>NC_086445.1:206660668-206986739 GCF_028390025.1 Pseudophryne corroboree | reverse complement strand
CAACTTGCCAATATATGATAGCGGGTGACACCTTCCAGGTCTGCCATCAAATTAGCCATTAACAAAGGCACTAGCGAGCAACCGGTCGCCAGGCACTTTGCACTCCAACGTCACTCACTAACCACATTGAGATATCGTATGATTGATCATATGCCAGCCTCCATTCGGGGCGGCGACCGGGCGGCTAAACTTCTTAGATTAGAAGCACGGTGGATATACCGTTTGGACACTGTCCATCCACGGGGACTTAAAGAGTCCCATGGCTTTAGTTGTTTCCTATAAAATATCCTGTCACTAGTGCACAGGTTCTCAAACTCGGTCCTCAGGACCCCACACGGTGCATGTTTTGCAGGTCTCCTCACAGAATCACAAGTGAAATAATTAGCTCCACCTGTGGACCTTTTAAAATGTGTCAGTGAGTAATTAATACACCTGTGCACCTGCTGGGTTACCTGCAAAACATGCACTGTGTGGGGTCCTGAGGACCGAGTTTGAGAACCACTGCACTAGTGTAACCCTGGCGCAAGTGATGGGTTACAGTGAACTGACAGAGTGTGCCTCTACCCAAGCTAGTTAGATGAGTGTATTTCCAGGCGAGCTTGGGAATGCCTCGATGGATGATATGTTGTCAATCCCCCTCCTATCTAGATAATATATTTATTCCCCTTCAGGGACTCCAATAGGAAGACCGGGTGGCTAATGGTATTACCTTTTTTCCCTTTCAGGTTCCATCTCCAAGAAACCGACAACTTCAATGGTAAGTATATTTGGGTTTACTTGTTTTCAATCAATTATAGTAAAATTTTACAACTCGTACCTTTCATCTGCGTAGACGGTAGGCCTCAGGATGAGTCGTTCATCACCTTAGCAATCTATTAACAGAAAATAACTGCATGCAATACAAAAAAAAAGTTAACCATCCAATAGTCTATAAGACTATTTACCCGGGTTGGTGAAAATAATACAATATGGTATTTATATATTATATAACACCCATTATACTATGGTGCACCATCCGCTATATACCCAATAGTTATTTAACCATAAAGTAGTTATTATATGACTTTCTGTACTAGCAGTCTGATACCCTGGAAAAAGTCAGTAGATGAGTAGGGTAATTAATCCACGTTAGAGTGTTCAGGTGTGAATCATTTACATAGAGCAGCTCCCGGGTCCTTGTAGCTCCCTTCTCAAAGAGGGACTGACTGGAAGTCCATTCTTCGGTTTATTAGGGGGAGTTAAGTACTTATATTGTTTATATCCAATTAGGATTCTTGACTCGGGTCGATAACAGCAATTATAATGAATTCCAGTTTATCTTGGAGGTGCTTAGAATAATGAATTAGTTGGGCCGGACTAGGTCCCAGTAGATATTCCCTTGCTACGTCATTAACGCTTGGAATTAGTAGTGCTGCTACTCAATGGTTCCATAGTCTATCCTTCTTCTAATCGCGGTAGTCAGGGTAGTAAGATCGCTAGCCAGGACGGATGCTATGTCTGCGGCCCATTAATATCAAGTGTATGGCTACCGTATCCTCGCCTGCAGCAGTATGAGTGTGTGGTAGAGGTATATGGGGCAGGCTGCTATGCATCAATATCCTAGCTCCAAGTAATGATGCTACGCAAGGTATGTCCCTGATGTCCGTGGCCTATGCCGGCACCATATTAGTATGCGTAGGCAACAGGATACTCCCTCATATGGTGAGTGGCATATAGAGTTATATAACTGTCACAATAACATCCACTCTAGATAAGAGAGGGGTTAATAGGTAGTCAAATATACTTGTTGAAATGTAGCGACAAATTGCTTCATATAAGGACAGCTTAAGAAGTAATAATAAGTTCTGCAACGATGTCTTCCTACTCTTTACAAAGGCTGTAACTGTATTCAAAGCTAGGCTGTGCTCTCAGCTGCTGAGTGTAGTGTAAGGGCTTGATTTCCTTACCATTACAATATATGTCCCAAATTACTCCAGGAGGCTCTATCAACTCCTCCCCTGACTCCTCCTCCGGTTCAATTAGGGGGAAATTTCCGCCTCCGTAGACTGGACTATTGTGTATGGTTGCTATGCAGCCGCCCTCCGGGACGGCCCCAACTACCGCCTCTCTTGCCTGCACCAGGGACTCTCCGGCGAGATCGTCCCTCCGTACGAGCAGACCCTAGCCAGTCCGTCTCCAGCCGGCCCTCAGCGCTCACTCCACTGCCAGGCAAGTCGTCAGTGCGTCACTCCGCCCCGGGACTCCAGCACTACTCCGGGTTCTCACTGCTCTTTATGCCGCTGCTCAGCACAGGGGATCTGACACTTTTTCTCCGCTCTTCTCCGCGATCAGCCCTCTGAGTCACTCCTTCTCCATCGTTTCTCCTCTAACTGTCCCCTTCCTCGAGCGAGATCTCTGTTGGGGGTACAGCATGCGCTCCTTACTGTCTCGGCACGAGGGCTTCTAGAAAAGTCTCTTCATGCCCTCTGGTGCTATAGTATTAACACTGTTCCCCTGCTCTATTGCCCAAGATTATCATATCAGCAGCCAACAAACCCCATACAACTATACATATTAATCATTCATTTACTGCAAATACTTAATATATATCATATGAACAATATATATATATATATATATATATATATATGGATTTTTATTTCATTTTAAAACGCTAATACGTAAATCCTATTTATCTTATACCCTAATGGGTTACACTAGATTGAATTATAATACACAGTGTGTGTTACTCATAGTTTAGTAGTATCATATTGCATGGCATGCACTGAATATTGCATCTGTTGATTTTATTTTGTTATGTTGATGTATCAGGATAACGATTAGCTATGCTGTATATGCTGATTGTTTTACAGGGTATATGCCTATGTTGTTTCTGTCATCATGTTGCTGAGCAATGTTTTATAGCATCTATGGGGATCTCATTTATGGGGTGGCATTGTCATTGTAACATAAATGTATATTGAGTATGGCTGCACAATGCTGTGGCATCAGCCTATGTAGAGATGTGTTTGAAAGTTTGTTTCTCTGCAGCTTCTCTTCAATTGTTTACTATGTTGGCATGGTGATGGGAAGCACGGCCGGGGCAAGTGACGCGGCGTATCGTCACTTCCGGTCAGCTGGACGGGGCGGGCGGTGTTCCGCTGCCCGCAGGCGTTTGTTCACACAGGGTGATTAGAGGCTTTATAAGGTAAGATGTGGTTGTTTGTTGGTTAGACCTGAGGAAAATGACGCAATAAAAGTAATTGAAACGTTGTGACGTTATACCTGCCTGTACAAGAGTTTTCTTTTAAGTCAGACACCAGGAGTGCCGCGGCTGCTGTATATATGATTCATCTATTACGGAGGCACCCGGTGCAGCAATTACACCTAAAGGAGATCCGGATCATAAGGACATTATATATATATATATATATATATATATATACTGCTCAAAAAAATAAAGGGAACACTAAAATAACACATCCTAGGTCTGAATGAATTAAATATTCTTATTAAATACTTTGTTCTTTACATAGTTGAATGTGCTGACAACAAAATCGCACAAAAATTATCAATGGAAATTAAATTTATTAACCCATGGAGGTCTGGATTTGGAGTCACACTCAAAATGAAAGTGGAAAAACACACTACAGGCTGATCCAACTTTGATGTAATGTCCTTAAAACAAGTCAAAATTAGGCTCAGTAGTGTGTGTGGCCTCCACGTGCCTGTATGACCTCCCTACAACACCCGGGCATGCTCCTGAGGTGGCGGATGGTCTCCTGAGGGATCTCCTCCCAGACCTGGACTAAAGCATCTGCCAACTCCTGGACAGTCTGTGGTGCGTTGGTGGATGGAGCGAGACATGATGTCCCAGATGTTCTCAGTTGGATTCAGGTCTGGGGAACGGGCGGGCCAGTCCATAGCATCAATGCCTTCATCTTGCAGGAACTGCTGACACACTCCAGCCACATGAGGTCTAGAATTGTCTTGCATTAGGAGGAACCCAGGGCGCACCGCACTAGCATATGGTCTCACAAGGGGTCTGAGGATCTCATCTCGGTACCTAATGGCAGTCAGGCTACCTCTGGTGAGCACATGGAGGGCTGTGCGGCCCCCCAAAGAAATGCTACCCCACAACATTACTGACCCACTGCCAAACCGGTGATGCTGGAGGATGCTGCAGGCAGCAGAACATTCTCCTTGGCGTCTCCAGACTCTGTCACGCCTGTCACATGTGCTTAGTGAGAACCTGCTTTCATCTGTGAAGAGCACAGGGCGCCAGTGGCGAATTTGCCAATCTTGGTGTTCTCTGGCAAATACCAAATGTCCTGCACGGTGTTGGGCTGTAAGCACAACCCCCACCTGTGGACGTCGGGCCCTCATACCACCCTCATGGAGTCTGTTTCTGATCGTTTGAGTAGACACATGCACATTTGTGGCTTGCTTGAGGTCATTTTGCAGAGCTCTGGCAGTGCTCCTCCTGTTCCTCCTTGCACAAAGGCGGAGGTAGCGGTCCTGCTGCTGGGTTGTTGCCTTCCTACAGCCTCCTCCACATCTCCTGATGTACTGGTCTGTCTCCTGGTAGCGCCTCCATGCTCTGGACACTACCCTGACAGTGTCAAAGTCGAAAAATATCGTAGTTCACAATGCCTTATACTAACCCCAATGCACATGCCCGCTGCTCGTGCATTCAGTCTGCCGTGTGTGCACATGTCCGCAAATTGCGTAAACTCGCTCCGGCGATTACGCGCGTGAAATGCGTATTTAAGGTAGAGTTTGTGAGCTTGTAGCGGGCGACTCGTTTATAGCATAGTTAACTCATATAGTGTGTTTTGTAGATAATATTTCCCTTAGCAATGTCAGCAAGAATGTTTAGTTTAAATGGTTCGTGGACATGGCTATCCCTCTTTGCATGATATGAAGGGTCAGGAAAAGGTTGAAAGGTGGTGTTTAGTATCCAGCAGTAGAGTATTTTAATAGTAACATTTCAGTGTTGGTTAGGAAGAGATTGTTCGCTGCTGCGTATAGTTATGCACAAAAGTATGTTTGGAGCATTAAATGTATTTGCTGATAATCACACATGCAGGGGGGAATCCAGAGGATACCTCCCACCTGGGCAGTTGGAGAAGGACACAGCCCACCTGTTTAAACCCACCTATGACCTTTACTATAATGTGGAGACACATTCCTGTGTCCAATGAACAATGAGATTGTAGGGACCATTGTATTGTGAATGTATGCTGTAAATATAAGGACCACCATTGCTGAGACACTCACTCACTCTCTGCAAGGTTTTCACACTGAAGGCTGGAGGCCTGGTCCAGGAGCGCTTGCGAATCATTCCCATGTGTGTAAGTTCACTGTAGCCATTTCTTCCCTTTGTGTATGCCATTCATTCTCATTCTGTGTACTTGTGTTTGTGATCGTTCGCTATTGTTTATATTTGTGTTATGTTATTCTGTTTAGTTGTTAAAGTTAGGTTTGTAGTGTATAAGCTGTAACTGTTTTTCCCCTTTTACATACTAAAAATCTTCTAAGAAGGTGTTGGAACCTTACCAAGTGTTGTGTGTTTCACCATTTATTACTAAGGGTTTCTGAGCATCTCAATCGCTCAAATAGCTAGCTTAATAACAAGGTTAACCAGTGTTACATCATTGCAGTATCTCAGTACTAAGGTTTACAGTATAAGCATATTCTGTGTTTAAGGTTTAAAAGGTTATTGAGTATGTGTGCGCTCGCTGTGTGTATTCCGTACACCCAGCGCAGCGTGTGTACATTACTTGCGTACCACGTGCAAAGTCTTTGTACGCAAATAGCGTACAAAGTGCGTAGCACGTGCACATGGTTTAGCGGCCATTACGGCTACATGGTATTAGCATATAGCTTATGTTAAAAGGTAGATATTTGACTCCATCAATTGAGGGCTCATCCGTCCACCTCATATCCGCAGTCAAGCGAAACCAGGCAGACTTTATTTGTCAGCAAAGGTCGGGAAGGTAGTATCCCCTGTTATCCGTTTGGTGGTTGGGGATACAGTAGTGCTGATTAGATAAAGCGTCTGCTCCGCTTGGTTTGTAGGGATGCTGGTGGGATCCGGAACCGAAAAGTAAGAACGTTAAGCTATTGTCTTTTAAATCTGTTTAATTTCTGTTTGGTGCCAACTGCGCACGCAAGACACGTAACACACGCACACACCTGTACTCTGCATATCTGACCATATTGTTGCAAAACAAGGTTCAAATGAGTCATATTGTGTTTGATTCAGATTGGATTGCTTATCTGTTTAAGTAGGTTTAAAAGTATTTTTAAAAGTTTGCATAGCTTGATAGTTTTATTTTTAACCCAGGCCTAAAATAACTTCAGGGGCTTGCATGGTGATTTTTTTTGTGACAAAAGAAGCCGCATGGTCTGTCCTCCATTTTGTGTAACCCTCATGGATGTGGAAGGGGGAGGAGCAGCGGCCATTTTGGGGAAAGTCATTTTTTTTTCAAAATAGCTGATTTTCAGTTGACTCAGGAATAATCAGCCGTCCTTTGTCAAAAAGAAATCACCATTTATGAGTTTCCAATGCATTTATTTAACCCATGTCATAATCAATTGTAAATAGTTCAGATGGGGCTTAATGAAAGTTAATAATAAAATGAATATTTGATTTAGGAACGACACACAGAGATAAAACAAAGTTGTTGTTGTTTTGTTTTTTTTTCTCTTTTTTTCTCTCTTCCTTACCTCCAAGATTCAGTTAAACTCTGCTTGTTGTAGGAAAGCCATTGAAATGCAAATTAACCTGTGTGGCTGCTTTTTTTTTCCTGGCAGTGAAAAGAAATCACCTTCACAGACAGTCAAAAGCATATTCATATGCAAATTAGAAGCACTGAATAAGTAAATGAGTCTCAGGAAACCAGTGAATGGGTACATAGAGATAATATTATAATTATGTGTGTGTTTACATCAATGTATGCTATACAATATGAATCATACTATTGGAAGCATTGATTATTAGATTAATTTTTGAATTTTCATTTGTGTATTCTCACATATCTACCTTCCTGTTTGCCATTTGCATTGATAACGTGCTGAGAAAAATTTGCTGCTATTTTAAAAAGTAAGGAGTAATACTTAAAGGAGTAATTGTAAAAAAACACGCACGCAGCATAGAAGATACTGTGTGGTGTTTGGTAAGCGATTATAGTGAAATATCGCTTACATTTATAGAAGCGTGTTATTTGTGTTACTGCGGACGTATCCGGCCTGTGTACACGTGTCTCTCACCTAGTGCGAGTCAAGCGTACGCGACGCAAAGGCCTACACACGTGGCGTAAATTACGCAACGTGCGTACAGATATGCCCGCTAGATACAAATCACACGATAGCATTGTTTTAGTAAGGCGATACGGAAGCCTCGAGATAATAGCACAATTTCTTTCAGTTTCCTAAAACTAGTTTAAAAAGATCCTTCTCTTGCTGCATCTCCTCTAGGATTAACCTGTGTTACCTGAATGAAAGTAATTTTCTGTACAGAAAAATCAAAGTATATTTGAAGTGAAAGAAGCGTGTGTATGCAAGTGAATTTTTCTTTGGGTGAACCTTGAGAAAAATCGGGATCTCGTAGAAGTACACCCGTGAAGTGAAGCACGTGGTGGCGTGAGAGGCATCTCACGTTAACAGTGAAATAAGGTAAAAGGAGCTAGTAGTGTTACAGCAGACCAGAAGGTCGCTAAAATCAGAAATCCGTTAAAAGTACCTATACGAAGTTCTGAAGACCCTGACTTAAGAAAAGTCAGAGGTAAGTGAGCGCAACCCAGAGGGGGGTTGGCGCAAAACCCATATAGGCCCGTGTTGAGAATACGCTCCGGCTGAAGGATTCGCAGCCTAAACAACCGATTCCGCTGGTCGTTCTGCATATTTATAATAGTTACTTATACGCATTGCGACTGTACCGCACGTAATTGTGTGCATTAGTTGGTTACCTTGATACCCATTCAGTTTTTGTGGGATCATAAACGCTATTTGTACATTCTAACGTGATTTGTGTAGGTTTTTTTTTATTTTAAGGGAGGTTCGCTGATCACTCAGGAATTCTCCAGCAACTGATACTTACTGAGGAGGGTAGCATACTCCCACACGCCCCAGTAAATAGAGGTTCAGGTTGCAGGGGCCCTGGGTTGAGTACGCCAGCGCTAAGGCAGTGTGTGGGCGTATTGGTCGACGTGGGCGAGAGTGAAGTGAAGGCACTCGTTGAACTTTCACCGTCGCCTTACCTCTGGAAACTTGTTTTTTTGTAGGAATTCGCAAAGAAGGCAATACCTGCAAATAATGGGGGCCAGTTGTTCAAGTAAGGGGCGATCAACCAAGGTTCAGGTTGATTCAGTACCGCGACCAGTTGGGTCGGCCAGGAATATAATGTGTGAGAAATATGGATCACACGCCGAGGTTTTATGCAATGAGTGGAAACGTATGACTGTGAACGATGGAGAACAGTTCTCCAGGGTGGGCAGTTTTGATCCTGAGGTGTTGCAAAATTTAAGGAGAAGGATAGGTCTCATAAAATCCAGAAAGCAATGGAATAGACATTATAATTGTTTAAATTTATGGCAACAGGAAAGTGAGATACAAAGGGAATTAACTTACACAGCTTGTTCTCACTTTAGCAGGAAACACATGGCAACTGGAGAAACAATGGCTACAGAGAATTGCATACTGGGATATGATGATAATAATGCACTTAGTAACTGTATTAACGATGATAAGAGTAAATGTAATAAATGTAATAATGATAGAAGGAAAACTGATAAATGTACAAATTCTAACCCGTGCAAGTTGCACCCCATGTTAAACTTCCCTCAGGATTACAAGCAAGAAAGTGAGCCCAGCACGATGTCGGCACCTTTTCCAGCAGCCATCATACAAGACACCCAGGTGGGCACGGCCCAATAGGTAAAGGCAGTAGTCAAACCCCCTTACGGAGGGTCAGGTGAGGTCGTGTCCGCAGGTAAGTACGGTATTGTATATTATGCACAGACAAATGCACCTCACATTGTAGAGTCAACACAAGATGATGTAGCTGAACTTAATCCTGTCAGGGTGATTGCAATCCCAAATGGACAGACTGACACTCTGGGAATCACTCCCGCCAGGGACAGTGCAATGCACTGCCCCTGGTCCCGGACAGAATTGAGGACAATTATGTCTGAATTTCCCGATCCCAGGAAAGATCTAGCTGCATGCCAAAGTTTCATTAGAAAACTAGGTAACGCCACTGAACCCACTAACAAAGGTTGGCGAACAGTACTGCGGGCATGTTTGCCCTCCACTATTGACCCTTTGAAATTCATTTCTGATTGTAAGTTAGACGAAGAGAGACCTCTCACCGATGCATACAATCAGGAAAATGTTAAGCAGATCAACATGCAATTAGGAGTATATTTCCCAGCTGTTGTCAAGTGGAACAATATCTTCTCCATAAGACAAAAAGAAGGTGAAACTGCTTCTAATTATTTCAATCGGGCACTGCAAATAATGGCTAGATACACTGGGATCGCGGACATTGAGGAAAATGTACATTATAGAAAAGTAGCAGTTTATGTATTAATGGAAGGTTTAACAAAAGTGTTGAGAACAAGGGTACAGACCACTCAACCTAACTGGAGAAGTATCTCGGTGGCTGCATTAAGAAAGTCCGTTGTTGGGCACGAGCGGAACATCAGCAAACACAGGGAGACACAGGGCGGTAAGCAGATGACCATAAGAAAGGTTTTCTGCGGGTAGCTTAGATAAACATATTTCCATAAGTGTGCAGTGACTTTTAAACTATGGAGGCGGTACTTCTGATGAAACAGCCCCTGTGCTCGAGGCTGAGAAACGCATCAAGCATCCCGCCCGACGTCCTGTCCGGTATCCTGGGTATTCAACACCTAATACACCAGCAGTGTACTTAGCGGTTCCTGCTACGGAAGCACGAGCGAACGGCCTTTGGCCCCCCAATCAGCCGCGAACGGCTTTCTGGTCCCGACTAGCCGCGCTCTGAAGTGGTCAGGTGAAGCGCAGCTTCCATCCAGTGTTACTGACATCTTCTTCTGTGCCGCTGTTTAGCGGTGTGGGCAGCCGGCGCCCACCATCAGGAAGGTGATATGGGACATTTTTCTCATTGAAAGGCCTGGGTAAGCTTTTTTGCATGAGACTGTACAAATAGCGATCCAGCTTAAAAGTCACTGCACACTTATGGAAATATGTTTATCTAAGCTACCCGCAGAAAACCTGCCTTTATCTGGATGAGACTTTAATACACAAGCTGATTATAAATATATATTACTTCACTGTGGATGGACTTCCTAAACAGCATCTAAGGAATTCATGTGATTTAATTAGCCCATGCATGGAGCTTAACCCTTCAAGTACTAGTACAATATAATTGCTGCAGTATTTATCGGAAATATAAGTGGGTTTGTTCCTTTAAGAGAGTTTTTTCAATGTATTTATAATTGTTACCATTTTTAATTATTAGTGTTTTGGTGTAAACCATATGTTAAATATTCCAGGATAATTGGTCTATTCACTGAAATTGTGACAGTTATATATAAAAATACTTTTTTAATAATAAATTTTATTAATACTGTTTAATGGTAGCGCTTCTCTGAGTATTTTTTGTTCTGTGTAATTTTCTTGGGTTGAGGATCAGCACCTCGACCTTGGGAAGCTGCTGCCAGAGAACAGTAATAGTAATCTAGGTGTCTTATAGCCATTTACCTAGCGCCCACCTACCCTTCTCTTTTTTCCTGACCATAAGAAAGCTACCTCAGTCAAAACCCCAGACCCCTTTGGGTAAATCGAATGTGATAAGATGTTATAGTTGCCAGAGGGAAGGTCATTTTGCACGGAATTGTAGGTTTAAAGACACACACAAGGTATATCAACCCCCTAGACAAGAACACGAGCAAAGTTATGACACACGTAATTATAATCAGGGATCATATAGGAAGAATTTTGGTCCGCACCTGTAATTTGCAGCCAGTAAAATTGATCATTAGCCCTGATAGTAAGCCTGAGGTTACAGTCAATGTAATTGGCAGGTCAGTTCCTTGTAGACACAGGGACGGCCGGGTAAACTTTGTAATTTATCTTTAAATGTTTCCTTCTCATCTCTAACGTTCACCAGCAGAACTCAAACGTCACATGACTATTTGGTCTTTTCAGAGGTCTACCCAACCCCAGTATATCTTACCAGCATCGTTGTGTTTGGCCAGACGCAAAGGGTGGAGAGTGGAGATACTGGTGGGGGAGACTGTGCAGAGATACCGGTGGACATGTTGATGCGACAGCCTGTTGATGAATCTAACAATGTTTTTCTTTTCTATTTGTTCTCTCTCTCTTTTTGTTCTTTCATGTTGTACGGATAGTATGTCACACCTCAGTTAGACAAATGGTAATGCAAGATTTATGCTCCTTACAGAAAGATCGCTGATTTGGAAAGAATATTGTATCACCGGAGTGTTCGTTTTGGGAAGACTGAGAGACAGCACCTTTGAGATGACAGCCGGGCAAGAAGAACAAAAAGACTAGAGGACAAATTATCGTAACAAGTTTCTTTCCCCTTCAATTATTTTCTGTACCCCCATTACAACTTTCCCTTTCTCCTCCTGTAAGATGGACTCGCCTCAAGAGACTGCAGTCCGTGTTTTCCTGTTGACCCTGTTGTTGACCAGAGCAGTCTGTTTCGGTGAGAGTACCAGTAAGGTCGAGAAAGGATCTGGAATGGGTTCTGATGATCAGGATGGATTCGTAGAATTCCAAGAGCAACACAATCACCGAGCAAAGGCGAGTATCAGAAAACGATCTGGTAGCCATGACATTAATAGACATTGTGAAGGATTGTTAGCTGAGGAGAACTGCATCTGTAGGAATTGTAAAAATATAGTTGAGGACGGTTGCATCAAGTAATGTCAGTCCAGTTTTAATATCAACATGGACCGTCATCCATTGAGTGACTATCACTCATTAGTGGGTAAGGTTTTAAACCAAACGGAATGCTGGGTGTGCTCACAAGTACCTCAAGGTCATAGAAAGTCAGGACTAGTGCCATACTCATTAACGATAGATGTGGTACTTGAATTAAGGGGTGGGAGACCGGTGGACAAGAAATTTAATATTTCTAGTCCTCCTAGTTTGAAGCTCCACCAATACCATGTGGATAGGTCCTTAATATGTTTTAACATTTCCAATCCCCGAAAGCCGGGAAATTGGGAAGTGTCATGGAACAACCAAACCATGACATTTTCACACAGAGCCGATAGAATGCCCATCGACTCAGAGCTTATACGCCAAATAGCCAACAGTGGAAGATATTTCCAATATAGGTACACTCTAGGGACTAGGCCCATGCGAGTTGGAGAAGTATCACCAGGATACTGTGCGCATATCATACAACCTGATACGTGTACTAGACAGATGAGAGAGTTAGGGATAGGACTTTTTACATGGAAGGTTTGTAAATGGTTATGTCATATTCTGTCCCATATGTTCTCTCCGATGACGCATATTTCATATGTGGGAAGAAGGCGTATAGGTTCCTTGCCCCAAACTCAGAGGGATTGTGTTACATTGGAAAGGTGTTGCCTGAAGTGATTTATGACCCGTCAATCGAGACAATGTTGTGATAAAATGTGATTCCACGGTCCATTTCTTTCACCCGTTTCTCCTTTGGTTTTCTCCAAGGTACAAAGACCTCCACTTGGAAGAAGAATTTGATGACCCTTTATACAGACCACTGATGAACTGTGTCACAGACACCTAATGAGCTTTTAGAGACTGTAATTCTTTTTATGGACACTTGAAGAAGCTTTGTTTGCCAATTACCGCAAAGCTACAGTAAAGACACGCAATCCGGACAAGACATCAGACAAGACATCAAGACCCCAATCGGCGACCACATACATAATCATACGACTGCATTTATAACGCATGTTTCTTATCTTCATCTCTATTATCTTCAGGTAGTGACACACATAGTCGACAGGTAATATAGGCACATATATTAGCACTCACATATTTTCCCCTTTCATGTATCATCAACTAATGTGCACCCCATTTGTTGTAAACAAAAGCCGAAAAGAGCTCGGTAGAGTTTGACAGCCCATCCACAGACCCTTGATACGGGATAAGAATGATTCAATGTATACTTCGCAATACCTCGAAGCTTGATTTAGAACACGTACGGCACGATGATACATGACCCCTCAGACATGGATTTCATACACACATGCTTTTACTATCTCACTAGGTCATATATTTCCAACCTTCTCCTCTTCTCCCTCTACCCAATCATAATAAGGTATTCCATGATGACATATATATTTTTCTGTTTGAATTGTTTAGAAAGTGGCAGTTATGGGTGACTGCCAAAGGGTGGACTGTCAAAGTCGAAAAATATCGTAGTTCACAATGCCTTGTACTAACCCCAATGCACATGCCCGCTGCTCGTGCATTCAGTCTGCCGTGTGTGCACATGTCCGCAAATTGCGTAAACTCGCTCCGGCGATTACGCGCGTGAAATGCGTATTTATGGTAGAGTTTGTGAGCTTGTAGCAGGCGACTCGTTTATAGCATAGTTAACTCATATAGTGTGTTTTGTAGATAATATTTCCCTTAGCAATGTCAGCAAGAATGTTTAGTTTAAATGGTTCGTGGACATGGGGATCCCTCTTTGCATGATATGAAGGGTCAGGCAAAGGTTGAAAGGTGGTGTTTAGTATCCAGCTGTAGAGTATTTTAATAGTAACATTTCAGTGTTGGTTAGGAAGAGATTGTTCGCTGCTGCGTATAGTTATGCACAAAAGTATGTTTGGAGCATTAAATGTATTTGCTGATAATCACACATGCAGGGGGGAATCCAGAGGATACCTCCCACCTGGGCAGTCGGAGAAGGACACAGCCCACCTGTTTAAACCCACCTATGACCTTTACTATAATGTGGAGACACATTCCTGTGTCCAATGAACAATGAGATTGTAGGGACCATTGTATTGTGAATGTATGCTGTAAATATAAGGACCACCATTGCTGGGACACTCACTCACTCTCTGCAAGGTTTTCACACTGAAGGCTGGAGGCCTGGTCCAGGAGCGCTTGCGAATCATTCCCATGTGTGTAAGTTCCCTGTAGCCATTTCTTCCCTTTGTGTATGCCATTCATTCTCATTCTGTGTACTTGTGTTTGTGATCGTTCGCTATTGTTTATATTTGTGTTATGTTATTCTGTTTAGTTGTTAATGTTAGGTTTGTGGTGTATAAGCTGTAACTGTTTTCCCCTTTTACATACTAAAAATCTTCTAAGAAGGTGTTGGAACCTTACCAAGTGTTGTGTGTTTCACCATTTATTACTAAGGGTTTCTGAGCATCTCAATCGCTCAAATAGCTAGCTTAATAACAAGGTTAACCAGTGTTACATCATTGCAGTATCTCAGTACTAAGGTTTACAGTATAAGCATATTCTGTGTTTAAGGTTTAAAAGGTTATTGAGTGTGTGTGCGCTCGCTGTGTGTATTCCGTACACCCAGCGCAGAGTGTGTACATTACTTGCGTACCATGTGCGAAGTCTTTGTACGCAAATAGCGTACAAAGTGCGTAGCACGTGCACATGGTTTAGCGGCCATTACGGCTCCACGGTATTAGCATATAGCTTATGTTAAAAGGTAGATATTTGACTCCATCAACAGACACAGAAAACCTTCTTGCCACAGCTCACATTGATGTGCCATCCTGGATGAGCTGCACTACCTGAGCCACTTGTGTGGGTTGTAGACTCCGTCTCATACTACCACTAGAGTGAAAGCACCGCCAGCTTTCAAAAGTGACCAAAACATCAGCCAGAAAGCATAGGAGCTGAGAAGTGGTCTGTGGTCACCACCTGCAGAACAACTCCTTTATTGGGGGTGTCTTGCTAATTGCCTATAATTTCCACCTGTTGTCTATTCCATTTGCACAACAGCATGTGAAATTGATTATCAATCAGTGTTTCTTCCTAAGTGGACAGTTTGATTTCACAGAAGTGTGATTGACTTGGAGTTGCATTGTGTTGTTTAAGTGTTCCCTTTATTTTTTTGAGCAGTGTATATATATATATATATATATATATATGTGTGTGTGTGGGTGTGTGGCCGGAGAGACCCCAGGCACATGGATAATGGCAGCCGCGGCGCTGAAGAGGTTTACCCTCAGCTGCCATGCCCCATTTTAAATGGACAATGGGCACTAGGTGCCATTTTAAAAAGGAACACTTGGCCCTAAGCACCATGCACTATACATAACTAAATGTATGTTTAATAATGTGTCTTAACATGTTCCATCGCTTCACTGTGCGTAGTTGGAGAATTATGAACTGCACGGTTATAGAACTGCATGGACAGAGGGCACTTATGAGAAAAGTACAGTATGAGTTATTTTGATTCTAAAGGGCTTTGATGCTTGTTCTTCAGTACCTTGTACATAGCCAGTCATATGGCAATTGTCTTAGCTCCAGACTTGCTATGTACAAGTAAGTGTCAATTAGCCGGCCTTTTGGTGGCAAAACCTTTTTTTTCAGGTACAAACGAAGGTTTGGAAAGAAGACTGTGCTTTCAGCATCTCCTGTGGTGTGATAACTTAAAACTGGTTTTGCATGGAGACACAAGTGGCTGCTAAATCAGATTGTGTTTTATGAATGCAAACTAGTGGGTTTTGTTTAACAACAGTTTGATCTAACATTTCCTAGGCTGCATTATGTGTGATGCAGATTATGTTTAACTTATAAGAACGTTGTCTATGTGTGAGAGGATGAATGCAATTGAAATTCAAGTTATATTTACATTTGTGAAAGAGACAGGAACATGGGCCCTCATTCCGAGTTGTTCGCTCGGTAAAAATCTTCGCATCGCAGCGATTTTCCGCTTAATGCGCATGCGCAATGTCCGCACTGCGACTGCGCCAAGTAAATTTGCTATGCAGTTAGGAATTTTACTCACGGCTTTTTCATCGGTCTGGCGATCGTAATGTGATTGACAGGAAATGGGTGTTACTGGGCGGAAACGGGCCATTTTATGGGCGTGTGGGGAAAAACGCTACCGTTTCCGGAAAAAACGCAGGAGTGGCCGGAGAAACGGAGGAGTGTCTGGGCGAACGCTGGGTGTGTTTGTGACGTCAAACTAGGAACGACAAGCACTGAACTGATCGCAGATGCCGAGTAAGTCTGAAGCTACTCAGAAACTGCTACGAGGTGTGTAATCACAATATTGCGATTACTTCGTTCGCAATTTTAAGATGCTAAGATTCACTCCCAGTAGGCGGCGGCTTAGCGTGAGCAACTCTGCTAAAATCGCCTTGCGAGCGAACAACTCGGAATGACCTCCATGGTAATCAGATTGTGTTTGGGAAAGCACACTGGTTTAGTTATATATGAAAAAGAGCAGAAATGTGCTTCTTAACTTTTGAAATGTAACTTGTATTTATTTATATTTTGTGTGATAACCTGATTGGTTGGAGAAGACAGGCAGGGCTTACCCCCCTGTGGTACTGTGTGTAGAATTTAGATAAAAAGAGGAGGCCTGGGAGCCTCAAGAGTGTATTCTACTATTTTCATTCTGCTGTAACATCTTGCTGTATTGCTGTTGCCCCTAGCAATAGGGAAGAGTCTTTCTTAAGACTATTTGTGCAAATAAACATCATCTGCCTCAGGACGACCGATTCATCTTGTGACCTGCAGGGCTAGGCGAAACCTAGCTCCGTTTACCGGCTGTCCAGGGTGTAACCAGCGTCTCCAAGCTCCGCCTCCAGCCAGCTACCGGATAGAAGCCTAGTCAAGTGACTAGTGGGGATTCGTCAACACTACACAGGTGTGGTAAGGCGGCGTGTCGATGCATACAGAGCAGAACCGTGGTTTCAAACGCCACGGCAGGTTAGGAGTTTGGTGGTGGCAGCATAGAACCCGCCCATGGCACAGTGGGTGAAGTCAGTAACAGGCGGTTACTGACAGTAAGCGGGAATCTCGTGTGACCTAAACATCCACTTTGTGTACTAGGGACTGGACGCGAAAGCCGTGAAGGCTTTCGTACGGGACCATCTGGTCACAATAGATATATATATATATAGTGTAAGTTTGTGGATGCCCTAATATATTTTCTGCCATACACGATTTCACATACTTTTTTTTTTTCCTGACTGTGGCTGGGACTGTATGTCATATATGTGCAGATCCATGGCAGCACTCCTCTCTGTGCACTGAGCATGCAGGGGCAGGAGGTGGAGCCGGCCGGGGTCAGTCAAATATAAGTGAGCCAAGAGCAGACAGGTGGCCAGCAGCTGGTGGGAGCATGGAAGGCTGGGGGCAGCAATCGGACCTCCCTGCCTACGGCTGCAAGAGGAGTAGGGATAGGACGATGCTGCTGCTGCCTGCACTGACTTTAGGCCACAGCAGCATCGCGCTGCTGTTCCTGCTTGTTTCCGGGGTCCGTCAGCAGAGGGGGCACGGAAGCCGCAGCTCACCTTGGGGGTGGGGGGTGTGGGTGACTGATAGTGGTGGCTGCGGCTGTCTAGACCCGCACTACGGCTGCCACTAGTCAGCCCAGCGCAACATGAGTTTAGGTAAAACGAATTCAGGAGGAGCGCGCCGCCCTCCAGTGGCTGGCGGTCATAGGCAGCTGCCTAAAGCTGCTTAGTGGTAGCGCCGTCCCTGAATTTACCTAACCAACCAAACCCCACATCCCCATCCATATTTAAAGCAACAGTAAGATTGATCTTCCTCTATTGCCTCTCCACATCTCTTTGCAAATCCATACACTAGGGGCAGGGGCGTTTTAAGAGAGAAGGGGATCCACATGCAGCATCCGTCACGGGCCCCCTCCTCTCTGGCAGCAGTAGACTGTCATAATGCTAGAGTCTACTGCGCATGCACAGGTCACCATGTTCCTGGGCACACCTCCAGTACACAGGCGCAAATCACTTGGAAATGGCTGTGTTGCCATTTTCTGAGTGATTTGTGCCCGCACAGCAAGGCTGCCGTCACGGGACTTTGGAGGGGTAAGTATAATTTCTCTAACGTCCTAGTGGATGCTGGGGACTCCGTAAGGACCATGGGGAATAGACGGGCTCCGCAGGAGACAGGGCACTTTAAGAAAGAATTAGGATACTGGTGTGCACTGGCTCCTCCCTCTATGTCCCTCCTCCAGACCTCAGTTTGAATCTGTGCCCGGACGAGCTGGGTGCAACTTAGTGAGCTCTCCTGAGCTTGCTAAAAAGAAAGTATTTTGTTAGGATTTTTTATTTTCAGAGAGATCTGCTGGCAAAAGACTCTCTGCTACGTTGGACTGAGGGGAGAGAAGCAGCCCTACTTACTGAACATAGGTCCTGCTTCTTAGGATACTGGACACCATTAGCTCCAGAGGGATCGTACACAGGAACGCACCCTTGGTCGTCCGATCCCGGAGCCGCGCCGCCGTCCCCCTCGCAGAGCCAGAAGACAGAAGCCGGCGTGAGAAGCAAGAAGACTTCGAAATCGGCGGCAGAAGACTCCAGTCTTCTTCATATGTGGTAGCGCACAGCACTGCAGCTGTGCGCCATTGCTCCCACACTAAACCCACACACTCTGGTCACTGTAGGGTGCAGGGCGCAGGGGGGGGGGGCGCCCTGGGCAGCAATTGGGAACCTCTTGGCAAAAAGCAGCATATATACAGTTGGGCACTGTATATATGCATGAGCCCCCGCCATTATTTTACACACAAAACGCGGGACAGAAGCCCGCTGCTGAGGGGGCGGGGCTTCTTCCTCAGCACTCACCAGTGCCATTTTCTCTCCACAGCTCCGCTGAGAGGAAGCTCCCCAGGCTCTCCCCTGCAGAATCACGGTAGAAAGAGGGTGAAAAGAGAGGGGGGGCACATAAATTTGGCGCAAAAACAGTATATACAGCAGCTACTGGGTTAACACTAAGTTACTGTGTGATTCCTGGGTCATATAGCGCTGGGGTATGTGCTGGCATACTCTCTCTCTGTCTCTCCAAAAGGCCTTGTGGGGGAACTGTCTTCAAATAGAGCATCCCCTGTGTGTGTGGTGTGTCGGTACGCTTGTGTCGGCATGTTTGACGAGGAAGGCTATGTGGAAACAGAGCGGGTACAAATGAATGTGGGGTCGCCGCCGACGGCGCCGACACCCGATTGGATGGATATGTGGAAGGTTTTAAATGATAATGTTAATTCCTTGCATAAAAGGTTGGATAAAGCTGAAGCCTTGGGACAGTCAGGGTCTCAACCCATGCCTGATCCTACAGCGCAGAGGCCGTCAGGGTCTCAGAAGCGCCCACTATCCCAAATTGTTGACACAGATATATTGACACGGATTCTGACTCCAGTGTCGATGGCGATGATGCAAAGTTGCAGCCTAAAATGGCTAAAGCCATCCGCTACATGATTATAGCAATGAAAGATGTGTTGCACATCACAGAGGAAACCCCAGTCCCTGACAAGAGGGTTTATATGTATGGGGAGAAAAGGCAAGAGGTGACCTTTCCCCCTTCACATGAGTTAAATGAGTTATGTGAAAAAGCTTGGGAATCTCCAGATAGAAAACTGCAGATTTCCAAACGGATGCTTATGGCGTATCCTTTCCCGCCAACGGACAGGTTACGCTGGGAATCCTCCCCTAGAGTAGACAAAGCTTTAACACGCTTATCCAAGAGGGTAGCCCTGCCGTCACAGGATACGGCCACCCTTAAAGATGCTGCGGATAGAAAGCAGGAGGGTATCCTGAAGTCCATTTATACACATTCAGGTACCTTACTACGGCCGCCGATTGCGTCGGCCTGGATGTGTAGTGCTGCAGCAGCATGGACAGATACCTTATCTGAGGGACTTGATACCTTGGACAAGGATACTATATTACTAACCCTGGGGCATATAAAAGATGCTGTCCTATATATGAGAGATGCTCAAAGAGACATTAGCCTACTGGGCTCTAGAATAAATGCAATGTCGATTTCTGCCAGAAGGGTCCTGTGGACTCGGCAATGGACAGGCGATGCTGACTCAAAAAAGCACATGGAGGTTTTACCTTACAAGGGTGAGGAATTGTTTGGGGACGGTCTCTCGGACCTGGTCTCCACAGCTACGGCGGGAAAGTCACATTTTTTGCCATATGTTCCCTCACAACCTAAGAAAGCACTGTATTACCAAATGCAGTCCATTCGATCACAAAAAGGCAAGAAAGTCCGAGGTGCGTCCTTTCTTGCCAGAGGCAGGGGTAAAGGAAAGAAGCTGCACAATACAGCTAGTTCCCAGGAACAGAAGTCCTCCCCGGCTTCCACTAAATCCACCGCATGACGCTGGGGCTCCACAGGCGGAGCCAGGCCCGGTGGGGGCGCGTCTCCGAAATTTCAGTCACAAGTGGGTTCACTCACAGGTGGATCCCTGGGCTATAGAGATTGTGTCTCAGGGATACAAGCTGGAATTCGAAGTGATGCCCCCTCACCGTTACCTCAAATCGGCCCTGCCAGCTTCCCCCATAGAGAGGGAAATAGTGTTTGCTGCAATTCACAAATTGTATCTCCAGCAGGTGGTGGTAAAGGTTCCCCTCCTTCAACAGGGAAGGGGTTACTATTCGACAATGTTTGTGATACCGAAACCGGACGGTTCGGTCAGACCCATATTGAATTTAAAATCCCTGAACATATACCTGAAAATGTTCAAGTTCAAGATGGAATCGCTCAGAGCGGTCATCGCAAGCCTGGAGGAGGGGGATTTTATGGTGTCTCTGGACATAAAGGATGCTTACCTTCATGTCCCCATTTATCCACCTCATCAGGAGTACCTCAGATTTGTGGTACAGGATTGTCATTACCAATTCCAGACGTTGCTGTTTGGTCTCTCCACGGCACCGAGAATATTTACCAAGGTTATGGCAGAAATGATGGTGCTCCTGCGAAAGCAAGGAGTCACAATTATCCCATACTTGGACGATCTCCTCATAAAGGCGAGGTCCAGAGAGCAGTTGCTGATCAGCGTAGCACGCTCTCGGGAAGTGTTACAACAGCACGGCTGGATTCTGAATATTCCAAAGTCGCAGCTGATTCCTACGACGCGTCTGCCCTTCCTGGGCATGATTCTGGACACAGACCAGAAGAAGGTTTTTCTCCCGACGGAGAAGCCTCAGGAACTCATGACACTGGTCAGAGACCTCTTAAAACCAAAACAGGTGTCGGTGCATCACTGCACGCGAGTCCTGTGAAAGATGGTGGCGTCATACGAGGCCATTCCCTTCGGCAGGTTCCATGCGAGGACCTTTCAATGGGATCTGTTGGACAAGTGGTCCGGATCGCATCTACAGATGCATCGGCTGATCACCCTATCCCCCAGGGCCAGGGTGTCTCTCCTGTGGTGGCTGCAGAGTGCTCACCTTCTCGAGGGCCGCAGAATCGGCATTCAGGACTGGGTCCTGGTGACCACGGATGCAAGCCTCCGAGGGTGGGGGGCAGTCACACAGGGAAGAAATTTCCAGGGTCTGTGGTCAAGTCAGGAGACTTGCCTTCACATCAATATCCTGGAACTAAGGGCCATATACAACGCCCTAAGTCAAGCGGAACCCTGCTTCGCAACCAATCGGTGCTGATTCAATCAGACAACATCACCGCAGTGGCTCATGTAAACCGCCAAGGCGGCACAAGGAGCAGGGTGGCGATGGCGGAAGCCACCAGAATTCTTCGATAGGCGGAGAATCACGTACAAGCACTGTCAGCAGTGTTCATTCCGGGAGTGGACAACTGGGAAGCAGACTTCCTCAGCAGGCACGACCTCCACCCGGGAGAGTAGGGACTTCATCAAGAAGTCTTCGCGCAGATTGCAGGTCAGTGGGAACTGCCACAGGTGGACATGATGGCATCCCGCCTCAACAAAAAGCTACAGAGGTATTGCGCCAGGTCAAGAGACCCTCAGGCGATAGCTGTAGACGCACTAGTGACACCGTGGGTGTTCCAGTCGGTTTATGTGTTTCCTCCTCTTCCTCTCATACCCAAGGTGCTGAGAATCATAAGAAAAAGAGGAGTGAGAACAATACTCATTGTTCCGGATTGGCCAAGAAGGACTTGGTATCCAGAGCTGCAAGAAATGCTCACAGAGGACCCATGGCCTCTGCCTCTGAGACAGGATCTGTTGCAACAGGGGCCCTGTCTGTTCCAAGACTTACCGCGGCTGCGTTTGACGGCATGGCGGTTGAACGCCGGATCCTAGCCGAAAAAGGCATTCCGTATGAGGTTATTCCTATGCTGATTAAGGCTAGGAAGGACGTGACGGCTAAACATTATCACCGTATATGGCGAAAATATGTTGCTTGGTGTGAGGCCAGGAATGCCCCTACAGAGGAATTCCAGCTGGGCCGTTTCCTTCACTTCCTACAGTCGGGAGTGACTTTGGGCCTAAAATTGGGGTCCATTAAGGTCCAGATTTCGGCCCTATCCATTTTCTTTCAAAAAGAACTGGCTTCTCTTCCTGAAGTTCAGACGTTTGTAAAGGGAGTGCTGCATATTCAGCCCCCGTTTGTGCCTCCAGTGGCACCTCGGGATCTTAACGTGGTGTTGAGTTTCCTGAAATCACACTGGTTTGAGCCACTTAAAACCGTGGAGTTAAAATTTCTCACCTGGAAGGTGGTTATCAGGGCTGTTTCTAGGCAATTTGGCTCCCAGTGCGAGATGTAAAAATGCGCTGCCCCCCCCCCCCCTAAGATCTAAAAACAAAAAACGCGCTCCCGACAAGGGTGTGTGGCCTCATTAAAATGGGCGTGGTCTCATTAAAATGGCCGTGGCCTCATCTGATATCACGGCCACCACAGGGGGAAAAAAAAAAAAAAAGACCCCATTTTACACACTACGGCAGGCAAGAGTCCCCATTTTACACATTGCGGCAGGCACGTGTCCCCATTTTACACAGTAGGCAGGCAAGAGTCCCCATTTTACATATTGCGGCAGGCAAGAGTCCCCATTTTACACATTGCGGCAGGCAAGAGTCCCCATTTTACACATTGCGGCAGGCAAGAGTCCCCATTTTACACATTATGGCAGGCAAGTGTCCCCAATTACACAGTGCAGCAGACAAGTGTCCCCAATTACACAGTGCAGCAGACAAGTGTCCCCAATTACACAGTGCAGCAGGCAAGTGTCCCCAATTACACAGTGCAGCAGGCAAGTGTCCCCAATTACACAGTGCAGCAGGCAAGTGTCCCCAATTACACAGTGCAGCAGACAAGTGTCCCCAATTACACAGTGCAGCAGGCAAGTGTCCCCAATTACACAGTGCAGCAGGCAAGTGTCCCCAATTACACAGTGCAGCAGGCAAGTGTCCCCAATTACACAGTGCAGCAGACAAGTGTCCCCAATTACAAAGTGCAGCAGGCAAGAGTCCAAATTTTACACAGTGTGGCAGCTGGCAGGCAAGTGTCAAGTGGGGGGGAGGAAGGGAGAGAGACAACTTACATATGAAGGATCTTCCCGCTCTTCGGGTTGGCCGTCTCTCCTTCCTCGTCGCGCCTCCTCCTCCTTCCAGCTTCCTCGCGCCTCCTCCTTCCAGCCCTCCTCCGTCTTCTCGAGTACTCCTGCTCGGGGGCGGAGTTTCGCGGAATGACACGATTGCGTCGTGACGTCACGAAGCAACAGCGTCATTCCGCGAAACTCCGCCCCCCGACCAAGAGTACTCGGAAAGACGGAGAACAGGGAAACCGGGACCTGCAAAGTGCCGCGGCGGGCGCCCGCCGCAAGAAACGGCACTGGTGGTCATGCTGTTAGCCTTGGCTTCAGCTAGGCGTGTGTCAGAATTGGCAGCTTTGTCACATAAAAGCCCCTATCTGTATCTGGTTTTCCATATGGACAAAAAAGACCCCATTTTACACACTACGGCAGGCAAGAGTCCCCATTTTACACATTGCGGCAGGCACGTGTCCCCATTTTACACAGTAGGCAGGCAAGAGTCCCCATTTTACATATTGCGGCAGGCAAGAGTCCCCATTTTACACATTGCGGCAGGCAAGAGTCCGCAATTTCTGCCAAAAGTGGTGTCATCTTTTCATATGAACCAACCTATTGTGGTGCCTGTGGCTACTCGTGACTTGGAGGATTCCAAGTTGCTAGATGTGGTCAGGGCTTTGAAGGTTTATGTAGCCAGAACGGCGAGAGTCAGGATAACTGAGTCACTGTTTATCCTGTATGCATCCAACAAGCTGGGTGCTCCTGCTTCAAAGCAAACTATTGCTCGCTGGATCTGTAACACGATTCAGCAGGCTCATTCTGCGGCTGGATTGCCGCTACCAAAATCAGTGAAAGCCCATTCCACAAGGAAGGTGGGCTCTTCTTGGGCAGCTGCCCGAGGGGTCTCGGCATTACAGCTTTGCCGAGCAGCAACTTGGTCGGGTTCAAACACTTTTGCAAAGTTCTACAAGTTTGATACCCTGGCTGAGGAGGACCTTGTGTTTGCTCATTCGGTGCTGCAGAGTCATCCGCACTCTCCCGCCCATTTGGGAGCTTTGGTATAATCCCCATGGTCCTTACGGAGTCCCCAGCATCCACTAGGACGTTAGAGAAAATAAGATTTTACTTACCGGTAAATCTATTTCTCGTAGTCCGTAGTGGATGCTGGGCGCCCGTCCCAAGTGCGGACTTCTTCTGCAATACTTGTATATAGTTATTGCTTAAATAAGGGTTATGTTATGGTTGCATTAGGGTTTATCTGATGCTCTGTTGTTGTTCATACTGTTAACTGGGTAAGTTTATCACCAGTTATACGGTGTGACTGGTATGAGTCTTGCCCTGGATTACCAAAATCCTTTCCTTGTACTGTCAGCTCTTCCGGGCACAGTTTCCTTAACTGAGGTCTGGAGGAAGGACATAGAGGGAGGAGCCAGTGCACACCAGTAGTACTAAATCTTTCTAAGAGTGCCCAGTCTCCTGCGGAGCCCGTCTATTCCCCATGGTCCTTACGGAGTCCCCAGCATCCACTATGGACTACGAGATATAGATTTACCGGTAAGTAAAATCTTATTATATGGAAGCAGTGTGTGTGGTGTGGGCCCCCCTGGACCCAGGGGCCCATTTGCATCGCACACACTGCACCCATTATAGAAACACCTATGAATGGGGGGTTATTCAGAGTTGGTCGCAGATTTTGCTCTCGCAGCAAAATCTGCAACCATATACTCACAAGCTTGGGGTCTCCCATCACAGCGCAAGACCACTCAGCATGTGTGGCGCCGCCACGCGATGCGATCAGTGGCGGATTTAGGGGGGGGGCACCAAGGCACGTGCCCCCCCTGTCATTTTTAGTTGATTTTTGTATTGCTGCGGGGGCGCCACTGATTTAGTGCAGACTGACATGCGGACGAGCGTCCGCATGTCAGTCTGCGGTCTCGATTCCTCCCCTGCTGTTAGGAGGGACACGGAGGGCACAGTGCACGCCTCCCTGTGTCCCTCCTGTGTCTCCGGCGGCCGCGGGTCTCATAAAGGAAGTGCCGTTCGTGAGCACTTCCTTTATTAGAGTGACCCGCGGCCGCCGGAGACACAGGAGGGACACAGAGAGGCGTGCACTGTGCCCTCCGTGTCCCTCCTAACAGCAGGGGAGCGGGGGGAGCGGCGGCGGCGGAGGAAGCGGGGGGGACGCACTGAGGGGGCATATCTGGCACTGGGGGGGAATATCTGGCACTGGGGGCATATTTGGCAGGGAGGGGGGGGGGGAATATCTGGCACTGAGGACATATATGGCACTGGGGGGAATATCTGGCACTGGGGGCATATATGGCACTGGGGGGGGGGATATCTGAATATCTGGCACTGGGGGCATATGTGGCACTGGGGGGGGAATATCTGGTACTGGGGGCATATGTGGCACTGGGGGGGAATATCTGGCACTGGGGCATATGTGGCACTGGGGGCATATATAGCACTGGGGGGGGGATATCTGGCACTGGGGGCATATGTGGCACTGTCGGGGAATATCTGGCACTGGGGGCATATGTGGCACTGGGGGGGTATATGTGTACCTGGCACATGGGGGGGGGCTATATTTGGCACTGGGGGCATGTGAGTACCTGGCACCATGGGGGAATATCTGGCACTGGGGACATATGTGGCACTGGGAGCACAGCCCTAGCAACAAGGACTACCTCCTAGCAACGAGCATGACACCCAGTGCATGAAACCCCTGGCAACGAGCATGACACCCAGTGCATGAAACCCCTGGCAACGAGCATGACACCCAGTGCATGAAACCCCTGGCAACGAGCATGACACCCTGAGCATGAAAACCCCTGGCACCGTGCATGGAACCAAGAGCATGAAACCCCTGGCAACGAGCATGACACCCAGTGCATGAAACCCCTGACAACGAGCAGGTATTTGAAAAGTAATTAGAAGCCTTACTGTAGGACTTACTGTGTAATGGGCATTACGGTGTGTGGCATAATGTATCACGGACATTGCGGTGTGTGTCATAATGTGTCACAGGCATTACGGTGTATGGTATACTATATCGCTGGCATTGTGATATGTGGTATAATGTCTCAGGGTCATTGCAGTGTGTGGCATAATGTATCGCGGACATTGCGGTGTGTGTCATAATGTGTCAGGCATTACGGTGTGTGGTATACTATATCACGGGCATTGTGGTATGTGGTATAATGTCTCAGGGTCATTGCAGTGTGGCATAATATATAACGGGCATTGCGGTGTGTGGCATAGGGTATAACGGGCATTGCGGTATGTGTCACAGGCATTACGGTGTATGGTATACTATATCACGGGCATTGTGGTATAATGTCTCAAGGTCATTGCAGTGTGTGGCATAATGTGTCACAGGCATTGTATGTGCTATAATGTATCGGGCATTGCAGTGTGTGGTATAATGTATCACGGACATTGCAGTGTGTGTCATAATGTGTCACAGACATTGTATGTGCTATAATGTATCAGGGGCAGTGCAGTGTGTAGCATAATGTATAACGGGCATTGCAATTCCTGTCATAATGTGTCACAGGCATTATAGTGTGTGGCATAATGTGTCGGGGGCATTACGGTGTGTGGCATAATGTGTCGGGGGCATTACGGTGTGTGCATACTGTGTCATGTGTATTATTGTGTGTGGCATAATGTCTAAGGGCCATTGCAGTATGTGGCATAATGTATACTGGGCATTACTATAAGGAGGAAAAATTACAAATAATGTAAGGGGCATGAATCAGGATTATTTTTCTTTCCTGTGGTGGCCAACGTCTGGGCGTGCAGGTTGCAAAACTGGGGTATAAGGTAGTCTTTTCCTGCAATACCACGCCCATTCCAATGAAGCCACGCCCATTCCAACGAAGCCACGCCCCTTATGGTGCCCCCCCTGTAATTTTTTTCTGGATCCGCCCCTGGATGCGATCACAAATCAATTGTGATCACATCGAATAGAGGTTGAGCCTTGGATACGCAGCCCGGCTGCGTAGGCAGGGGAACAGCCACCATGTTTCTACATGCAGGAAACGCGGGCAACATCATTGGCCAGCCCTGAAAACAGCCATTACACTCAGAAGCTAGGGGCTGCCCAGCACAGAGCAAGACCGCCCAGCATTTGTGGCGCCGCACCACGATGTGATCACAAATCCAGAGGTGTCGGAACAGGGGGGGGCAGCATGTCACCCCCAAATGTGACAGAGTCACAGGCGTGGGTGAGGGGGAGTGCTCACCCCCAGATCCCCGCAGGTGCCTCCTCCTTTAAAAAGTGTGCTGCCACAGCCTGCTATGCCCATATACTGTCCTAGCCGTCTCTTCACTGATGCATTGCTGGGAGGAGGCGTGGATATGCTGAGGCAGCTGGGACATCCCCGCCTCGTCCCAGTAATGCATCTATGAAGAGCCAGCTAGGACAGGACATGAGACATAGTAGGCTGCCGCAGCACACTGGTTTTACAGGAGGAGTCGCCTGGAGGTAAGTTCACTGAAAGGTGGGTAGGTTTAGGGGGGAGCCAAAATAAAAAAAATTCTACGCCCCCTATCAACCTCAAAACATTCCGGAGCCCCCGTACAAATAAATTGCGATCGCATCAAATAGAAGTTGACCCTCGGATACGCAGCCTGGCTTCGTAGGCAGGGGCACAGCCACCATGTTTCCATATGCAGGAAACGCAGGCGACGTCATTGGCCAGCCCTGAAAACAGCCATGACACGCCTGCGTTTCCCGATTAACCCAGACCCCCTCCCCCCCCGGACATCCGTTGCTTGTCAATCATCATGTGATTGCATGCTTCTGGGATGCGATTGCAATTCAGGGACGTGCAGTCAGGGGAGGCAGGGGAGGCAGTGCCTCCCCTGTCATTAATGAATACAATGATACAAAGAGATACTTATGACACATATTCTGCTTTAGCGCTGATGTTATTTTAATAATTTTTTCCTTGAAAAAACCCTGTGTTATGTGTTTCGGAGGCACCTCTATCAGTGCCTCCGGCTGTCACTGTGAGAGAGCAGGAAGAGGCGGGCGGGGCCATGCGCTGGGCAGTGACCCTGCATGTAGAAACATGGTTAAAAAAACCAGCAGAAGCGGCACCTTACAGAAGTGCCGCTTTAGAATGGGGCGTGCTTTCAGCTCATATGAAAGCACGCCCCCACCCCTTTCAGCTGCTGCCTGGCCGAGAATGCAGACATGTCACAGTCTGACATGTATACAGCAGCAGCAGCAGAGCCAGCAGCAGCAGTACAGGATGACTGCTCCCCCCCTACCCTCTTTGCATGGCCACTCCCTCCCCCTGCACCAGCAACCAATCTCTACTGCAGCATACATACATTCTTCCTCCCCTCCTGAGGCTCCGCCCCCTCACATCGGAGGCTATGCCCCTTTCCCGATCTATTTGTGAAGAAATGATTTCTCCCCAGCCAGCTCCGTGGGATGAACCAGGGAGGGAATATATAGAGACTGCAACCTACCACAATCAAAGGTAAGGATCTGCGGGGGGATGGGTGTTTTATATATATATATATATATATATATATATATATATAGTTCCGGTATATATTAATATTATATAGGGGTTTTGTATTAATATTATCTTTAGGGGAGTGGGTTGGTAAATAATATTGTGTGGGGGTTGTATCACCATCATGGGGTTGTGTACTGTCTTGTATTATAGTATATTGAAGTTATTTGGGGACGGTGTAATGTGTGTGTGTGTGTGTGTGGGGGGGGGGAAGGGTAATGATGTTTTGTGGGATTTACTTTTTATTTTTATCTACACACACAGGGCCGGTGCTACCATTAGGTAGCTTTAGGCAGCTGCCTATGGGCGCCAGCACTTGAAGGGCGGCGCTGAGTGGAACAAAAAAATGAAGGAAGTGACTGTTGACTGTGCAGTGCGCTCGCCGTGAGGGGGACCCATTCCCTGCTCGCCCAGTGTCAGATCTGCCGGTAGAGCCACATGTCTGGGGTTGTTCCCACCAGCACCTCCAGCGTCGCTCGCTCACTCCCCTGCCCCCGTCTGGGACCACAAACCGTGTAAGCGGTGACGGAGCTGCTGGAGCCCGAGGAGGAGGCCGGGTGCCGGTGGCGTTTAGTATATTACTTATCATGCAGCCTGGGACCCGCCAGCAGGAGCCAGAGGCGGAACTTTACTATGAGGATGACGGCTCAGGGTGCCATTGACTTCCTATAAGCCGGCGCCAGAGCACATCGCTGGGGCTAGCTAAGCTTACCATGTACTTGCAGGTGGCTTGCTGACCCCTTCCCAGGGACAAGTGGCCGCCTCTCTACAAAAGCTCCTCCGGCTCAGACACCTATCATCTGGTTGGTGCGGAAGTCAGTGATTCCGCCCTTCACAGGATCTGCCACGGGGAGTGAACATTCCAGGAGCCCCATCAATGGACACAGGAGGCCGGTGGCACCGAGACTGGCACTGCTGCTGCTACTACTTCAGGTAAGTCATTGTCACTGTCTTTACTTGCCTGATGTACAGTACACCCAGAGCAGCTTCTCTAGTACAGCCCCATGCCCTACATTATGCTGCACATCTGACGGCTCCCTATGCCCCTGACTGCTCCCTATTGCCCTGATACACCCCGACTGCTCCCTATGTGTCCCTAATACACCCTGACTGCTCCCCATGTGTCCCTGATGCACCCCGACTGCTCCCCATGTGTCCCTGATGCACCTCAACTGCTCCCCATGTGTCCCTGATGCACCCCGACTGCTCCCCATGTGTCCCTGATGCACCCCGACTGCTCCCCATGTGTCCCTGATACACCCCGACTGCTTCCTATGTGTCCCTGATGCATCCCGACTGCTCCCCATGTGTCCCTGATGCACCCCGACTGCTCCCTATGTGTCCCTGATGCACACCGACTGCTCCCCATGTGTCCCTGATGCACCCCGACTGCTCCCCATGTGTCCCTGATGCACCCCGAGTGCCCCCTATGTGTCCCTGATGCACCCCGACTGCTCCCCATGTGTCCCTGATGCACCCCGACTGCTCCCCATGTGTCCCTGATGCACCCCGAGTGCCCCCTATGTGTCCCTGATGCACCCCGACTGCTCCCCATGTGTCCCTGATGCACCCCGACTGCCCCCCATGTGTCCCTGATGCACCCCGACTGCTCCCTATGTGTCCCTGATGCCCCGCGACTGCTCCCTATGTGTCCCTGATACACCCCGACTGCTCCCTATGTGTCCCTGATGCACCCCGACTGCTTTCTATGTGTCCCTGATGCACCCCGACTGCTCCCTATGTGTCCCTGATACACCCCGACTGCTCCCTATGTGTCCCTGATACACCCCTGACTGCTCCCCATGTGTCCCTGATGCACCCCGACTGCTCCCCATGTGTCCCTGATACACCCCGACTGCTTCCTATGTGTCCCTGATACACCCCGACTGCTCCCCATGTGTCCCTGATGCACCCCGACTGCTCCCCATGTGTCCCTGATACACCCCGACTGCTTCCTATGTGTCCCTGATGCATCCCGACTGCTCCCCATGTGTCCCTGATGCACCCCGACTGCTCCCCATGTGTCCCTGATACACCCCGACTGCTTCCTATGTGTCCCTGATGCACACCGACTGCTCCCCATGTGTCCCTGATGCACCCCGACTGCTCCCCATGTGTCCCTGATGCACCCCGACTGCCCCCCATGTGTCCCTGATGCACCCCGACTGCTCCCCATGTGTCCCTGATGCACCCCGACTGCTCCCCATGTGTCCCTGATACACCCCGACTGCTTCCTATGTGTCCCTGATGCATCCCGACTGCTCCCCATGTGTCCCTGATGCACCCCGACTGCTCCCTATGTGTCCCTGATGCCCCGCGACTGCTCCCTATGTGTCCCTGATACACCCCGACTGCTCCCTATGTGTCCCTGATGCACCCCGACTGCTTTCTATGTGTCCCTGATGCACCCCGACTGCTCCCTATGTGTCCCTGATACACCCCGACTGCTCCCTATGTGTCCCTGATACACCCCTGACTGCTCCCCATGTGTCCCTGATGCACCCCGACTGCTCCCCATGTGTCCCTGATACACCCCGACTGCTTCCTATGTGTCCCTGATACACCCCGACTGCTCCCCATGTGTCCCTGATGCACCCCGACTGCTCCCCATGTGTCCCTGATACACCCCGACTGCTTCCTATGTGTCCCTGATGCATCCCGACTGCTCCCCATGTGTCCCTGATGCACCCCGACTGCTCCCCATGTGTCCCTGATACACCCCGACTGCTTCCTATGTGTCCCTGATGCACCCCGACTGCTCCCCATGTGTCCCTGATGCACCCCGACTGCCCCCCATGTGTCCCTGATGCACCCCGACTGCTCCCTATGTGTCCCTGATGCCCCGCGACTGCTCCCTATGTGTCCCTGATGCACCCCGACTGCTTTCTATGTGTCCCTGATGCACCCCGACTGCTCCCTATGTGTCCCTGATACACCCCGACTGCTCCCTATGTGTCCCTGATACACCCCTGACTGCTCCCTATGTGTCCCTGATACACCCCTGACTGCTCCCTATGTGTCCCTGATGCACCCCGACTGCTCCCTATGTGTCCCTGATACACCCCGACTGCCACCTATGTGTCCCTGATACACCCCTGACTGCTCCCTATGTGTACCTGATGCATCCCGACTGCTCCCTATGTGTCCCTGATGCACCCCGACTGCCCCCTATGTGTCCCTGATACACCCCGACTGCTCCCTATGTGTCCCTGATTCCCCCCCGACTGCTCCCTATGTGTCCCTGATACACCCCGACTGCCCCCTATGTGTCCCTGATACACCCCGACTGCTCCCTATGTGTCCCTGATTCCCCCCCCCGAACTGCTCCCTATGTGTCCCTGATTCACCCCGACTGCTCCCTATGTGTCCCTGATACACCCCGACTGCTCCCTATGTGTCCCTGATGCACCCCGACTGCTCCCTATGTGTACCTGACACACCCCGAGTGCCCCCTATGTGTCCCTGATACACCCCGAGTGCCCCCTATGTGTCCCTGATACACCCCGACTGCTCCCTATGTGTCCCTGTTGCACCCCGACTGCCCCCTATGTGTCCCTGATTCACCCCGACTGCTCCCTATGTGTCCCTGATACACCCCGACTGCTCCCTATGTGTCCCTGTTGCACCCCGACTGCTCCCTATGTGTCCCTGATGCACCCCGACTGCTCCCTATGTGTCCCTGTTGCACCCCGACTGCCCCCTATGTGTCCCTGATACACCCGACTGCTCCCTATGTGACAGCAGTAGGTGACAGGTAGAGGGTGATGCCAGGGAGCTGGTGACAGGGAGAGAGTACTGTCACCCTTTCCCTGGCATCATCCTCTCCCTGGTGTCATCCTCTGCCTGTCACCCACTGCCTCTCTCCGTCACCCTCTCACTGTAACCCACTGCATCTACCCTGCATCACTGTCTCCCTATCACCATCTCTCTCCTGTCACCCTCTGCCTTTCCAAGGCATCACCCTCTCCTTCATCATACGAATACAGCATTCCCATTGTGGATTTGTTTTGTGGCCACACCCTCATTGCAAGACCACACCCAGTTTTCCGGGAGCACGTGTGCCTTTGGCACACGCAGGGACAGTGGCGGTAGTGGGTGTGGTAGATGCTAGAACCAAGTGGGCTAAAGAACCTCTGATGTCAGGAGGAGGAGCTAGGCTGGCGGGACAGTTCTTTCACTATGCACGCCACCCACTCAGAGCCGGCCATAGGCATAGGCAAACTAGGCAATTACCTAGGGCATTTGATATGCCTAGGGGCATCAGCAACTTCTGCTGATTAAAATGATATGCGGCATGCCCATATTCTGTATGTAGCATTTCATATGCAGATACAGCAAGAGTCTCACACAGTATATAGGCATGCTGCATATCAGTTTAATCAGCAGAAGCTGCTTGTGCATCCTAGTCACATAGCAATGCAAATAAGATGAATTTTCATTAAAACAAGGTGCCCGACGTTAGCATTGAGGCAAGATTTATGAGGACACATCTGTATCCAAGCAGAGGCAGAGGTCACAGTGTTAGTGGCAGTGTGAGTGCTGTGTGCATGTGAGTGGGTTGATTGGGCAGTAGTGTTCGGAATATGTGTAAGGAGCATTATGTGTGTCATGTGAAAATGCATTAATAATGTGCAACATATGTGTAAAGGGGCACTATGTGTCATTATGTGTATAAGGGCATTAATAATGTGCGGCATATGTGTATCATGGTACTACTGTATGTGTGTCATGTGTATAGGGGCACTAATAATGTGTAGCAAATGTGTAGGGGGCACTATGTGTGTCATTATGTGTATAAGGGCATTAATAATGTGCGGCATATGTGTCAGGGACATTATGTGTAAAAGGGCATTAATAAAGGTTGTCATATTGTGTAAGTCGCATTATGTTTATAAGGACATTAATGTGTCTCATATGTGTAAGGGGCATTACTGTGTGGAATTGTGTATAAATGCATTACTAATGTGTGGCATTATGTGTATAAGGTGCTCTACTATGTGGCGTTGCATATAGAAAGGGCACTACTGTGTTGTCTAATGTGAATAAAGAGCAATAGGGTGTGGTGTAATGTGAATAAGGAGCAATTCAGTGTGATGTAATGTGAATAAGGGGCTCTACTGTGAGGAGTAACGTTTATAAGGTAAAGTGATACTACTGTGGGATGTAATATGAATTATGGACACTATCGCATGATAAAATGTGAATAAAGTTGCAGTACTGTGTGGCGTAATTGGAACTGGGGTTACTATTGTGTGGCCATGCCCCTTGCCAGCAAAAACACACCCCTTTTTGGGCTGTGCACCAAATGTTCGAACTGTTCCTATTTAAAATATAGGGGGTACAAACACCAAAATAGGGACTGCTATGGGTGAGGGGTGATGGTGCTGGGAAAGAGGTGCAAGGTCAGAGGCGGAACCAGCAGTGGTGCTAGAGGGCACCAGCCAAAATCTTGCCTAGGGTATCATATTGGTTAGGGCCGGCTCTGCACCCACTACTACCTTTACTAACCTGGTGGCGAGTGGAGCAAGCCACCGTGCCCAAAGCGTGGCGAATGAAGCAAGTCCACAAGGGTACATTTCGGGTACCCTGTTCGGCCTGGTGATGTCAGAGGTTCTTTCTCCAACTAGGTTTTAGCCATAACCTAGCGGGCATTGGCTCGGGGGTGGTAGCGGACATTGGCTCGACGGCGGTAGGGGTCATCGGTGGGACTCAGCAGACATTATGGCTGCATTGCCTCACCAGCCACTGACCTCACCGCACGCCACTGGATTGCATGGTGTAGGGTCACGCACATGCACTATGGCTGCTGGTCATGTGCACACCCTCTGAATGCGGCCGCTGTATGCAAACGCAGCAACTGTGTTTAAATCTGAATTACTGGCTGCTGCAGTGAGATTCTTTCTCACATGCCCCTGCTACTGGTAATTCGTGTTAAACAAATCCAGCGACTATAGGAATTTCTTGTGTATGGATGATGCCACCTTCCAGGAGTTACTTCACCTAGTAACTTAAGAAGCAGGATACCAAGTTCAGGAAGCCCATTCTTGCTCAGAAGAGACTGGTGGCAACCCCATGCTTCCTGGCTGCAGGCAAGTCTCTGGATGATCTGAAATTTGTCTTCCTCATCTCACCTCAAACTTCGAGACTCATCATCCGTGAGACCTGCAAAGCCATCATTTTAAAGGTAAAAAATAAAAAAAGAGCCTGTTATTTGTTGTGGAAAAAATATACTTTTTTTATTGAAATTACTATAAAATTAGTGCTACATAGATCACTGCAACATTGCAATACAGTTTAATAACATAATGTATTACACATAATGTATTATATTTAGAAAAAAATCTGCTGTTAGGGCGCGCACAGCCGCCAGCGCTGACATTACTGTTATGATGTGCCGTCATTTGACAGGATGATATTTTGAATCAATATAAATGATGATATTGTGACTGTATAGTGGGACTAACATCATGTGATGGAGGACTTTGTGTATACTGCATCATACCAGTACAAATGGCCATATGAACTGGTGTGGTACACTGGTCACCAAATCTTGGTGGAGTATGCAACATTAGTTGTTTTTGGGAGGGAAGCTGTGTTGACCCATATATATCATGCCCAGGACTGATTATTACCTGACTTTTTTCCTCAAGGTGCCCCGGCAAGACCTTTTAGCATTGTGTCATAGATAATGTACATGGTGTGCCCCCTCTCCTCCTCAGTCATACGACGCATCTTAAAGGCCATACTAGAACCAAAAACATCCCACTCATCTGGGAGCTTGTGCAATACACAGTGACACATGCTTATACCTGCATGTTACATCCAGACCTGCTTACATAGACTGCCATGATTAAAGACAGTCAGAGTCTATAGGATAGAATGTATGTAGCTGTAAAAACATTGTGAATACTAAAGCGCTTTTACACTACCGCAATCTATATGAACAATAGTGCAGCTGTAATAGTACAGATCCTAACAGCAGTTTGAAGCAAGTACTAGTAAAGCAGCCTATGTTATAAAGTATCACATTGCAACAATTGGCAACATTCAGGAGCATAGCAGCTGCATGCTCTGAATAAGATACATTAAGTGCCACACATTGTAGCAAAAAAGTCTGCCATATTAATAGACAGACTCAATAGTCTGAAGTGACTACTGCTAAAAGCAGTATATGAGAAGCTCACAAATTTTATTAATATATATTAAACATATTGTGATGCAATAACTACCAACAACAATAGACATCTTAGAATTTGGGGCACAGTGTAAATCCAAAACTCTATCCAAGGATAAATACTAATAAATATCTGTAATAAAACACAAATTATTCTGAGTTTAATAAATTTGGATCTAATGAATATGTATATAGGTCACTATACCTTTTGACCACTTTCTGATAATTTCTGACCACCCCTTGACTTATATAAGTAAATAAGATCTATTCCTCACTGTTAATTGAGAGTACTATGCATGAGAATCAGCTTGTTTAAAAACTGAAACTATTATACAGTTTAATAACATCAGTAGCCAACTATAATGGTATGGCTAATATCTGATGCATAAGGAATAAACCGTACTGATAAACGGCCTGCTTTGGAAGTATAACTGGGGCTGCAATACCCCTAATATAAGCAGTATCTGTGAAATCTGTGTAATACAGCTGGACACCATGGCCAATATTTGATGTATAAGGAATAAACCGTATTGATAAACGGTCTGCTTGGGAAGTACAATTGGGGCTGCAATACCCCTAACATAAGCAGTATCCTTGAAATCTGTGTAACACAGGTGGACACCATATATATAAATAACATCACTGTATAAGACAGTTACTCTCTATATAAGCAGGGAATACTATACCCTCTGAAGCTATATGTTTCCATGCATAAATAGATACCCCAATAATATTGACAGCCAGTGTGAGAGGCTCTCAATATATCAGAAATAGATCTAAAGGGAATCAGATCTGTGAGTATACCTACAGATGATTTATAGTCACCACAATTAACAAAATTGAGGAATTTGAAGCTTCACATTATATACGATCCCAAAGTGTTTTGAACTCAGAACATTAGATATAGACATCTTAGATTCTACTAGTGGTCGACATTATATGTATGTACCGACACTGTTGATGTTGACAGTAGTCGAATAATATTGGATGGATGTAGAAACATTGATGGTATCTGTACCAATATAGTAATCCCCGAATACTAAGACATACTTGCAAACACACGTGGACACGCTTTTTAAAATCTTTATTCACACATTTTCAATCTTTTGTTTAGATTCACTTACCTGTTTGTCTGTGATTTTAATTCTATGTTTCACTGTAGTTGGGAATGAATTAATCATATTCATATTTTAATACATATCTAATAAAGGCTATCTTTTAGAATTAGTTTTTTTCTGTGCGTCGACAATACAGAATTCCCTCTTCTTTTTCTTCTAAAACAGCTTGTGCAATACTCCAAGTTAATTTTTTATGACTCGGTGTGTGAGCTACCACAGTTTTCTTCATTTATTTTTTCCTTTGGTGGCACTGGTTCCGTATCCACTGTAACTTCACAATTCAGCTGCTGACTGCACATGCCTGTTCCTGGAGAAAGGTTGTCAGGTATTTCAGGTGTTGTAGTCTGAAAAGTAAATAGAGATGTTCCTGTGATGTTTTTACAATAATTTACATACATTCTTTTTTTCTAGTTCCCTACAACTGTGGAGGAATGGCAAAGTATTGCTGAAGAATTCGATAGCTGGTGGAACTTCCCAAACTGTGGGTGAGCCATAGATGCCAAGCGTGCGCATAACCCCACCTGCCAACAGCGGATCCTTTTTTTATAATTACAAAGGATTCTTTAGCATTTTACTGATGGCTGTGGTCAATATACTTATGAATTCATTTATCTGGACATTGGCAAGAATGATAGTGCTTCTGATGGTGGGTCCTTTAAGCAGACAACTTTACCAGGAGCTGATGCCCAAAATCATCAATATATCATCTGCTGAGGAAAGCATGGCCTAAATTATGTCTTTGTGGCCAATGAGGCCTTGTGAACGTCGTGAAGCCATATCCGCAAAGGGCATTCACCAAAGAGAGGTGGATTTACAATTACAGGCTTTCATGTGAGTGCCTTTGGGATTTTAAGTCAGGATCTTTCACACAGCCATGAATCTGCGTACTGACAAAATTAACTGGGTCATCATGGTATGCTGTTTACTGCATAATTTTCTACGGCATAAACACCACCTGCAAAGACCGACATGCACAGTCAGAGCCCGCCCTAACCAATATGATGCCCTAGGCAAGATTTTGGCTGATACCCCCTGGCACCGCCGCTGGTTCCGCCTCTGACCCTGAACCCCTTTTCCAGCACCATCACCCGTCAACCATTGCAGTCCACATTTTGGCGCTCCTACCCCCTATATTTTAAATAGGAACAGCGCGCACATTTAGTGCGCAGAACAAAAGGGGGGGGGGGGGTTTGACTGGAAAGTGGCATGGCCACACAATAGTACCCCCAATTCAAATGATGCCACGCAGTAGTGAATCTTTATTCACATTATATCATGCGATAGTGTCCCTTATTCACGTTACTTCACACAGTAGTACCACTTTACCTTACTGTATATTTGTTACTCCTCACAGTAGTGTCCCTTTTTCATATTACATCACACTGAATTGCTCCTTATTCACATTACACAACACCATATTGCTCTTTATTAACATTAGACCACACAGTAGTGCCCTTTCTATATGTCACGCCACACAGTAGAGTATCTTATACAGATTATGCCACACATTAGTAATGCCTATATACACATAATACCACACAGTAATGCCCCTTACACATATGACACACATTGGCAATGTCCTTATAAACATAATGCGCCTTACACATAATGCCAATCTTTATTAATGCCCTTATACACATAATGTCTCTTAAACATATGCTGCACATTATTAATGTCCTTATACACATAATGACACACATAATGCCCCTTATACATATGCCACACATTATTAATGCCCTTATACATATAATGACACACATAGTGCCCCTTACACGTACGTTGCACAATATTAATGCATTTATAGACATGACACACATAATATCCCTTACACATATGCCGGACTCTATTGCACAACCAACCGCCCCGCACACAGCACTGACACTGTAACCTTTTTGCCTCTATTTGGATACAGGTGTGTCCTAATACATCTTGCCTCAATACACCATGCAGCAGGAGATGCCTGGCATAAGTCAGCTGGCAGTTCCCATCCAGCTCTGCTATAGGGGCTGATTACGAGTTGATCGCACAAAGCTGCTTTTTGCATCCCATGCGATCAACTATACTCCACCTATAGGGGTGGGTTTTTTCCCATAGCAAGGCTGCGATCGCTTCTGCAGCCCTGCTACAGGAAAAAAATTTGTGCAGTGTCTAAGTAGGTCTAGACATACTTACCAGCTGCGAATGTATTCAGCCTGTTCGGTCCTAGATCTGATGTCAAACACCCGCCCTGGACACGCCTGCGTTTCTTCAAACATGCCTGCGTTTTTCTTACCACTCCCAGAAAACGGCTCCGAACGCTGTGTTGCCGCCCAGGAACGCCTACCGCCTGTCAATCTTCAAACGATCACCGCTGCGATCACTTTCTTCATTCCCTTTGTCGTTGTCCAGCAACGTCCGTCGCCGGGCAATGACACGCGTGCAGATTACGGCCCCCGCGCATGCACAGTAGTGACCCGGTCGAAGCTGTGCGAGCGAAAGCACGCTGCGATTGGGTCATAATGACCCCCACAGTCGGGTGCCTTTTTTTGCAAAAAATGCATCTTATTTGCATTGCTATGTGAGTAGAATGCACCTGCAGCTTCTGCTGATTATAATGATATGTGACATACCTATATTCTGTGTGTGATTGGGGCTGTATCTACATACGAAATGCTACGTTTGTTAGTGCCGGGAGACGCGTATCCCGGCCGTTGCTTAGGAGCCAGGATGCCACGCCTCTCACTGACCACCACCCAGCGCCTAGCAACACGCAGACCCCAGGCACAAAGCCTTTCGGTCCCAGCCCGGCACCTAGCAACAGGCGGGCGCTGAGTGCTGCCGGATCCCTAGCAACGGGGATGCCAGAGGCAGACGGCGTTCCCCATTGCTGGGTAATTAAGTACTCAGCTGTCTATGTAGGGACATGCAGCAGGGCAGCTGCACGGTATTGTTAATTAGAATTCAGCAGTGATTGGTGCAGCACCATTTATATTCCCTTCCTGGCCTCTCCCAAATCACTGGTGATAGTTCCTGCTCTGGTGAGAACCTGTCAGCTCATGTGAGAACCTGTCAGCCTGTGATTCTGACACCCTGCCTGACTGACTTCCTGATCTGATCCAGCTAGCCTTGTATTCAGGTTTTGGTGTGGAGTTTCCACACAGGCACTGTTTTGCCTGCATTTCTTTATTGTATCCACCTTGTGCATTGCTGCATTTTGAAATCATTTGCATTTACAGTCTTGTTGTTCATAACACCCTGTGCATTGTTGCATGTGTGTAGTGATTGTGTTTTGATTATATTCCAACCTGTGCATTGTTGCACTTATGTGCATTCCTCATATATTCATCAGTCTGTGCCTTAGCACAGTAGCAATGCTGTGTCAGGTGACATCTCAACGTACTGCATTTACCCCTGCCCAGCCTCCGATAGTCACCTTGATTATACATAAAACCTGGGGGCATCTGAGTACTGGGTGGACCTAATTCACCCTGGAAAGGCGGCTGCTATAGTCAAAGTCTTTGACTGCAGGAGACTAAAAAACTGCTGGGCAGTGGGTAATTGCGTGAGCATCATAAGGCACCACCTATAAACCTACGGAACTGAGTGTAAACATTGCAGTATCACCAGTCCAAAAAACGTAGCTCCATGGGTCGTTTGTTCTGGATGGATCCAGCACAAAATCTGGCCCTGATTCTGGCGGGCCAGATCCAGGGTTTGACCCAGCAGCTATGGGACCTTACCCTTCGTGTGGACATGAGGAAAATCATAGGACCCAGAACGTCTCATAACCTGCTCCGCGGGAACCTAAACTAAACCTCCCAGATAGGTTCTCTGGGGATCGTAAACAGTTTGTGAACTTCCGGGAGAGTTGTAAGCTGTATTTCAAGCTCAGGCCTTACTCTTCAGGTTCTGAGACCCAGCGAGTGGTAATCGCAATTTCCCTGTTGCAAGGTGATCCACAGTCTTGGGCCTTTGGCCTTTCATCAGATCATCCCAGTCTGCATTCCGTGGATTCCTTCATTAAATCCTTGGAAGCCCTCTATGATGACCCAGATCGAGCAGCATCCGTGAAGGCCCATCTTCATTACGTTAAGCAAGGGAGAAATTCTGCCGAGGTTTATAGTACCAAATTTCGCCGATGGACCAACGACCCGGCACTTCGGATTCAGTTCCGATTGGGACTAGCAGAGCAAATTAAGTATTTTCTTGTCCAATATCCTTCCCCAGCCACTCTGAATGCACTTATGGAGTTAGCCATCAAAGTAGATAGGCGGATCCAGGAATGGAGAATGGAGAAAGAGGTTCCCACACCTACATCTCATTGGACGGTACCAGAGGTTGCAGGGAATACTGAGGAACTCATGTAAATTGGGGCTTTCCATTTGACGCCTCAAGAGAAGGCGAGACGTCGCAGTCTGGGACTGTGTCTTTATTGTAGGACCAAGGAGCATCAGGCGAACACTTGTCCACAAAAGGTGGAAAACTAGTAGACCCGAGAAATTCAGGGAGAGTTATTTTGGGTCTGTGTTCTATATCCTCAAATAATTCTTTATTATTACCTATTAGGTTAACTACCCCTTCTGGTCCAAGTGAGGTAACTGCTTTTGTTGACTCCGGGGCTGCTGGAAATTTTATGGATTTGGAATTTGCTTGTGCCAGAGGAATTCCTATGGAGGCTCTTTGCCCACCAATTTCCATCTGTGGATTAGATGGCAATCCTCTTCAGAACCCGGACTCCAGCGCTTCAGTTTTGTGTCGGAATATTCTATTGTGAAGAGTTGTCTTTTTTCCTTGTACAATGTCCTTTAACTCCAGTAGTTCTCAGCCTGCCCTAGCTAACAACTCATAACCCAGTATTCAACTGAAGTACAGGAGATCTTGTTTCCTGGGGCATGGAATGTGCAGCCAAATGCTTGACCATGCCAGTCCGCTCAGCACTTCCAGTCCCTGAAGGGTTGCCAACCCAGTACATGTCTTTCATGGATGTTTTTTTCCAAACAACAAGCTGAATCTTTACCTCCTTGCCGTCCTTATGATTGTGCAATCAATCTTATACCTGAAGCTAGACTCCCTAAAGGCCGCCTCTACGCTCTGTCTTTGCCCAAAATGAAAGCTATAGAGTACTACATCTGGGAGAGTTTATAAAAAGGCTTTATCAGGCCTCCTAAGTCACCGGGTGGGAGCCTGGTTTTCCTTTGTCGGGAAAAAGGATAGCTCATTGTGGCCATGCATCGATTACAGGGAACTGAACAAACTTACGATGAAGAATTCATACCCATTGCCTCTGATCTCCGTTTTATTTGACCAGCTCAGAAATGCTACAGTTTTTTCTAAGACTGATTTGTGAAGAGCATACAATCTCATTCGGATCCGGCAGGGGGACGAGTGTAAAACCGCATTCAATACCCACTCAGGCCACTACGAGTATTTGGTAATGCCTTTTGGATTCTCCAACGCCCCTGCCGTCTTCCAGGATCTTATAAATAACGTTCTTCGTGAATTTCTTGGAAGATTTGTGGTCGTCTGTCATGATGATATTTTGATTTACTCCGCCTCCCTCAAAGAACATCGAGCTCATGTAAAAGCGGTCCTCACCAAGCTCAGGGAGTATCATCTCTATGCAAAATTGTAAATATGTGAATTTGAGGATGAGAAGGTGGCCTTCCTAGGATATATCATCACCTCCAAGGGGTTTTCTATGGATCCTAAGAAACTTCAGGCAATTGTGGAATGGGTTCGACCCTCTAATCTAAAAGCTACACAACGCTTCCTCGGTTTTGCAAACTACTACAGAAGATTTATCGATTCATTTTCTTCAATTGTAGCTTCTATTGCGAGTCTAACCAAGAAAGGTGCGGATCCTGCTCATTGGTCACCACAGGCGGTAAAGGCATTTGAGGACCTTAAAAAGGCATTTATCTCTGCTCCTGTTCTCCTGCATTCCGATCCAGATCTACCTTTCATAGTAGAAGTGGATGCCTTCAAAGTAGGCGTTGGAGCTATTATTTCACAAGAGGATCCAGTCAGTCATAAGCTCCACCCTTGTGCTCTCGGAAATTTTCCCCTGCTGAAGTCAACTATGAAGTAGGAAATCGAGAGCACTTAGCATCAAATGTGCTTTGGAGGGATGGAGGCACTAGCTGGAGGGAGCAAGACATACAGTAACCATATTCACAGACTACAAAAATCTAGTCTACATTGAATCTGCTAAAAGATTGAACTCTCGGCAAGCCAGATGGGTGTTGTTCTTTGCTAGGTTCAATTTCGTAATTACTTATAGACCCGGCTCCAAAAACATCAAAGCTGGCACTTTATCCTGGAGTTTTCTGTCTAGCCATGACGTCATTAAGCTTCCAGACCCGATTCTAACCCCAGGATGTATTCCTGCTGGTCTAACCATGAATCTTGCCTCTCAAGTACAATCGGCACAGACACAGGCCCCATCTGAGACTCCTTCAGGACTCCTGTTCGTTCCGGATAGACTCAGAGCAGCCGTGTTATCTGAGTTCCATTTCAACAAGACCTCAGGACATCCAGGGGTTAATAAGACTTTACACCTTCTCTCTCACTCAGTATGGTGGCTAACTATCAAGACAGGCGTTCAGGAGTTTGTTAGGGCCTGTCATGTCTGTGTCAAAGACAAGTCTCTTCGTGTTTTTCCTTCTGGACAATTACTTCCTCTGTCTGTACCTTCCAAGCCATGGACCCATTTGTCAATGGATTTTATTGTGGACCTGCCAAGATCTTCCAAATGCTCGGTCATCTGGGTAGTAGCTGACTGTTTCAATAAAATGGCTTATTTCATTCCCGTCTAAACTGCCTAATGCTAAGTATCTTGCTTCATTGTTCATTCAACACATATTCCATATTCATGGTCTACCACAAGACATTGTCTCAGATAGAGGCTCTCAATTCGTAGCCCATTTCTGGAAGTCTTTTTGTGCAGAACTGGGGATCAATATCAGTTTCTAGTCAAGGTATCATCCACAGTCCAATGGCCAGACAGAAAGGGTTAATCAATCGTTGTAGCAATATCTATGATGTGATATCTATAAATACCAGGATGATTGGGTTGATCACCTACCCTTTGCAGAATTTGCGTATAATAATTCTGAACATTCGTCAAATTCCATGTCCCCTTTCTTTTGTGTTTCCGGTATTCATCCTAAATTTAATACTTTCACTCCATCACAACAGTCTAGTTCTTTTTCTCCCATGTCTCGCCTCAGGAGGATTTGGAGGGAAGGACATCAAGCTTTGGAGGATGCGGCAGCATGGTCTAAGAGATTTGCTGACAGATTTCGGAAACCCTGTTCTTTCAAAGTAGGAGACATGGGCCCTCATTCCGAGTTGATCGCTCGCTAGCTACTTTTAGCAACCACGCAAACGCATAGTCGTCGCCCACGGGGGAGTGTATTTTTGCTTTGCAGGAGTGCAAACGCCTGTGCAGCTGAGCGGCAGCAAACACATTTTGTGCAGAACAAGACCAGCTCTGTAGTTGCTTATTCTGTGCGTTGAGTGCTGCGACGAATGACACGGTAATGACGTCAGATACCCATCCAGCAAATGCCTGGCCACGCCTGCGTTTTTTCAAACACTCCCAGAAAATGGTCAGTTGCCACCCAGAAACTCCCATTTCCTGTCAATCTCCCTGCGTTCGCCAGTGCGACTGAAAGCGTTGCTAGAACCTGTGCAAAACCACGATGCTCTTTGTACCCGTACGCCGCGCGTGTGCATTGCAGTGCATACACATGCGCAGTTTTGCCATTTTTTTTAATGATCGCTACGCAGCGAACAACGGCAGCTAGCGATCAACTCGGAATGAGGGCCCTGGTTTGGTTATCTGGTTGAAACATAAAGCTCCGCCAGACATCTCAGAAACTGGGTCCCCATTACATTGGACCATTTCAAATCATCCAGAAAATCAATCCTGTTGCTTTCCGTCTGCAATTACCCAGATCTTTGAGAATCAATAATACCTTACGTTGTTCTCTATTTAAACCGGCATTTGTTTCTAAGAAATTTAAAGTAAGATGTTTCAGGAGACCTTCTCCAGTCATGATTCGGGACATCAAGAGTTTGTTGTTGAAAGAATCCTGGACTCCAAGTTTCTGCGGGGTCAAGTACATTACTTAGTCCATTGGGAAGGTTACGGTCCTGAGGAGAGAGCATGGGTGCCTGGGAAGTTCCTCCATGCTCCTGAACTAAAAAAAGGTTTCTTCAAGAGTTTTCCCCAGAAACCAGGTTCTAGGGGTTTCCTAACCCCTCTTCAAGGGGGTATACTGTTAGTGATGGGAGGCGCGCGTTCCGGCTGTTGCTTAGGAGCCGGGACATTGCGCCTCCCGCTGACCCCGCCCAGCGCCTAGCAACACGTAGACGCCGGGCCTAAAGCCTTTCAGTCCCCGCCCAGTGCCAAGCAACAGGCAGACGTCGGGTGCTGAGAGCCACCGGATCCCTAGCAACGGGGCCCCCTGGAGGCAGACGGCATTCCCCATTGCTGGGTAATTAAGTACTCAGCTGTCTATGTAGGGACTTGCAGCAGGGCAGCTGCACGGTATTGTTAATTAGGATTCAGCAGTGATTGGTGCAGCACCATTTATATTCCCTTTCTGGCCTCTCCCAAATCGCTGGTGATAGTTCCTGCTCTGGTGAGAACCTGTCAGCTCATGTGAGAGCCTGTCAACCTGTGATTCTGAGACCCTGTCTGACTGACTTCCTGATCTGATCCAGCTACTTTGTATTCAGGTTTTGGTGTGCAGTTTCCACACAAGCACTGTCTTGCCTGCATTTCTTTATTGTATCCACCTTGTGCATTGTTGCATTTTGAAATCATTTGTATTTACAGTCTTGTTGTTCATAACACCCTGTGCATTGTTGCATGTGTGTAGTGATTGTGTTTTGATTATATTCGAACCTGTGCATTGTTGCACTTACGTGCATTCCTCATATATTCCTCAGTCTGTGCCTTAGCACAGTAGTAAGGTTGTGTCAGGTGACGTCTCACCATACTGCATTCACCCCTGCCCAGCCTCTGATAGTCACCTTGTATATACAAAAAACCTGGGGGCATCTGAGTACAGGGTGGACCTAATTCTTCCTGGAAAGGTGGCAGCTATAGGTGAAGTCTTTGGCTGCAGTGGGTAATTGCGTGAGCATCACAAGGCACCACCTATAAACCGACGGAACTGAGTGTAATCATAACAACATTATAGTGATTTCCAGGAATACACGGTAATGTAGCATTTCGTATGCAGATGCAGTCACACACAGAATATAGGCATGCTGCATATCATTTTAATCAGCAAAAGCTGCTTGTGCACCTAGGCATTTGCCTAGTTTTCCTATGCCTTGGGCCGGCTCTGTGCACATTTATGCCAGGTTAGCTAGAGTATGTAGAGTAAATTGATAGACAGACATCAGTAATAGCAGGGGTTGTATAAACAGCCTCTACACGTGCAAAGGAAGCCCTCGAGGAATACATCACATACTGTAACAGTGTGGGCAAAGTGGTCCTTGGGTGTGACGAAACATGTTGGTCATGGCCTATAAGATGGTGGATGTGGTTTTGTCATAGGTCCCCTCCAGAAACAGCATGCAAATTATTTGCATGCTGTTAAAACCAGGACAATCTATCTGCTTGCTGAAATCCAGAAACAACAGAGTAGATATCAAGAGGCTAAGCTATTTGATCCTGTTTACTGCTTCTGTATGTGTGTAAGCATTAATATAGGTAAATGGTATTTTGATTCTAAAGTTCACTTGTGCACCCTCGATTTGTTTTTTCTTATATTACTTAAAGAGCATTAGGGAGGCTTGTGTCCATTAATTCAAAGGACATTAGTCAAAGGGTAGCTAAAATTGTAAACATAATTAAGACGTTACATCGACGTAATTAGATATATTAGTCACATCTTCAACTGATATCGATTGTGAAGTGACTCCTCCTTCATCCTTCTCTTCAACAGGTAAATTCATCTACTACCCTCCTGCAGAACATTATAACCAAATGACTGCTTTTGAAAATATACTTGCTCAGATAAATTCATCTACTACCCTCCTGCAGAACATTACAACCAAATGACTGCTTTTGAAAATATACTTGCTTAGGTATATTGAAAATGAGAGCTGCAGATTATCACTACTGATTGCAATGAAATACTAGTTAGCTAATTGTTGATAAGAATTATAGCAATGCCATAGGCATAAGGCATATGCTTTTATATTAGATTGCTTACAGTGCATCCAGAAAGTATTCACAGCGCTTCACTTTTTCCACATGTTGTTCTGTTTCAGCCTTATTATGTTATGTTACAGCCTTATTCCAAAATTGAATAAATTCACTTTTGTCCTCAAAATTCTACACACAATACCCCATAATGACAACATGAAAAATGTTTTGTTTTTTTTTTAGATTTGAGCTAAATTCTTAAAAGTAAAAAACTAAGAAATCACATGTACGTAAGTATTCACAGCCTTTGCCATGAAGTTAAAAATTGAGTTCAGGTGCATCCGGTTTCCACTGATCATCCTTGAGATGTTCCTACAGCTTCATTGGAGTTCACGTGTGGTAAATTCAATTGATTGGACATGATTTGGAAAGGCACACAACTGTCTATATAAGGTCCCACACTTGACAGTGCATGTCTGAGCCCAAACCAAGCATGAAGTCAAAGGAATTGTCTGTAGACCTCCGAGACAGGATTGTCTCGAGGCACAAATCGGGGGAAGGGTACTGAAAAATATCTGCTGCTTTGAAGGTCCCAATGAGCACATTGGCCTCCATCATCCATAAATGAAAGAAGTTCGGAACCACCAGGACTCTTCCTAGAGCTGGCCGGCTGTCTAAACTGAGCGACCGGGGAAGAAGAGCCCAAGTCAGGGAGGTGACCAAAAACCCGATGGTCTCTCTGTCAGAGCTACAGCATTCCTCTGTGGAGAGAGGAGAACCTTCCAGAAGGACAACCATCTCTGCAGCAATCCAGTATTCAGGCCTGTATGGTAGAGTGGCCAGATGGAAGCCACTCCTTAGTAAAAAGCACATGGCAGCCCACCTGGAGTTTTTCAAAATGCACCTGAAGGACTCTCAGACCATGAGAAACAAAATTATCTGGTCTGATGAGACAAAGACTAAACTCTTTGGTGTGAATGCCAGGTGCCATGTTTGGAGGAAACCAGGCACCACTCATCACCAGGCCTATACCATCCCTACAGTGAAGCATGGTGGTGGCAGCATCATGCTGTGGGGATGTTTTTCAGCGGCAAGAACTGTGAGACTAGTCAGGATAGAGGGAAAGATGAATGCAGCAATGTACGGAGGCATCCTGGATGAAAACCTGCTCCAGAGCGCTCTTGACCTCAGACTGGTGCGACGGTTCATCTTTCAGTAGGACAACAACCCTAAGCAGACAGCCAAGATATCAAAGGAGTGGCTTCAGGACAACTCTGTGAATGTTCTTGAGTGGCCCAGCCAGAGCCCAGACTTGAATGCGATTGAACATTTCTGGAGAGTTCTGAAAATGGCTGTGCACCGACGCTTGCCATCCAAACTGATGGAGCTTGAGAGGTGCTGCAAAGACGAATGGGCGAAACTGCCCAAAGATAGGTGTGTCAAGCTTGTGGCATCATATTCAAAAAGACTTGAGGCTGTAATTGCTGCCAAAGGTGCATGAACAAAGTATTGAGCAAAGGCTGTAAATACTTATATACATGTGATTTCTTAGTTTTTTATTTTTAATAAATTAGCAAAAATCTCAAAGAAACTTTCTTTACATTGTCATTATGGGGTATTGTGTGTAGAATTTTGAGGGAAAAAATTAATTTATTCCATTTTGAAATAAGGCTGTAACATAACAAAATGTGGAAAAAGTGAAGCGCTGTGAATACTTTCTGTATGCACTGTATGCACATGATGGCAGGGGCAAACGCAGGATTTACAGGGGGGGTTTCCAGAGATGGGTGGAGCCAAGCGTGGGGGTTGAGACTAAGGTGAACCAGCATATACCTGGTCCGTTAAACAAGTGTAGATACTGTAGATACATAAATGCTATACAGTATAAACATGTATGGAATGGGTCATGTTGGAGGCTATACACACACATATATATATATATATATATATATATATATATATATATATACAGGATCCGGTCAGGATTCTGGCAGTCAAAATACCACCACCGGAACCTAGACACTAATCAGAATGCCGGCACCAGCATCCCGACACCAGGGATCCCAAATGATACACTGCCGGGGCCGCCGGAGAGGTAAGCCGTGGTGGTAGGTGGTTAAGTTTAGGCTGTGGAGGGAGGGTTAGGCTGCAGGGAAAGGGGTTAGGTTTAGGCTGCTGGGAGGGTGGGTTAGGTTTAGGCTGCGGGTGGGGGGGGGGGTTAGATTTAGGCATGAGGGCATAACTGTTAAATCTTAGATGGTTGGTATGTTAGCTTGTTTTTCTTAAAACTGTTTTATTGCTAGCCATTGCTGGGGGAGGTTTCATTGGAGTTTGGGTGTAATCAATGTATTCACATGTTATCTGGGAGTGGTAGGAAAAACGCAGGCGTGACCAGGCATTTGCAGGGTGGGTATCTGACGTCAATTCCGGGACCTCCGTCGCTAGGATCATCACACAGGATAAGTAACTTCAGGGCTGGTCTTGTTTTGCACAAAATGTTTTTGTACCGCTCGGCTGCACATGCGATCACACACTTGCAAAGCGAAAATACACTCCCCCGTGGGTGGTGACTATGCGTTTGCACGGCTGCAAAAAGTAGCTAGCGAGCGATCAACTCGGAATGAGGGCCCTTATTCAAAGGATAGCTAACATTTTAAACATAATTACGACGTTACACCGACATTAAACCAAAGGAGAACAGAAAGAGAACAATCAACCTACAATCTGGAACACTGAAGGACTGCTTTCAAACAAATGTGAGTCCACTTACTCTACACATCAAACTACTCCAGTCTAAGTAACCTGGACACACACCTAAAGATTTATCTGTCCAATCTAATTGGTTGGAATGAAAACCTGGTAATGGATGAGCGCAAATGACAATTACCATTTTCTCCCAAACACTGGAAAACAGGGGGGGAAATGGTCAATCAGCCAATTGGTTAAATCCATTTGATTTAACCATATTTGTTTAAACAACCTTTTTGTCAATTTTACGGCATTTAGAAGCAAATAATGAATTGTCATTTGCAGTCATCCATTACCAGATTTTCACTCCAACCAGCCAGATCTGACAGATAAATCTTTAGGTGTATGGCCAACTTTCTTAACTTAAATCTGTGTTTGGAAAGATTTTTTAGCTAACCAAAAACATCTGAATTCTCATCTGTACCAATGTAATTTTGCTTTAACCTATTCTTGTAAAGCCAGGCATAAACCATTCAATTATCTGGCAGATCATCTGCCAGATCTGACTGGTTGGAATTAAAATCTGGTAATGGATGAGAGCAAATGACATGTGACCATTTGTTCCTAAACAGTAGAAAATGGACAAAATCTATTGTTCATAGAAATTGGTTAAATCCGTGATTTAACCAATTTGTCTGAACAGTAGTTTTTTTAAAAAAAAATTCCAGTGTTTGGGAACAAATTGTTGATTGTCATTTGCTCTCAACCATTACCAGATTTTTATTCCAACCAGTCAGATCTGGCAGATTATCTGCCAGATAATTGTATGGTGTATGCCTGGCTAAAGTCCTGTCTTACTTACCATTGCTTTTTCCCTACTCTCATTTTTAGCAGTCTATTTTAAAACTGAACTTATGCAATCTTATAATCTTCACTGTAAATTTCACTTGTAACTCAATTACTTTTGACTAACATACACATTTACCAACACCATTCTTTTACCTGAACTCCTGCAATTCTACTGCTCAGTCTTTATTAAAAAAAATGTACAGTCTCCACTCCTTTTTCCAATATATAGTTATATTTTAGGGTTTGTTTTTTTTACACCCATTTATCTCACCCATACTATGTCTAGGTTTACATCAACCCTCCCCCATCACCCCTTGTTTACCTAATTCTTTATTTTGCACCTTCTCCCACCTCTATCCCTCCCCCCTAGTCTTCTACATCTCCTACTCTCTCTCCTCCTCTGTTTCCCATCCACCCCTCTGCCTCCCTTCCCCTCCTCCCTTCCTGTCACCCCACTTTCAGTAACTTGTGCCTGACCATGGTCCTACTACCCCTCCACTCAGCTCAGTTCCCTCCCTCCATTCTCTGTCACCACAAATCATCTCCATCTGCATCAAAATGCACCCCCTTCCTGCCCTCCTCCTGCAGCTTCCCCTCCTAGCTCCGAAGCCCGAACAAACACTACGCCTGCTTTATCAACTCCATCCAAACTAATATCACCTCAACACTATAGCAACCCTGATAATCTAATTTGCATCTCTCCCTCAAACTCAAACTCCTTGTCCTGTGCCCTATTGAATGCCAGATCTGTTTGTAACAAACTGGTCCCCACCCATGACCTTTTCATCTCCAACTCCCTGCATCTCCTGGCCATTACAGAAAGCTGGATTACTTCCTATGACACCACTTCTCCTGCTGCTCGCTCTGCTGTGGGCCTCACATTCTCACATACAGCCAGATCCGGGGGTAGCCAAGGCGGTGGTGTTGAGCTCCCTTCACCCTCTAGCTACTCCTACCAACTCATCCCCCCAGAACCGTCTCTTACATTCTCTGTATTTAAGGTCCATGCTATATGCCTCTTCCAACCTGTCTATCTACGAGTAGCTGCCATTTACCCCGCCCCTCCCCCCCCTCCCCGGCATGCCCTCCAAATTCCTTGACAACTTTGCTTCCTGGCTTCCTCACTACCTCTCTCCTGGCTTTCCCTCCATTATCTTTGGCGACTTCAAGATCCCAATTGATATCCCCACAAAAGCCTCTGCCGCTAAACTCCTTAACCTTACATCTTCACTTGGTCTCTCCCAGTAGACCTCCTCCCCCTCCTATGTGATTGGGAGCTCACTACATCTGGTCTTCACTCACCGCTGTGATATTTCTGATTTCTCCAACTCCCCATTTCCCCTATTAGACCACCACCTGCTCTCCTTTAACTTATATCTTTCTGCTACTCCATCTCTACCTCCTCAGGCTACCATCACAAAATGCAACATTAAGGCTATCGCATCCACTTCCCTATCCTCCCTACTCGACTCATTACTCTCTCCTATACTGCCTCTCTCATGCCCTGAACAAGCCACATCCCTATACAATATTTTCCCTTACTTCCGTTCTTGACTCTGTCGCTCCACCAACCACTATTCAGATCAACACCTCATCCCTGGCACAGCAAATGCACCAGATACTTGAAAAAATGCTCACGTACTGCTCAGCAACAGTGGAGGAAATCACGCTCTAAGGCAGACTTCCTCCATTTCAAACTTATGATATCTTCATTCAGTGCTGCCCTTTCCCTCGCGAAACATACTTCAAGAACCTCATATCCTTCCAGTCTTCCAGCCCCCGGCACCTCATTGCCACTTTCAACTCCCTACTCTGCCCACCCCCACCTTGTCTCCCCTTGATGCCATACATCAGGACATCACATCCCACCAAAAAGCAGCAACCAGCCCCCTCCTATCCCTAACTACCCCTCTCCTTTCCTCTTACCAACTCTGTCATCTTTCTCCCATGCATCTGGTGAGGAAGTCATGGCCCTCATCCGTTCCTCATCCCCTCCACCTCCCCACTTGAACCTATCCCCTACTGCTTCTTTCTCTACCTCTCTCTCCCTGCCTGCTCCTATCTAGCCCACCTCCTCAATCTCTCCCTATCATCAGGCACTGTCCCCTCTGCCTTCAAGCATGCACTTGTTAAAACACCTACCCTGATCCACATACTCTCTCCAACTATTGACCGATCTCACTCCTTCCTTTTGTCTCCAAACTCCTTGAGCATATTGTCTATAACCGCCTTACTGTCTTTCTTTCCTCCCACTCACTGCTTGACCCATTCCAGTCTTGTTTCCATCCTCTCCACTTCACTGAAACTGCCCTCACAAAAGTCTGCAATGACCTCCTTTCTGCTAAATCCAAGGGTCAGTACTGTTTGCTTATTCTCCTTGGCCTCTCCGCTGCCTTTTACACTGATGACCACCCTCTCCTTATACTTCATACTTCATTCCCTTGATCTGCGCGATAATGCCCTCTCCTGGCTATCCATTCTACCTCTCTGACCGTTCCTTCTCTGTCTTCTCTCATGGCTCCACCCCTCACCCCCACTGCCACTAACTGTAGGTGTACCCCAAGGTTCTGTTCTTGGTCCTCTCCTTTTCTCTCTCTATACATCCTCTTTAGGTGAACTCATTTGCTCTTTTGACTTATAATATCATGCTGAAGATACTCAAACCGACCTTTCCTCCCCTGACATCTCTCCTGCTCCCATCACTCGTGTATCTTACTGTCTCTATATTTTCTTGGATGTCCCAGCGCTTTCTTAAACTTAACATGTCTAAGACTGAGCTGATCATCTTCTCACCCTCCCGCACAACCTCACTTCCCACAATTTCATTATCTATAGATGGCACTACTATCTCCTCTAACCACCAAGTGTGCTGTTTTGTAGTAATCCTTGACTCCTCCCTCTCCTTAAAACCACACATTCAGCACCTCTCACAAACCTTTCATCTCAAAAATATTTCCAAGATCAGACCCTTTCTCGCCCAGGATGCCACTAAGACCCTTATCCACTCACTGGTCATCTCCAGACTGGACTACTGTAATATCCTCCTGAATGACATCCCTAACACATACATCTCTCCACTCCAATCAATCCTCAATGATGCTGCCTGGATCATCTTCCTCACCAAACGCACTACATCCACCTCCCCTCTCTTGCTAGCCCTTTACTGGCTCCCTTTCAGAATCCATTTCAAGCTTATCAAATTCACTAACAAAGCCCTCATCGACTCCTCTCCCACTGACATCTCTGACCTTATCTCCCTTTACACTCCTGCCCATCCTCTTCACTCTGCTAATGCACGCCGCCTCTCCTGCCTGCTGATTACCTCCTCCCACTCCTACCTCCAAGATTGTGCATGTGCTGCTCCCTTTTTATGGAATTCTCTACCTCTCCCCCTCAGACTCTCCACATCTCTACAAAACTTCAAACGGGCTCTCAAGACACACTTCTCTCATCACGCCATCTCTCATCCTAAGCCTTCTGTGGCCCACACTCACTTTCTACCCCATTTGTGTCATTCCTGTCTAAATGCCCCTCCCCTTTAGAATGTAAGCTTTCACAAACAGGGTCCTCTTCCCTCATGTGCTTTTACATCTCTTACTTAACCTATCTTCTTTTCAATACTCCCTTTGATGGCACCAAATCCCTCGGTTTTCTGCCACTCTGATACTTATTTCAGTGCTGTTTACTGACGCAGCTATGTTTATATTAGAGATGAGCGGGTTCGGTTTCTTTGAATCCGAACCCGCCAGAACTTCATGTTTTTTTTCACGGGTCCGAGCGACTCGGATCTTCCCGCCTTGCTCGGTTAACCCGAGCGCGCCCGAACGTCATCATGACGCTGTCGGATTCTCGCGAGACTCGGATTCTATATAAGGAGCCGCGCGTCGCCGCCATTTTCACACGTGCATTGAGATTGATAGGGAGAGGACGTGGCTGGCGTCCTCTCCATTTAGATTAGATTTAGAAGAGAGAGAGAGAGAGAGATTGCTGTGATACTGTAGATTAGAAGAGAGTGCAGACAGAGTTTAGTGACTGACGACCACAGTGACCAGTGACCACCAGAGACAGTGCAGTTGTTTGTTTTATTTAATATATCCGTTCTCTGCCTGAAAAAAACGATACACAGTCACACAGTGACTCAGTCTGTGTGCACTGCTCAGCCCAGTGTGCTGCACATCAATGTATTGTATATAAAGCTTATAATTGTGGGGGAGACTGGGGAGCACTGCAGGTTGTTATAGCAGGAGCCAGGAGTACATGATAAATAATATTATATTAAAATTAAACAGTGCACACTTTTGCTGCAGGAGTGCCACTGCCAGTGTGACTAGTGGTGACCAGTGCCTGACCACCAGTATATTAGTAGTATTGTATACTATCTCTTTATCAACCAGTCTATATTAGCAGCAGACACAGTACAGTGCGGTAGTTCACGGCTGTGGCTACCTCTGTGTCGGCACTCGTCAGGCAGTCCGTCCATCCATAATTGTATTATAATATATACCACCTAACCGTGGTTTTTTTTTCATTCTTTATACCGTCGTCATACTAGTTGTTACGAGTATACTACTATCTCTTTATCAACCAGTGTACAGTGCGGTAGTTCACGGCTGTGGCTACCTCTGTGTCGGCACTCGGCAGGCAGTCCGTCCAACCATAATTGTATTATATACCACCTAACCGTGTTTTTTTTTTCATTCTTTATACCGTCGTCATACTAGTTGTTACGAGTATACTACTATCTCTTTATCAACCAGTGTACAGTGCGGTAGTTCACGGCTGTGGCTACCTCTGTGTCGGCACTCGGCAGGCAGTCCGTCCATCCATAATTGTATTATAATATATACCACCTAACCGTGGTTTTTTTTTCATTCTTTATACCGTCGTCATACTAGTTGTTACGAGTATACTACTATCTCTTTATCAACCAGTGTACAGTGCGGTAGTTCACGGCTGTGGCTACCTCTGTGTCGGCACTCGGCAGGCAGTCCGTCCAACCATAATTGTATTATAATATATACCACCTAACCGTGGTTTTTTTTTCATTCTTTATACCGTCGTCATACTAGTTGTTACGAGTATACTACTATCTCTTTATCAACCAGTGTACAGTGCGGTAGTTCACGGCTGTGGCTACCTCTGTGTCGGCACTCGGCAGGCAGTCCGTCCAACCATAATTGTATTATATACCACCTAACCGTGGTTTTTTTTTTCATTCTTTATACCGTCGTCATACTAGTTGTTACGAGTATACTACTATCTCTTTATCAACCAGTGTACAGTGCGGTAGTTCACGGCTGTGGCTACCTCTGTGTCGGCACTCGGCAGGCAGTCCGTCCAACCATAATTGTATTATAATATATACCACCTAACCGTGTTTTTTTTTTCATTCTTTATACCGTCGTCATACTAGTTGTTACGAGTATACTACTATCTCTTTATCAACCAGTGTACAGTGCGGTAGTTCACGGCTGTGGCTACCTCTGTGTCGGCACTCGGCAGGCAGTCCGTCCATCCATAATTGTATTATAATATATACCACCTAACCGTGGTTTTTTTTTCATTCTTTATACCGTCGTCATACTAGTTGTTACGAGTATACTACTATCTCTTTATCAACCAGTGTACAGTGCGGTAGTTCACGGCTGTGGCTACCTCTGTGTCGGCACTCGGCAGGCAGTCCGTCCATCCATAATTGTATTATAATATATACCACCTAACCGTGGTTTTTTTTTCATTCTTTATACCGTCGTCATACTAGTTGTTACGAGTATACTACTATCTCTTTATCAACCAGTGTACAGTGCGGTAGTTCACGGCTGTGGCTACCTCTGTGTCGGCACTCGGCAGGCAGTCCGTCCAACCATAATTGTATTATAATATATACCACCTAACCGTGGTTTTTTTTTCATTCTTTATACCGTCGTCATACTAGTTGTTACGAGTATACTACTATCTCTTTATCAACCAGTGTACAGTGCGGTAGTTCACGGCTGTGGCTACCTCTGTGTCGGCACTCGGCAGGCAGTCCGTCCAACCATAATTGTATTATATACCACCTAACCGTGGTTTTTTTATACCACCTAACCGTGGCAGTCCGTCCATAATTGTATACTAGTATCCAATCCATCCATCTCCATTGTTTACCTGAGGTGCCTTTTAGTTCTGCCTATAAAATATGGAGAACAAAAAAGTTGAGGTTCCAAAATTAGGGAAAGATCAAGATCCACTTCCACCTCGTGCTGAAGCTGCTGCCACTAGTCATGGCCGAGACGATGAAATGCCAGCAACGTCGTCTGCCAAGGCCGATGCCCAATGTCATAGTACAGAGCATGTCAAATCCAAAACACCAAATATCAGTAAAAAGCCTCTTTTTTTCTTTGCGTCATGTGCTGTTTGGGGAGGGTTTTTTGGAAGGGACATCCTGCGTGACACTGCAGTGCCACTCCTAGATGGGCCCGGTGTTTGTGTCGGCCACTAGGGTCGCTTATCTTACTCACACAGCGACCTCGGTGCAAATTTTAGGACTAAAAATAATATTGTGAGGTGTGAGGTATTCAGAATAGACTGAAAATGAGTGTAAATTATGGTTTTTGAGGTTAATAATACTTTGGGATCAAAATGACCCCCAAATTCTATGATTTAAGCTGTTTTTTAGTGTTTTTGGAAAAAAACACCCGAATCCAAAACACACCCGAATCCGACAAAAATAATTCGGTGAGGTTTTGCCAAAACGCGTTCGAACCCAAAACACGGCCGCGGAACCGAACCCAAAACCAAAACACAAAACCCGAAAAATTTCAGGCGCTCATCTCTAGTTTATATACCCTGTACTTGTCCTATATTGTATTGAACTGTAAGTCACTGTCTTCATGTTTTGCTTATTTGTTTATTCTGCAATTGGACGCTGCGTATCCCATGTAGCGACATATAAATAAAGGATAATAATAATAATAATAATAATAATAATAATATGTACATTATACCTGTGGTTCTGGCTGTGAGGAAAATGCACTAACATCACCTAAAGCTGGATTGTGGACTGCTATTAATCTAGACTATCTGTGCGTAACCAATAACCTTGTGCTTATATATAGAACCAGTATGTCCGGCACTCAAAATACTGTATTCACCATGCTCAGGTGTACATACTTTGTATACAAACATAAACCGATAGATGGATGGCACTCTGAGACTGAACAATTTGAAAGACACTTGAGACACAGTCTTGGTGGTTAAGTCAATGTGTCAGGAATTGGCGTCTCTTTTTTCAAAACATAGATATGATTTCATCTTGATAAAAGGGACACTGATCCCTGAAATTTTGACTTAACCACCAAGACTGTGTCGCAAGTGTTCAGTCTCAGAGTGCCATCCATCTATTGGTATATATATACATATATATTGTATTCACAGCGCTTCACTTTTTCCACATTTTGTTATGTTACAGCCTTATTCAAAAATGGAGTAAATTAATTTTCCCCTCTAAATTCTACACACAATACCCCATAATGACAACGTGAAGAAAGTTTTTTTGAGATTTTTGCCTGGTTTCCTCCAAACATGACACCTGACATTCACGCCAAAGAGTTCAATCTTTGTCTCATCAGACCAGAGAATTTTGTTTCTCGTGGTCTCAGAGTCCTTCAGGTGCATTTTGGAATCCTCTAGGTGGGCTGCAATGTGCTTTTTACTAAGGAGTGGCTTTTGTCTGGCCACTATACCATACAGGCCTGATTGCTGGATTGCTGCAGAGATGGTTGTACTTCTGGAAGGTTCTGCTCTCTCCACAGAGGAATGCTGTAGCTCCGACAGAGAGACCATTGGGTTCTTGGTCACGTCCCTGACTAAGGCGCTTCTCCCCCGATTGCTCAGTTTAGACAGCCAGCCAGCTCTAGGAAGAGTCCTGGTGGTTCCGAACTTCTTTCATTTATGGATGATGGAGGTCACTGTGCTCATTGGGCTTTTCAAAGCAGCAGATATTTTTCAGTACCCTTCCCCAGATTTGTGCCTCGAGACAATCCTGTCTTGGAGGTCTACAGACAATTCCTTTGACTTCATGCTTGGTTTGTGCTCAGACATGCACTGTCAAGTGTGGGACATTATATAGACAGGTGTGTGCCTTTCCAAATCATGTCCAATCAACTGAATTTACCACAGGTGAACTCCAATGAAGCTGTAGGAACATCTCAAGGATGATCAGTGGAAACAGGATGCACCTGAGATAAATTTTGAGCTTTATGGCAAAGGCTGTGAAAACTTATGTACATGTGATTTCTTAGTTTTTATTTTTTTTTAAATTAGCAAATATCTCACATTTTTTTTCATGTTGTCATTATGGGGTTTTGCGCCTAATTCTGAGTTGATCGCAGCAGCAAATTTGTTAGCAGTTGGGCAAAACCATGTGCACTGCAGGGGGGACAGATGTAACATGTGCAGAGAGAGTTAGATTTGGGTGGGGTGTATTCAAACTGAAATCTAAATTGCAGTGTAAAAATAAAGCAGCCAGTATTTACCTTGCACAGAAACGAAATAACCCACCCAAATCTAACTCTCTCTGCAAATGTTATATCTGCCCCCCCCCGTTCAGTGCACATGGTTTTGCCCAATTGCTAACAAACTTGCTGCTGCGATCATCTCAGAATTACCCCCATTGTGTGTAGAATTTTGAGGACAAAAATTAATTTACTCCATTTTGGAATAAGGCCGTACCGTAACAAAATGTGGAAAAAGTGAAGCGCTGTGAATACTTTCCGGATTCACTATATAGACACTGCTCAAAAAAATAAAGGGAACACTTAAATAACACAATGTAACTCCAAGTCAATCACACTTCTGTGAAATCAAACTGTCCACTTAGGAAGCAACACTGATTGACAATCAATTTCACATGCTGTTGTGCAAATGGAATAGACAAAAGGTGGAAATTATAGGTAATTAGCAAGACACCCCCAATAAAGGAGTTGTTCTGCAGATGGTGACCACAGACCACTTCCCAGCTCCTATGCTTTCTGTGTGGCTCAGGTAGTGCAGCTCATCCAGGATGGCACATCAATGCGAGCTGTGGCAAGAAGGTTTGCTGTGTCTGTCAGTGTAGTGTCCAGAGCATGGAGGCGCTACCAGGAGACAGGCCAGTACATCAGGAGATGTGGAGGAGGCCGTAGGAGGGCAACAACCCAGCAGCAGGACCGCTACCTCCGCCTTTGTGCAAGGAGGAACAGGAGGAGCACTGCCAGAGCCCTGCAAAATAATAATAATAATAATAATAATAATTTTATTTATATAGCGCTCTTTCTCCAATAGGACTCAAGGCGCTTAACAGATACATGGCATAATATAGTACAGAAAATAATGAAGTATATTTTCATAAAATACAGAAGCATGAAGATACTAAAAGGGACAATTATGGAAATGCTTGAGTAAACAGGAAAGTCTTGAGTCTACTTTTGAAGGATTCTATAGTTGGGGCCTCTCGCACTGTGTGGGGAAGTGAGTTCCATAGAGTCAGAGCCACATGACTAAAAGCTTGACCCCCAGATGAATTATGGGAGATTCTAGGTACTGCTAAAAGTCCTTCATCTACAGATCGCAGTAATCGAGTGGGGCAGTATGGGGTAGGAAGCTGTTTCAGGTACCTTGGGCCCTGGTCATGTAATGCTTTGAAACTCAGTAAGCCAATCTTGAAGATGATTCGCCATCTTACAGGCAGCCAGTGAAGGGAGTAGAGGATGGGTGTTATGTGGCTAGAACGGGGCTGGTTGGTTAACAGCCTGGCAGCTGTGTTTTGCACCAGCTGTAAGCGTTGCAATTCTTTTGCTGGGAGACCAAGGTAGAGGGCATTACAGTAGTCTAATCGAGATGATACCAATGCATGTATGACTTTTGGCATATCATCTGAGGGAATTAAGTGCTTGATTCTGGCTATGTTCCTCAGGTGAAAGAATGAGGATTTGATTGTGACTGATATCTGATGTTTAAGTGTCAAGCCACCATCCAGGACCACGCCAAGATTCCGCACATGATCACTGGTCTGTAATTCTGAATCCCCGAGTGTAAATCCAGTTGGTTGGCTATGCTGCAGTCTTGTCCTTTGATGTTGCGGTCGTATCATAAGGACCTCTGTTTTATCCGGGTTCAGTCTCTGCCAACTGGTGCTCATCCACTCCTGTAGCTCAGCTAGACAGCCTTTTAGGGTTGCTATTGGGTTATCAGTGCCTGGAGCAAATGACAAGTACAGTTGTGTGTCATCTGCATAGCAGTGGTAGACCAGGCAAAATGACCTCCAGCAAGCCACAAATGTGCATGTGTCTACTCAAACAATCAGAAACAGACTCCATGAGGGTGGTATGAGGGCCCAACGTCCACAGGTGGGGGTTGTGCTTACAGCCCACCACCGTGCAGGACGTTTGGCATTTGCCAGAGAACACCAAGATTGGCAAATTCGCCACTGGCGCCCTGTGCTCTTCACAGATGAAAGCAGGTTCTCACTGAGCACATGTGACAGACGTGACAGAGTCTGGAGACGCCAAGGAGAACGTTCTGCTGCCTGCAACATCCTCCACAATGACCGGTTTGGCAGTGGGTCATTAATGGTGTAGGGTGGCAGTTCTTTGGGGGGCCGCACAGCCCTCCATGTGCTCGCCAGAGGTAGCCTGACTGCCATCAGGTACCGAGATGAGATCCTCAGACCCCTTGTGAGACCATATGCTGGTGCGGTTGGCCCTGGGTTCCTCCTAATGCAAGACAATGCTAGACCTCATGTGGCTGCAGTGTGTCAGCTGTTCCTGCAAGATGAAGGCATTGATGCTATGGACTGGCCCGCCCGTTCCCCAGACCTGAATCCAATTGAGCACATCTGGGACATCATGTCTCGCTCCATCCACCAACGCACCACAGACTGTCCAGGAGTTGGCGGATGCTTTAGTCCAGGTCTGGGAGGAGATCCCTCAGGAGACCATCCGCCACCTCAGGAGCATGCCCAGGTGTTGTAGGGAGGTCATACAGGCACGTGGAGTCCACACACACTTCTGAGCCTCATTTTGACTTGTTTTAAGGACATTACATCAAAGTTGGATCAGCCTGTAGTGTGTTTTTCCACTTTCATTTTGAGTGTGACTCCAAATCCAGACCTCCATGGGTTAATAATTTGATTTCCATTGATAATTTTTGTGTGATTTTGTTGTCAGCACATTCAACTATGTAAAGAACAAAGTATTTAATAAGAATATCTCATTCATTCAGATCTAGGATGTGTTATTTTAGTGTTCCCTTTATTTTTTTGAGCAGCGTATATATATATATATATATATATATATATACATATACAGTGGTCGAAGTGAAAATTTTGAAGTGGGGGTATGCAAAAGTCAAGGATGTAATTATGCGAGCGCCGAAGGTGCGCGCGCTCCAGAAAAGGGGGTGTGGTCACCAAAAAGAGGGCGTGGTCACCAATAGGGGGTGTGTCCCATGTAGTAGAACCCCTTATACTATCTAGTACTGGTGCCCCTTTCACATTATAGCACACTGAATGATCCAAAATTCACACTATAGCACACTGAATGAGCCGAAATTCACATTGTAGCACAATGAATGAGCCGAAATTCACATTGTAGCACACTGAATGATCCGAAATTCACATTATAGCACACTGAATGAGCCGAAATTCACATTATAGCACACTGAATGAGCCGAAATTCACATTATAGCACACTGAATGAGCTGAAATTCATATTACGACACACCGAATGAGCCAAAATTCACAATATGCCACACTGTATGATCCACAATTCAGAGACAGGGAGGGAGTGACAGCAGGGACAGAGAAAGTGGCGACAGAGAGAGTGACAACAGGGACAGAGAAAGTGGCGACAGAGAGAGTGACAGCAGGGACAGCAGCGACAGGGAGTGTGACAGCAGCGACAGGGAGAGTGACAGAGGGACATAGGGAGCAGGGGAACATTACCTAATGAGATGAACAGCGGAGATGCGAAAGGGACTGTGGTTGGCAGCTGTGCAGAGGTGTAGTCGGCAGCGGTGAAGCCCATGGGCAGCGGTTAGAAGGAGACCTTTGGTGCGGCGGCGGTGAGGTACCTCTGACCGCTGCCATTTGTGGTCAGCGGCGGTGAGCAGCAGAGAGCCTAGAGCCAGGGGCAAATGGAGGAATTTTAGAGGGGGGTTTCCGGATACAGTATGTGCAAACATGAAGGGTGGGAGACAGGAAGAGAGACATGGCAAGAGAGAGAAAGGAACATGAGAAAGAGACATGACAAGATATGGCGAGAGAGTGAGAGAGGCATGGGAAGGGAGAGAGGAAAATTGCGCGGAAGAGACATGTCGAGAGATGTGGCAAGAGGAAGAGAGAAACATGGCAATAATGAGGTGGCGAAAGTGAGAGAGAGAGACATGACGAGACAGACATGGCAAGAGAGACACATGGCGAGCGATAGAGGCACGTGAGGGGAGATAGAGACATGGGTGGTCATTCCGAGTTGTTCGCTCGCAAGCTGCTTTTAGCAGCTTTGCACACGCTAAGCCGCCGCCTACTGGGAGTGAATCTTAGCTTATCAAAATTGTGAACGAAAGATTCGCAATATTGCGAAAAAAGACTTCTCTGTGCAGTTTCTGAGTAGCTCGAGACTTACTCTTCCAGTGCGATCAGTTCAGTGCTTGTCGTTCCTGGTTTGACGTCACAAACACACCCAGCGTTCGCCCAGACACTCCTCCGTTTCTCCAGCCACTCCCGCGTTTTTCCCAGAAACTGTAGCGTTTTTCACACACTCTCATAAAACGGACAGTTTTCGCCCAGAAACACCCACTTCCTGTCAATCACACTCCGATCTCCAGAACGAAGAAAAAACCTCGTAATGCCGTGAGTAAAATACCAATCTTCATAGCAAATTTACTTGGCGCAGTCGCAGTGCGAACATTGCGCATGCGCAATTAGCGGAAAATCGATGCGATGCGAAGAAAATTACAGAGCGAACAACTCGGAATGACCACCATGGTGCGAAAGACGTGGCGAGAGAGAGATATGGCAAGAGAGAGTGACATGGCGAGTGAGATAGTGAGAGAGAGAGGGGCATGTGAGAGACAGATAACGAGACAGACATGGCGAGAGAGAGAAATGGTGAGAGATGTAAAAGAAAGAGTAAGAGCGCACTACATGGAGAGAGAGCTACTGTGAATAGTGAGTTGGGGAGAGAGAGCTACATAGAGACCATTGCCCCCCCCCTCCCTCCCTCCTCCATAAACAAACAGCACAGCTGACCCAAACTGGCCACCCCAGCACCCCCAGCCCTCTATAGACTGCAGCACAACATGCCAGCAGCGAGCCCGACTGTGACTCACTACCAGAGACGTCGGAGCAGGGGGGGCAAGGGGGCAGCTTGACACCCCCAAACATGAAGGAGGCGCGGGGGAGCGCTTACGTCCGCATCCCCATGAGCGGCTTCTACTTAAAAAGTAGCTTACTGTAGCAGACAGGGTGCGGTGTCCATTCTCTACTGGCCGGCTGTCTCTTCACACTAATGTATTATAGGGAGGAGGCATGGCTGTAGCCCCGGAATGCCACGCTTTCTCCCAGTAATACATCAGTGAAGAGACAGCCAGCAAGTAAAGAAGGGACACCGCACCCTGCCTGCTACAGTAAACTACTTTTTAAGTAGACGCCGCCGCCGCAGAAGTAACCGCTCCCCCGCACTAACACGGGGGAGGGGAGGGTAGGAGGAGAGAGACCGGCACCGCAGCAGGTTTTAATTCTAACTTGCCTGCCTGCCCCCCCATGGCGTCCCTGCTCAGTACAGACATAGCGGAGCTGCTGCAGCCGCGGCTGAGCTCCGGCGGACATACCCGTAGTGTATAGTCACCGCCGATCTTTTGCAGAACAGGTGACTATACACTACGGGTACGTCCGCCGGAGCTCAGCCGTGGCTGCAGCAGCTCCGCTTTGTAGTGAGAGTCAAACTTGCCTCACAAGTCCGGCGCCGGGCAGGGATGGGAGCAGCATCCTTAGTGCAGCGGGATGGCCACTTCCCTCGCCTCCTGCTGCACACGCTTTCAATTAATAAAAAAAAAGACTTCCGGGTTCAGTGGTAAGAAGTGGCGGTATACCATACCGCCGTACACCGCCCCACTTCGACCACTGTATATATATATATATATATATATATGTATATATAAAGAACCACACAGGTACAGTTTTTTATACGGGGTGCAGGGAAATGAGCTGCAGCAAACAAACCCTGCCAGATACATCTAGAAGATCTGTGTTCACAATTATGACAAAAAACACTGGGCTGCTGCCAAACCTGCAGTTTCTGGAAGGTGAATAGAGGTGAGTACCTGCGCTGGCTGCACAAATATTTGATAATAATTAATAATAATTAGAGGGATGGTTTGTTCAATGTAAAAAGTAACAATTTATTTATGAATCACATATAGAAAGATCTAAAAGAAAAAGGAATTCCTATTACCACAAGGTGGCGATAAAACTTGAAATGTCTTTCTCAGAGTAAGACTTAATGGATCTCACATTCTCCTGTATAAAAGATTTTCATTCCTGAAGGCTAGGGCAACCTCCCCTTGTGCATTCACTGTGTTGAGTGGATAGTTACCAGATCCCCACGTTGTTAGACATCAGCATAGGAATGAGTCCATTTGTAGCTGTAGTGGTGGGTCCGACCTGTTTGTTTAAAGGTCCAGTGATGGGAGAGAAGTCCAAAATTTGCCATAGAATGAGTGAGGCTGTGCAGGCCAATTAGGAGAGTGAAGTCCAATCATATGAAACAAGCTCAACGCGTTTCACTGGTGTAATCCAGCTTCCTCAGGAAGCTGGATTACACCAGTGAAACGCGTTGAACTTGTTTCATATGATTGGACTTCACTCTCCTAATTGGCCTGCACAGCCTCACTCATTCTCTGGCAAATTTTGGACTTCTCTCCCATCACTGGACCTTTAAACAAACAGGTCGGACCCACCACTACAGCTACAAATGGACTCATTCCTATGCTGATGTCTAACAACGTGGGGATCTGGTAACTATCCACTCAACACAGTGAATGGACAAGGGGAGGTTGCCCTAGCCTTCAGGAATGAAAATCTTTTATACAGGAGAATGTGAGATCCATTAAGTCTTACTCTGAGAAAGACATTTCAAGTTTTATCGCCACCTTGTGGTAATAGGAATTCCTTTTTCTTTTAGATCTTTCTATATGTGATTCATAAATAAATTGTTACTTTTTACATTGAACAAACCATCCCTCTAATTATTATTAATTATTATCAAATATTTGTGCAGCCAGCGCAGGTACTCACCTCTATTCACTGCTTGTTTTTTGAGGAATTGACCTTCCTCCTACCTGCTGCTGTTGGTTGCGCACCTGCATATTTATTTATTGCACTTTGAAGTTTCTGGAAGGTGCTGTATCTGCTCAAAAATTATTTGGCATGCAGGACACAAACCAGGACTGTGGGGAAAAAGGAAGGGGGGGATGGAGTGGCAATGAGGTGGTGATTTCAGAGGCAAGATCAGAACGCTATATTGTTCATCTGTTCACAACATCCTCCAATATGACCTGCAGCACAGAAGATGAGAAGATGGAAGGAGCAACACGCATGAACTTGCGATTGTGCATACACATGAGACTGCATGGACGATATGTCATTCCAACTCACCTCAAAACCACAAACCGTCCAATATATTGTCTAATGTGTACCCAGCCTAATGCACATTCACCACTGTCCATTACCCAGTTGGCACACCTGCCTTTGTGCTCCTCTCTTTACCATAGGTGGAAGTGGAGCCTATCGTCTACAATGTTTCTGTGACGCGTATTGTAGAGAACGCCCATTTCATATCGGAATGGGCATAATTAAAAAAACTGGTATTATTCAAATTGCATGGTATATCAATGTATATTGTACACGGAATATGTCATTGATAAAACTATTTCAAAGGGGGGAGGTGTAGAGTACCACTGGTTATGAACATGTAATTTTCCTATACTACAACTGGTCACGTTTATGGTATAGAGATATATGTCTTCTCAAACTGGATATCAAATGATTGGGGGAATAATTACCTTGCTGGTATTTACTTATAACCACCAGACCCCAGAGAGAAACTGTTAATAACCCTGTGTTCTGTGTGGAATAGTGATCAGACACTTGGGCTTGTTTATAACATCACAGGGGGTCAAGCCACCAGAGACACTGTGTCCAGAAGAGTGTGAATCTTCTTCCTGAGCATGTTGTAAAACTGGTCCAAAGGCTGTTGACACAAGCTGGGTCTCAAGCTCCAAACACAGTAACAAGATATGGGGATCTGCCCTTGCTCTTGTGACCAGAGGACCCTGTACTATAACCTGACAATCAATTATTGTATTGGATGGGTTAAAGTAATCACAAGGGTGGGGGCTGAGAGTAACTGCGAGTTGGCTTAAGTATGAGAGGCACTCAATACAAAGTGTTCATTGTCGTGAGGAAGATCAGGAGACGTGGTCACAATGCAACCAAGCCACAGGAAGAGTCCTTACTTCCGCCATCATTAAACCCTGTCCAGGTGATCTGAACTTTGTTTTTCTCCCCTTTATTTGTTTTTGGAAATTGTTGTATACTGTGTGATCTTTTAAAACTATTATAATCTTGTAATCTTTTTGTAACTATAGGCTTTGAAGATATTTTTGAATTAAATACTTAAATTATAGTTCTGGTTCTGTGTTTTTGACCTAAGGCCTCAAGTGGCCCATGATACCCATTTTTCAAAGTATAAATAATTGAGTGTTCGGGTAAGAGCAGAAGCTTAGCCTGGGTGTTGTCCCTAAAAAAAGCTTTGGCTTGTGGCAGTGACTGTGTTGATTATAAGGTAACCGATAGACGCCATGGGTGGCAATTCTCAGATTGGCGTATCTGGAGGTTCAGCCCGCAGGAACGTGACACATATGGCAAAAGGGGATAGGATGAAGGGAAAGCCATTTGCTGTGACACATTCCTACAGGTGTCCAGCAGCATTGTGTTTGAGAAAGACAGCACTGTAAATTTCTGGATGAATGCTATTTTAAAAGTATCATTGGCCAAGTTGCGGGCTAGTCTGTTACTGTTTGTCCTCTCCAACACCCTGGAGGGGAAACAAAAAGACACAATGGTGAGGATGTAGTTGGCATCACAACATACAGGATCCCAGCGTTCAAAAGACTGGTGCTGGAATCCTGGCAGCTGTCAGAATGCCAATGCTGGAATCCTGACAGTCGGAATCCTGAATGTAAGTATGCTGGGTAGGGTTAGGCTGCAGGTGGGAGGGTTAGGTTGCATGGTGGAGGGTTAGGCTGCGGAAAGGGAGGGTTTGGCTGCAGGAAGGTTAGAGGTAGGGTTAGGGTTAGTTTAGTTGCAACCAGCTGTCGGGATTTTGGCAGTCGTGAGGCCGGTGTCGGTAATCTAGCCACCGGCATCCTCACTACCGGTATCCCATACACAACCCCAATGGTGACATCAGAGGCGTGAGGAAAGAAATGAGAAAAGGTGGGGATTACATTTATGTTAATCTAGTTGAGTACATGCCCAGTACTTTTATATATTACTATGTTTCTAAATACATTATTTTTATTGCTAATAAAAAAGGATTCAAAACAGCCATTCTGGTAAAAAAAAAATATTTAAAATATATATAACGAAATACTTACATTATGTATTTATTTGTATTTAAAATCTGCACTGATGTCACTATAGCCCACCAACACTGCACTGCAATTCTACTTGGCCGATGTTTTCAAGTCTTATACTGTCCGGTTAATGTGATTACTTATTCACTGATTTGAGGCCAGCAGTCGGGTGTTCAAAAAAAAAAATCCGTGTAAGTGGAAGGGTTTACAGTATCCTCCATATACTAACTTATTTATTCTACTTTTGTGGGCCTCAGTGGGGCTGCCTTGAGGCCTATTAATTGTATATTTTGTTTTGTCTCCCATCTAATTGATGACCTTTTCAAACAGTTCCGGCTGGATAGGAGAGGATGGCTTGTAGAAGGGGCAGTCCTCGGGTAGGCAGTCTGCAGCCACTGTAGTTTTTTATTAGTCATCCTTTGTTGGCCTACAGTATAGGGCTATGTTGTCTGTTGTCACAGCATACAGCCCCCATATCTTCCCTATCACACCCTTCCTCTGTTGTCTTTATTTATGTATACGGGTGTCTGTAAATATGTGTACCATTGCATATTAGTGTACGCCCAGGGACGTTGCTAGAGTGTTTGGCGCCCCCCTGCAAACTATAATTTTGCACCCCCATCCCTAATTATCAGAGTGTGCTGGGGTCAGGGACACAGGACAGACCCCTCCCCCACCCCATCAGGGCCAGTTCTAGACCTTGTAGTGCCCAGGGCAAATGTTTTCTTTGGTGCTGTTAGGCGCCGGGGTCCGCTCGTCGGTGCGGCCCGGCGCCTAGCAACCAGGGACGCCGTGCGCGTACAGCCGCCGGCTCCCTGGCAACGCTAGACACCGGGCGCACGGAGCCGCTCTGACCTTAGCAACGGGGACGCCACGTTCGGCCGCGTTCCCCGTTGCTGGGTCTGTTCTAATTATATTTTGGTGTGCTGGCCGTGCAGCATGCAAGCTGCACGGCATTACCTGAGATTACCTTGTCTGGATCCTGATTGGAGAGTTCCTGAATAAAGGCACTCTCAGGACTTCTTACAGACGCCGGTGATAGCTTCCTGTTTGCCTGTGTCAGCTACAGAGAGTTTCCAGTCCTGCTCAATCCGGTTGTTCCTGTCCTCAGTGATCCTCTACTCGGAAGTTTGTCATCTATTCCTGGAGTCTGACCGAGCACCTTTAACATCCTGTGGTGTTCGTGAGTCGCGGCGCAGCCGTGTGTTGCGGCTTGTCCGCTTACTGTTTATTATTTAGTTTATTTGTGTTCTGGAGCTTTTGCGGAGGATTCCGCTCCCACAGATCCACTCTGGTATCCAGCGGTGCTGGATAGGAGTAACGGATCAGTGGATCTTTGGTTGTCCTTTTCCCTGGCGGCTAGTCCGCACATACCTTTGGTTTAAGTTAGTTAGCTTGTAACCCCTGGCCTGGTTGCTTAGTCAGAGGGCCCCTTGTTATCACCCTGTCTCGGATTTCCCTTTGTCTCCCATTAAGACCTGCGGGGGCATCGGGGTTGGGCAGACATAATCCGCCCTTCGAACGCGGCTGCCATGGGCTCAAGCAACCATAGTCTCGCAGGGGATTTCTGATAACACGGGCGAGACAACGGAGTTAGGGCGCCAGGGGTTACTAGGCTCTCCTGCTCCCACAACCAGCATATCTTCCCAGTACTCAGACCTCTGCCATAAGATCACCTCTGGTCTGGAGTACGGGAATCATAACATTATCACCGGCCAGACAAAAGAAAAAAAAAATTTAAATTAACAGGAGTTAATCTTTTTTTTCACTTATTCAGTTGGGAGATTTTGTCGGCCTCATGAATCCCGCCGGTGTTGGGCCAAATCCTGGCCAGCTTCTAGTTAGTCAGATTCAAGAACTTACTCAGATGGTTCAGGATCTGTCCCTCCGGGTGAGGTCACAGGAAGATCTGTTACGGACTTCCCCGAGGGTCATCCCTGAACCAAAAATGCATCTGCCTGACCGTTTTTCTGGGGATAGAAAACAGTTTTTTAATTTTAAAGAGTCTTGTAAACTTTATTTTCGTTTAAGACCAGTCTCCTCAGGTACGGAGGCTCAGCGGGTTGGAATTATTATTTCTCTGCTTCAGGGGGATCCTCAGACCTGGGCTTTTGGTTTAAAGACAGACGATCCGGCCTTATCGTCTGTAGACGCCTTTTTAAAATCTTTAGGGCTATTGTATGACGACCCTGATAGAGAGGCGTCCGCTGAGAGTCAGTTGCGTGCTCTTAGACAGGGTAGGAATCCCGCAGAGAGTTATTGTACGGAGTTTCGCCGTTGGTCGAACGACTGTGGATGGAATGACCCAGCCCTACGCAGTCAGTTTCGCCTCGGCTTATCTGAATCTATAAAAGACAGTCTCCTTCAGTATCCCGCTCCTGAGACTCTCGATAAACTCATGGAGCTCTCTATTAAGATAGATCGTCGGCTCAGAGAGCGGAGGGCTGAAAAAGGGGCATCTGTCGGGTCTACTCCTTGTGTTCTTTCCATTCCTGTAGACATGGAGGAGCCTATGCAGATAGGTCTTTCCAAATTGTCTCCTGAAGAAAGAACCAGGAGGCAAAATTCTGGTCTTTGTTTATACTGTGGAGGTAAGGGACATTTTGCCCGTAGTTGTCCGAACAAGTCGGGAAACTTCCTGACCAAGTGAGTTGTGAGGGGGTTCACTTTGGTCTGCAGCTTATCTCCTCAAATAATTCACTGTTAGTTCCTGCTAAAGTTTCCTTTGGCAGCCTCTGTTCCTCGGTCTCTGCTTTTGTGGACAGTGGAGCTGCAGGGAACTTTATGGATTTAACATGGGCCAAGGCCTTAGGTATTCCTCAGTTAACCTTGGGTAGGTGTGTCACCATGCATGGTTTAGATGGGAGTCCCTTGTCCAATGGGGTTATTTCTCTATGCACACCTCCTGTTTTACTCTCGGTAGGAGCTCTGCATTCTGAAAAGATTGAGTTTTTCCTTACCCATTGTCCAGCAGTTCCTGTGGTTCTGGGTCACCCTTGGCTGGCCTTTCATAATCCCATCATTGATTGGCAGTCGGGGGAGATCTTACAATGGGGTACCATCTGTAATAAAGAATGTATTATGCTTCCTATCCGAGTAGCTGCCGCCGTTCCCGCACCCATTCCTGGGGAATACCAGGATTTTGTTGATGTATTTTCCAAGGGCAATGCGGATATTCTGCCTCCCCATAGGCCTTATGATTGTGCCATTGAGCTAATTCCTGGTGCCACGTTGCCTAAAGGAAGGTTATATGCATTGTCTGGTCCTGAAACTGTGGCCATGAATGAGTATGTGAAAGAAAGCCTTGGGAAAGGATTTATCAGGCCATCTAAATCCCCTTTAAGTGCAGGTTTCTTCTTCGTAGAGAAGAAGGATGGTTCACTCAGACCCTGCATTGACTTTAGAGCTTTGAATAAAATCTCAGTAAAGAATACTTACCCTCTGCCGCTGATCTCTGTCCTCTTTGATCAGCTACGTTCGGCTGTGATTTTTTCTAAGATTGACCTGAGAGGAGCATATAACCTCATCAGAATCAAGTCAGGGGATGAGTGGAAAACGGCATTCAGTACTCAGTCAGGCCACTATGAGTATCTGGTTATGCCATTTGGCCTGTCTAACGCTCCGGCAGTTTTCCAGGATCTCATTAACGATGTGCTCCGTGAATTTCTTGGAAGATTCGTTGTAGTCTACTTAGACGATATTTTGATATATTCTGACTCTGTAGAACAACATGTTACCCAGGTGCGTCAGGTTCTAAAGAAATTACGTGAAAATCACCTATATGCCAAGCTGGAGAAGTGTGAATTTCATGTCACGGAGTTATCCTTTTTAGGGTACATTATTTCCCCTCGGGGATTCCGTATGGAACCAAAGAAGCTCCAAGCCATCCTTAGTTGGGCGCAACCCACCAACTTAAAAGCAATTCAGCGCTTTTTAGGGTTTGCGAACTACTATAGAAGATTTATTCACTCTTTCTCTGACCTAGTTGCTCCCATTGTGGCACTGACTAAGAAGGGAGCAGATCCTACCAATTGGTCACGTGAAGCTGAGTTATCTTTTCAGGCCTTGAAACAAGCCTTTGTCTCAGCCCCTGTCCTTAGACATCCCAACCCAGAATTGCCTTTCATGGTTGAGGTTGATGCCTCGGAGGTTGGAGTAGGGGCTATCCTTTCTCAGAAGGATCCGGATTCCCTTGAATTACATCCTTGTGCCTTTATGTCCAGGAAATTCTCATCTGCAGAATCCAACTACGATGTTGGTAACCGGGAATTGCTGGCTATTAAATGGGCTTTCGAGGAGTGGAGGCATTGGCTTGAAGGAGCGACTCATACCATTTCAGTTTTGACTGATCACAAAAATCTTCAATACATTGAATCAGCTAAACGACTGAATGCCCGGCAGGCTCGTTGGGCTTTATTTTTTACTCGTTTCAAATTTATTATCACCTTCAGGCCAGGTTCCAAGAATACTAAGGCAGATGCCCTGTCACGCAATTTTCTTCCAGTTCAAGACAACAGTCCTGTTACTCCCATACTTCCGTCTTCAGTCATTCGGGCAGGCCTCACACAGGATGTATTTACCCAGTTAAAGCTGCTTCAACATCAAGCTCCTGGAAATACTCCTGCTGGTCGTCTTTTTGTCCCTGAGTTTTTGAGAGCAACTGTTTTGACGGAGTTTCATGATAGCAAAGTTGCCGGGCATCCGGGAATCGCTAAGACTTTGGAATTAGTCTCCCGCTCAGTATGGTGGCCTGGTCTTTCCAAAGACATTAAAGAGTTTGTTTTTTCGTGTCAGGTCTGTGCACAGCATAAAGTTCCCCGTTCTTTGCCTATAGGTCAACTTATGCCCTTGAATGTTCCTCTTAGGCCATGGTCGCATATCTCCATGGATTTTGTGGTGGACCTCCCTCTGTCAGCCGGATGCCGAGTCATATGGGTGGTAGTGGACCGTTTTAGCAAAATGGCCCATTTCATTGCTCTTCCCCGATTACCATCTGCCCAGGGATTGGCAGTCTTGTTCCTCCGCCATGTTTTCAGACTCCATGGCTTACCCACTGATATTGTTTCTGATCGGGGTCCACAATTCATTGCACAATTTTGGAAGTCTTTTTGTGCTTCGTTAAAGATGAAATTATCTTTAACGTCCGGCTATCATCCCCAGTCCAATGGGCAGACTGAGCGAGTTAACCAATCTCTAAAACAATATTTGCGTTTGTACTCGGCCAAACTCCAAAATGTCTGGTCTGAGTTTCTTCCATTGGCGGAGTTTGCTTATAATAATGCCTGTCATTCCTCCACCAATGTGTCTCCATTTTTTGCAGTTTTTGGTTTTCACCCCAGAGCTAATTCATTTTTTCAACATTCCTCTGTCTCCTCTCTGGCCCTGACCTCTCATCTTAAACTTATTTGGAGAAAAGTGCACCTGGCTCTCAGAAAAGCAGCATTCCGGGAAAAAAAAATTTCTGACAGGCTCCGGCGGCCGTGCACTTTTAAAGTAGGAGACAGGGTGTGGTTGTCGACTCGCAACATTAAACTTCGACAAACCTCAGCCAGATTGGGTCCTAGATTTATTGGACCATTTCACATTATCAAAAAAGTCAATCCAGTTGCTTTCCGGTTACGTTTACCAAAAACTTTGCGGATCGGAAATACCTTCCATTGCTCATTACTGAAACCATATGTTTCGTCTAGTAGATTTCCTCGTAAAATATCTCAGGGGAGATCACCAATAAATGTACAGGGTCAGCAGGAGTTCTTGGTGGAGAAGGTTCTCGATTCCAAGTTGTCCCGGGGTCGGCTTTATTTTTTGGTACATTGGAGAGGTTATGGGCCAGAGGAAAGGTCTTGGGTCCTGGATGAGGATCTTCATGCCCCGAGGCTCAAAAGGGCATTTTTTCGAGAATTTCCTCAGAAACCTGGCTTTAGGGGTTCCTTGACCCCTCCTCAAGGGGGGGGGTACTGTTAGGCGCCGGGGTCCGCTCGTCGGTGCGGCCCGGCGCCTAGCAACCAGGGACGCCGTGCGCGTACAGCCGCCGGCTCCCTGGCAACGCTAGACGCCGGGCGCACGGAGCCGCTCTGACCTTAGCAACGGGGACGCCACGTTCGGCCGCGTTCCCCGTTGCTGGGTCTGTTCTAATTATATTTTGGTGTGCTGGCCATGCAGCATGCAAGCTGCACGGCATTACCTGAGATTACCTTGTCTGGATCCTGATTGGAGGGTTCCTGAATAAAGGCACTCTCAGGACTTCTTACAGACGCCGGTGATAGCTTCCTGTTTGCCTGTGTCAGCTACAGAGAGTTTCCAGTCCTGCTCAATCCGGTTGTTCCTGGCCTCAGTGATCCTGTACTCGGAAGTTTGTCATCTATTCCTGGAGTCTGACCGAGCACCTTTAACATCCTGTGGTGTTCGTGAGTCGCGGCGCAGCCGTGTGTTGCGGCTTGTCCGCTTACTGTTTATTATTTAGTTTATTTGTGTTCTGGAGCTTTTGCGGAGGATTCCGCTCCCACAGATCCACTCTGGTATCCAGCGGTGCTGGATAGGAGTAACGGATCAGTGGATCTTTGGTTGTCCTTTTCCCTGGCGGCTAGTCCGCACATACCTTTGGTTTAAGTTAGTTAGCTTGTAACCCCTGGCCTGGTTGCTTAGTCAGAGGGCCCCTTGTTATCACCCTGTCTCGGATTTCCCTTTGTCTCCCATTAAGACCTGCGGGGGCATCGGGGTTGGGCAGACATAATCCGCCCTTCGAACGCGGCTGCCATGGGCTCAAGCAACCATAGTCTCGCAGGGGATTTCTGATAACACGGGCGAGACAACGGAGTTAGGGCGCCAGGGGTTACTAGGCTCTCCTGCTCCCACAACCAGCATATCTTCCCAGTACTCAGACCTCTGCCATAAGATCACCTCTGGTCTGGAGTACGGGAATCATAACAGGTGCCTCTTCTGTTCAAAATAGGTACAGTGCGCGCCAAAAGCGCACAGCAAAAATATAGGGGCATAGCTTCATGGGGAAGGGGTGTAGCCACAGAATAGTACCAATTCACATTACAGCTCACAGTAATGTCTGGCAGACACATTACACCACACAGTAATACCCCTTATACACTTTCCGCCAGGTACAGCTCCTTACACACATTGAACCAGGCAGAGCCTCTTACACACGTTATGCCAGGTAGAGCCCCTTACACATATTGCGCCAGGAAGAGCCCCTTACATTACACCAGGTAGAGCCCCTTACACACGTTATGCCAGGTAGAGCCCCTTATACACATTGTGCCAGGTTGCGCCCCTTATACATGTTGAGCTAGGTAGAGCCCCTTACACTCACCCCAATTAACAGAGTCCGCAAGGAATCAGGGGCACAGGACAGACAGCCCCACCCCCAAGTATCACAATGTATATGGCTCAGGGGCACGAGACTGACCACTGCTTCCATCCACAAGCACCCACTAGGAAATTACTTTCAGTTCATTTTGGTACATCTGTCATTTCGTTGGTACCCCCCGTGTTGATGACCGGGATCTGGGCCTTACTGGCTATGGACGAAGCCGCTGAGACCGTAGGGAAGGCGGAGAAACGCGTAAAGTTCTATCCGAGACGCTCACCACCTAAACGAGACTGCATCTGCATGTTTGCACTGGGAAACCATTCCACGTTTGGATCTCTGTACCTCAGTCTCCCAGAAAAGACTGCCACGTAAGGATCAAGCACCTAGCAGTCGGGGAGGAAGGGGGGTTTGAAACTTAACGTGTGGAAATTAGATATCTCAGTCCCCCTGAAAAGAATGCCACAAAAAAGGTACGGCACCAGCAGCCGGGGAGGACGTGAGCATTGTTTATAGCTCATTACTGCATCAGTGATATTTAAAGTAGCTGGCCAGCTGATTACATACAATTGTACAATTGTGGACACTGGACTTACGAATATAGGAATCGAATGTCCGTAACTCTCTGGTTGTCAAGAATTACATCAGGGGAGTCCATTAACTAATTTATGTCCATCTGAATGTAGTTTAATTGACTTGGGTGATACACTGGCAGCAGCTCCATAAAAGTAATACTGCCGATACATTGTTGAAGATTAGCTACAAGGTAGCGCTGGATATGTAAACAGAGCTTTTCCTGCATATATGTTTGGCTTTAAACTATAGGTTAAAATTGCTGGAATATTTAATGCAGATAATTTTATTAGATGGTGATGTGTTTTAAAGTTTATACACTTGTCCCAAGGTTATAATAAATTGTTTTAATTAAATAAAAAACCTTTTTATTCATTGGTTGAGGCTTTTTCTGTGCGCTGCAATTCTGTTGCTTTTTAGATTTTCTATATACAGGGTTGAGTAACCACTGTTTTTCTGCTAGCTGCACAGAAAACTGCAATTGATTAGCGCTGGTCAACCATTTTTTGGTCTATTCAGTTACTGGCTATAGTGCTTATACTCTCAAGGGAGCCAGACAGGCTGTGGATTTTGGACAGCTTCCTCTTGTGGGTTTTCAGCAGTGCAGACAGTGGACAGGCATGGGGTCGATGTCATGGGCTGGGTGAAGGGGCAGACATAGCCTCTTGCTCAAGCAGTTCCAGTTGGGTGGGTGTCAGGGTTTTTGAGAGCCGGGATATGAAGGTGCAGTAGCGCTGTTCGGTGCTGGGGTTGATGGTGATCTGGAACTCTTTGGTGGCAGAGCCAAGGCAGGAGTGAAGGACATGCTGCTGCCCCTCGGCCAGTAGTCTGCAACAAGTCCGCGGGTGTAAGCTCTGGTAGGGGGATGCTAAACCCTGGAGGGGTGCTAACAGCCACGGGTACGGGCTGCCGGTTTCGCTGCTGCCTCAGTGTGACAGGCGCTGGCAGCCGACAGCAACAGTGAGCATCAGCAAAGACGCAGAGCACCTCTCCAACCCGCAGCCTTCCTGCTTTGCTGACCTTGCTGAGCGGGTAGCGTCGGACATGTGTACGCCACTATATGTATATATGTATCTTTTCATATGAGTATACAAACCTGAATACGTATCTACTTATTGCCCCCATCCATCTAGGATCATCTAACTCGATAGATCTTCCTCCCTTATAAAAAAATTAAAAAACTAACTTATTCTATACAATTTGGTCTCACATATTTGACATTTTCTAACTTTTTCTTCTTTGCTTTGCTTTTTTATATCTTGCATTATATAAGTATTCATTTTGAAACTCATATTTAACCTTATGTCTTCTATTTGATTGTCATCATGTTATACAACATACAGTAAATAGCTTTCCTCTCTAGGTCGATGAAAAAAAACAGTAGCTACTGTATGAAAATGTAAGCCCCACCCACAGCCCCCAAAATGGAATGCTAAATATTTAAGCCTAGAATGTTCCTATTATGACTGCTACTGTGGTCAGATCGCATTTGCTCTAGTAAAATATGGGCTGCACAGAAAATGAGATCAATACCAGCCTGGCTCCTGACTGAATAGGAATAAAGGGGCAGATTTATTAAGCCTGGTGAAGTGATAAAGTGGAAGGTGATAAATGACCAGCCAATCAGCTCCTAACTGTCATTTTTTAAACCCAGCCTGTAACATGTAAGTTAGGATCTGATTGGCTGGTGCTTTATCACTTCTCCAGGCTTAATAAGTCTGCCCCAAAGTAACAATTATTCTGCTATCAGAAAAGAAGTTAAAAAAATACAATTCTGGAGTGAAACAAGGGACGCCTTTTAGTTAATCCCCCTGTGCATATTTTGGGCCTGATTTTGAGTTGCATACAATTGTTCATGCGCATATTAGTAGCACTTATCATCATATTACGCATGCACCGTAGCGAGGAAAGGCATAGTGTGCATGCGAGAAATAGTGGCAGTGCTTACTCACGGACTGTCTACCATCATGTATTTCAAACACACGCAGTAGAGTAGGATGAGGGAGAATATGGCAGTGACCAAGTTGTGTGCTTAGCAAGCGCATGCAAGAAGTTGGGACTGTGGGTCTGACATGGGCGGAACATGAGCGTTTGCACAATAGAATGATCATCTTGTAATCACGCTCACGCTGTCACATCCGACCAACTTAGGCAAATCACTACAACTAGCTAATGGCTGGTGCAAATAATGATACAAATGATGATGGATCCATCGGTAATCGGAACATAACTAACACCATTTTAGCCAGGTGATCCTATCCCTCATGCCAATATTAGCTCAATGATATGTCAGGCCACTGGCGTGCGGTGAGGTCAGTGGCTGGTGAGGCACTGCAGCCATAATGTACACCGAGTTCCGTCGATGACCCCTACCACCGTCCACTACTGCACCTGAACCGATGCCAGCTACCGCCGCCCCTTATGCCCGCTGCTCCTGCCCTAAAGGTCACCGCATCCACCAATGGCTTACAAAATCGCCATCAACTACCCCGACCCCCCACCACTAATTTGCATCTCAGTCCAATACTGCCAATACACGCAGCCTCCCTGCTCATTAAACTTGTGATGAGCTGGCGACTAATACATTGTCAATTTTTATCAAATAAAAAATAAATATTAATGAAATATTAAGTCAATGAAAGTCCTGGACAACAAAATAGCCAACAGAGGGTGACAGGAAGAGTGTGATGCCAGGGAGCTGGTGACAGGAAGAGGGTGATACAAGGGAGAGGGTGACAGAAAGAATGTGACGCACTCTTTTGAAATGTTAATACAGTATTGAAACATAACTTTTTTTTTTTTTATTCAATCTCACATATGAGATCAGTCGTGAATCTATCCCATTTCTTGACCTTAGGATTTATAGGGACAAGAATGACATGCTTGCTACGGAACTCTATAGAAAGAAGACGGCTACGAACAGCCTATTACTCAGCACCAGCTCACATTTACCTGCTACTGTCCAGAATATCCCTAGGGGTGAATTTCTCAGACTCAGACGGAACTGTTCAGATGATGAGACATATAAGATTAAGAGCAAAGAACTGACAGCAAGACTGAAAGAGAGAGGATACAGTATGAGGTGTATAAAAAAAAGCCAGTAGGGCCCTTCTCCACACTAACAGGCAATCAATTATCTTTCAAGAGAGTAAAAGATCTAAACAACTGAAAGAGAAGACAACTAAACCCGAGATACGGTTTGTGGGTGATTTTTGCCAAGAGTGGAAGGAAATTCGAGGGGTAATCAATAAATACTGGCCTCTCCTGTTGAATGACCCTGATCTGGCTGGTAACCTTGGTCCGGCAGTGGCAATGAGCTGGAAGAAATCACCCAATATTGGGGACAAACTGGTCAGAAGCCATTTCTGCCGCCTCCCAAAACGAGAGGATAAGATCAAAGGCACATATCCATGTGGATCATGTGTAGCCTGTGAACATGTTGAGACAAAACCTGACATCAAAGACAGGGATGGTAACAAGCTGAGAATGAAAGAGTTTTCGAACTGTCTTTCAACCAATGTCATTTACTGTATCAAATGCCCATGCAAAATGCTATATGTAGGAATGACCACTAGAATGGTCAAGACTCGAATAATGGAACATATGGGCAACATTAGAAATGTTGAAATAGATTCAGCAAGATTCAGGAAAATTACATCAGTAGCCAGGCATTTTCATTGCAAACATTCCAAATCCCCACATGGATTAAAGTTCTTTTGCCTTGAAAGATAACGGATGGGTATTAGAGGAGGCGACTCCTCGAGGGAATTACAAAAACTGGAAAGCAAGTGGATATTCAAACTGGACACATTGACACCCAAAGGCTTGAATGAAAATATTAACTATGGAGCTTTCCTTCCCATATAATAATATTCCTGTCCCTTGAAACCATGCGGTCCTATGCTTTCTCTAGTTCTTTCTTCTGTCATACATTCCTCTCTACATCAGCCCTCTTTCTTCCTTCACGTATCTCTCTCTCCTATGCTTTTCCTCATCCTATAATCTTTTTCCTTTTTCAAATTTTATAAAAGGAGTGACTTGCATATTTACTATTTATTATTTACAATAAATTGTATCTATTATTATTTTTTAGAGATCCCTTTATTTAATGTCACGATATTGTCACTGGCTAATTCTCTCATTTTTACCCATACCTATATTATCTCAATATGTTCACTTATATTAACTGTACACTATATAGAATTTGTGTCAGATACATATTAGTAGACTACCTAGTTTATATTGATTATTACTTTAACAAATTAGACCATATTTAGCTTTTTCCAATTTTTTTGTACGACTATGGATTATGTGTTTACCCTGATATATAATGTGTGATATAGCCCCTCGATAATAAGATTTTACTCACCGGTAAATCTATTTCTCGTAGTCCGTAGTGTATGCTGGGGACTCCGTAAGGACCATGGGGAATAGCGGCTCCGCAGGAGACTGGGCACAGCTAAGAAAGATTTAGGACTACCTGGTGTGCACTGGCTCCTCCCACTATGACCCTCCTCCAGACTTCAGTAAGGATACTGTGCCCGGAAGAGCTGACACAATAAGGAAGGATTTTGAATCCCGGGTAAGACTCATACCAGCCACACCAATCACACCGTATAACTCGTGATAATATACCCAGTTAACAGTATGAACACAACAGAGCCTCTCAAAAGATGGCTCAACAATAACCCTTGTAGTTAACAATAACTATATACAAGTATTGCAGACAGTCCGCACTTGGGACGGGCGCCCAGCATCCACTACGGACTACGAGAAATAGATTTACCGGTGAGTAAAATCTTATTTTCTCTGATGTCCTAGTGGATGCTGGGGACTTCGTAAGGACCATGGGGATTATACCAAAGCTCGCAAACGGGCGGGAGAGTGCGGATGACTCTGCAGCACCGAATGAGAGAACTTAAGGTCCTCCTCAGCCAGGGTATCAAATTTGTAGAATTTTGCAAACGTGTTTGCCCCTGACCAAGTAGCAGCTCGGCAAAGTTGTAAAGCCGAGACCCCTCGGGCAGCTGCCCAAGAAGAGCCCACTTTCCTCGTGGAATGGGCTTTTACAGATTTAGGCTGCGGCAGGCCAGCCATAGAATGCGCAAGCTGAATTGTGCTACAAATCCAGCGAGCAATAGTCTGCTTTGAAGCAGGAGCACTCATCTTATTTGGTGCATACAGGATAAATAGCGAGTCAGTCTTCCTGACTCCAGCCGTCCTGGAAACATAAATTTTCAAGGCCCTGACTACGTCCAGTAACTTGGAGTCCTCCAAGTCCCTAGTAGCCGCAGGCACCACGATAGGTTGGTTCAAGTGAAAAGCTGATACCACCTTAGGAAGAAACTGGGGACGAGTCCTCAATTCTGCCCTATCCATATGGAAAATCAAATAGGGGCTTTTACATGACAAAGCCGCCAATTCTGACACACACCTTGCCGAAGCCAAGGCCAAAAGCATGACCACTTTCCACGTGAGATATTTTAAATCCACGGTTTTGAGTGGCTCAAACCAATGTGACTTTAGGAAACCCAACACCACGTTGAGGTCCCACGGTGCCACTGGAGGCACAAAAGGAGGCTGAATATGCAGCACTCCCTTGACAAATGTCTGAACTTCAGGCAGTGAAGCCAGTTCTTTTTGGAAGAAAATCGACAGAGCCGAAATCTGGACCTTAATGGAACCCAGTTTTAGGCCCATAGTCACCCCTGACTGTAGGAAGTGCTAAAATCGACCTAGCTGGAATTCCTCCGTTGGGGCCTTCCTGGCCTCACACCACGCAACATATTTTCGCCATATGCGGTGATAATGTTGTACGGTTACATCTTTTCTAGCTTTAATAAGCGTAGGAATGACTTCCTCCGGAATGCCCTTTTCCTTTAGGATCCGGAATTCAACCGCCATGCCGTCAAACGCAGCCGCGGTAAGTCTTGGAACAGACAGGGCCCCTGCAGCAGCAGGTCCTGTCTGAGCGGCAGAGGCCATGGGTCCTCTGAGATTAATTCTTGAAGTTCCGGGTACCAAGACCTTCTTGGCCAATCTGGAACAATGAGAATAGTTCTTACTCCTCTTTTCTTTATTATCCTCAGTACCTTGGGTATGAGAGGAAGAGGAGGGAACACATAAACCGACCGGTACACCCACGGTGTCACTAGAGCGTCCACAGCTATCGCCTGAGGGTCTCTTGACCTGGCGCAATATTTTTCTAGCTTTTTGTTTAAGCGGGACGCCATCATGTCCACCTGTGGCTTTTCCCAACGATTTACAATCAGTTGGAAGACTTCTGGATGAAGTCCCCACTCTCCCGGGTGGAGGTCGTGCCTGCTGAGGAAGTCTGTTTCCCAGTTGTCCACTCCCGGAATAAACACTGCTGACAGTGCTAACACGTGATTTTCCGCCCATCGGAGAATCCATGTGGCTTCTGCCATCGCCGTCCTGCTTCTTGTGCCGCCCTGTCGATTTACATGGGCGACTGCCGTGATGTTGTCTGACTGGATCAGAACCGGCTGGTTTTGAAGCAGGGGCTTTGCTTGACTTAGGGCATTGTAAATGGCCCTCAGTTCCAGAACATTTATGTGTAGGGAAGTCTCCTGACTTGACCAAAGTCCTTGGAAGTTTCTTCCCCGTGTGACTGCACCCCAGCCCCGAAGGCTGGCATCAGTGGTCACCAGGACCCAGTCCTGTATGCCGAATCTGCGGCCCTCTCTGAGATGAGCACTCTGCAGCCACCACAGCAGAGACACTCTGGTCCTTGGAGACAGGGTTATCAACCGATGCATTTGAAGATGCGATCCGGACCATTGGTCCAACAGGTCCCACTGAAAGGTTCTGGCATGGAACCTGCCGAATGGAATCGCTTCGTAGGAAGCTACCATCTTTCCCAGGACGCGCGTGCAATGATGCACCGACACCTGTTTTGGTTTCAGGAGGCCTCTCACTAGAGATGACAGCTCCTTGGCTTTCTCCTATGGGAGAAACACTTTTTTCCTGGACTGTGTCCAGAATCATCCCCAGGAACAGTAGACGTGTCGCCGGAACCAGCTGAGACTTTGGAATATTCAGAATCCAACCGTGCTGGTGTAGCACCTCCTGAGATAATTCTACGCCGACCAACAACTGCTCTCTGGACCTCGCCCTTATCAGGAGATCGTCCAAGTATGGGATAATTAAAACTCCCTTTTTCCGAAGGAGTATCATCATTTCGGCCATTACCTTGGTAAATACCCTCGGTGCCGTGGACAGGCCGAACGGCAACGTCTGGAATTGGTAATGACAATCCTGTACCACAAATCTGAGGTACTCCTGGTGAGGATGGTAAATGGGGACATGCAGGTAAGCATCCTTGATGTCCAGAGATACCATGTAATCTCCCTCTTCCAGGCTTGCAATAACCGCCCTGAGCGATTCCATCTTGAACTTGAATTTTCTTAAATATGTGTTCAAGGATTTCAAATTTAAAATGGGTCTCACCGAACCGTCCGGTTTCGGTACCACAAACATTGTGGAATAGTAACCCCGTCCTTGTTGAAGTAGGGGCACCTTGACTATCACCTGCTGGGAATACAGCTTGTGAATTGCCTCTAACACAGCATCCCTTTCTGAAGGAGTCGTTGGTAAGGCAGATTTGAGGAAACGGCGGGGGGGGGGGGATGTCTCGAATTCCAGCCTGTACCCCTGAGATACCACTTGAAGGATCCAGGGATCTACCTGTGAGCGAGCCCACTGATTGCTGAAGTTTTTGAGACGGCCCCCCCCACCGTACCTGGCTCCGCCTGCTGAGCCCCAGCGTCATGCGGCGGACTTAGCAGAAGAAGCGGGGGAGGACTTTTGTTCCTGGGAAGTGGCTGTATGCTGCAGCTTTTTTCCCCTACCTCTGCCTCTGGGCAGAAAGGACGCGCCTCTACCCCGTCTGCTCTTTTGGGGGCAAAAGGACTGCACCTGATAATACGGTGCTCTCTTTGGTTGTGAGGGGACATGTGGCAAAAATGCTGACTTCCCAGCTGTTGCTGTGGACACTAAGTCTGAAAGACCATCCCCGAACAACTCCTAACCCTTATAAGGCAAAACTTCCATGTGCCTTTTAGAATCTGCATCACCTGTCCACTGCCGGGTCCATAACCCTCTCCTGGCACAAATGGACAGTGCACTTATTTTTGATGCCAGCCGGCAAATATCCCTCTGTGCATCTCTTATGTAAAAGACAGCGTCTTTAATATGCTCTACGTTTAGCAATATAGTGTCCCTGTCTAGGGTGTCAATGTTTTCTGACAGGGAGTCTGACCATGCAGCTGCAGCACTGCACATCCATGCTGAGGCAATAGCTGGTCTCAGAATAATACCAGTGTGTGTATATATAGCTTTCTGGAGAGCCTCCTGCTTTCTGTCAGCAGGTTCCTTTAGGGCGGCCGTATCCTGGGACGCAGTGCCACCTTTTTTGATAAGCGCGTAAGTGCCTTATCCACCCTAGGGGGTGTTTCCCAACGTGACCTATCCTCTGGCGGGAAAGGGTACGCCATTAGTAATAATTCACTTAGCTTAAATAATTTTTTGTTTTTTCTATTTATTTATATTTGTATTTTTATATTTCTCTTGCCCTAACCATATTGTAGAATCATATATCATCATGGTACTTTGATTTTAGGGCAATTACTTCATTATTTCGCACTCTCAGGCTATCAGATGATTTGCTTTGCCTGGTTATAGAGATTTATTTTAAAAAGATTGAATAAAAGTTATGTTTTAATACTGTATTAACATTTCAAAAGAGTGCGCCACACACTAAGCCTTTCTTTTAGTGATAAACCCACTAGTGGTTTACACTAATAACGTCCAGAAAAACATTGCAATTCAGCTTAGTGGCGCACCTCCAACCTAGGGCAATATTTACTAATATTCGGTTTGTGTGGTGTTTAAACTCGTTTTGTATCGGGTGCATTTTCATGCAACTTTTTGAATCCATATACGCAAAGTTACGAAGCAGTCGACTTTATGGTTGTCGTGTTTTCCGATGTCGATGCCAGTCGTTTTTTTTTTTGGCACATTTACGGCCGTCATTGTCGTTTGCGTAAGTGTTTTTGTTGTATTTGCTGGTTTTTTTCCTAAGTTAAACGCGGCAGGGTTTTTTTTTCCGCGGCCGCATTTTCACTTTCGATTTTCATCCCCGTTCGTGATTGGTTGTGTTTCAGATGGTAGGAGTGTCTGTGCGCAACCATATAAATACGCCCCAAACCGTCCGCACCTCGGGCAATATTTACTAATATTCGTGTTTAAGTCGGTTTGTGTAGTGTTTAAACTCGTTTTGTATCGGGTGCATTTTCATGCAACTTTTTGAATCCATGTACGCAAAGTTACGAAGCAGTCGACTTTATGGTTGTCGTGTTTTCCGATGTTGATGCCAATCGTTAGGTTTTTTTTGGCACATTTACGGCCGTCATTGTCATTTGCGTACGTGTTTTTGTTGTATTTGCTGTTTTTTTTCCTAAGTTAAACGCGGCAGGGTTTTTTTTTTCCCGCGGCCGCATTTTCACTTTCAGTTTTGATTTTCATCCCCGTTCGTGATTGGTTGTGTTTCAGATGGTAGGAGTGTATGTGCGCAACCATATAAATACGCCCCAAACCGTCTGCACCTCGTGGGTTTAGTTAGTGGTGAGTAGGAGGGAGGTTGTGCTGTGGAGGTAGGTGAATTTGTGGTTTGGTGAGGAGTGTTGGTAGCGATTTCTGATTGTGGTATTGTGTTTGGAAGTCGTCTTGTCATTCTTGTTGTCTTGTATTTTGTGGTTTTGTCTCATTTTTAGTCCAAGCTATTTTTCTTTATAGTTGTGTGTGTGTGTGTGTGTGTGTGTGTGTGTGTGTGTGTGTGTGTGTGTGTGTGTGTGTGTGTGTGTGTTGTGTAGTGGTAGTGGAGGAGTGTGTTGTTTGTCTTTTTTTTTTCCTGTGTTAACTGTTTAGACACACAATTATGTGTGACTCAGAGGTGGAGGGTGTGAGTGAGGGGGAGGAGGTTGGTCAGGTGGAGGAGGTGAGTGTTAGTGAGGTGGAGGAGGTGGGTGAGGTTGCTGCAGCAGCCTCAAGTGATAGTGACAGTCAGAGTGCTCCGCAGCCATGCACCACTACTAAGACTGGGCGGAATGTAAAGTTTAGTTTTGCTGAAAATGTGGCATTGGTGCGTGAGCTTATGAAGTATCAGAGGCAGCTATTTGGCCCTGAGTCCACCAAGGTGCCAACACGGAGGAAGACGGTGTTTTGGGCGAAAGTTGTTGCTGCTGTCAATAGTGAGGGGGTGGTCAAGCGGACGGAGGACACGTGCCGCAAACGGTACTATGACATAAAGCGACGTGTCAAGTCCAAAATGGCCAAGCAGGCCAAGGAGGCTCGGAAAACCGGTGGTGGCCAGCCCTATATTGCAAGTTATCTGGAGTATGAGGAGCCCATGCGGAGTGTAAACCCTCCAGAAGTTGTCTCTGCAACCCATGTCCGGGAATCAGATAGGCCCAGGAAGAATGGTGAGCATGTGTATTTGCATTTACATTCTATGTTTTTTTGTTTGTTTTTTTGGAAATGTGTGTCATGTGACGTTGCATATTACTCCCATCTTCAAGTGTGTGTCAGCAAATACATTGTTTTGGTTAATGTTTTATACAAAAGCCAATGTAACATCTTACTTTATTGTATGTCATGTGTTTTTCAGACAGATATTTTGTATGTGTAGTTTGGACTTGGTGTGTCTCTGAATTGTCCTGCAATAATGTTTTCCTTTTGGGCATTTTTTTTTTTAAATTGTGACTATGTTTTATATTTAAGTGATCCATGTGCAATGTTTTAAAAACAGTGGTTGTCATGTTAGAGGCTGGAGTACTGGAAAGTGGTTTGGAAACCACTTACATGTGTAATGTCATCTTTAGATAATGTTAATTATTTATTTTAAAAAACAATATATTTTTTTTTGCTTGTATTTGTACCGTGACACCACACTGCAGTGTAATTTTTATATAAATTGCTGCATTTTGTTTTTGCTCATATAGTGGTAATGTGTCTTTGGAGTGCCACATCACAGAGCAATTTATATATTGCATCTGTAATATTTTTCCTTTCAATACAAAATGAAGTAGTGTGTGGGTTTTTTTTCTTGAACTTGTGGCCTATGTCAGTGTCCTGTACATGTTTTCCTGTGTTGATGTTGCCATAGTGCATATGTGTTTTGGTCAATGTTTTTTTTTATTATTTATTTATTTCTGGTCCTTATGTTTGTTTTAAATAAAAACCAAGCATTTCTAAAAGAATAAATGTTTATAAGCATAATGGGTGGATGTATACACAATAGCATGAATTTTTTTTAGAATTTATTTTATACAGTGTTTGAAAAAAGCAGTACTACTCATCGGCCAGTAACTCCTATCATATCTGATGATGATGACGCTGCGGAAGCAGGTAAAGTGTCCATTGTAGTATAGGGTATGCTTGTAAAGGAATGGCCATAACAACATTGCACTTTCATTAAAAGGTCCATCAAAAGAAGTATGGAGCAGCAGAAGTGGCACTTCTGTAAGACATCACCACAAAAAACCTGTGGCCGAAAAGAAAGCAAGGTCGTATGTCCCGGCACAAACACAGCAGGCTACCCCGCCACGAAGATTATCGTCCGTATGTTCTGTACCCCCACTCCAAATTTTGGACACACCTCCAAGACGTCATCCACACCCCTCATCTTGATTGTGAGTATCAAACTGAAAAAAATGTGTAAAATATCAGAACATAATCAAAATCATTCATAACCGCATTAAGTCAAAACACATCAAAAACTAAAATACTTACCGCAGTAAGTAAAAGCTAAAATGGAATCCAAGCTAAATGGCCTTGTCCACATCCAGTAAAGATATGTATGTCCACTTGAGCCATACAGTATGACATTGTGTGTAAGATGCTGCAACAAAAAAGCATGTTGGTTTGTTTGCAAAAAGTAAGGTTGTTTTTCCAAATTTCACATGTGTGCTTGAGGTAACATTGCAAAATACATATAAAAACATTACTATGTTTGTTTGAACAAAGCTATAAGGTAACACATTATGTATTCCAATGTTTTTTTATGGTGGAGTATGTGTGAGCTACAATAAAACTAAAGTGTTTGCTTTCACAATTAAGTAACCAGACACATTTGCCTCAAACAGGCATATGTATGTATTTAAGCTATGAGTGATGATGTTGCTAGCCAGAATAGTTGAAAGCAACAGTGAATGACATGTGTTCCATGTGTAGTGATTTGTTTACATTTCACAAATATATGGATAGCTAACGGAGATTTGTTTAACATTTCAGCTTCGAGTCCTGGGAACAGCATCCCTCCGCAACAACACCAACACAGTGACATGGAGGAGACAAACATCTTAGAAATGCAGCCATTAATGCAAGGAATGAGCCCCCCAGCACCTGTGAGTACACCACCACAGCAAAGCACACCACCACCACAACACAGCCCAACAACACCAGGAACACAAGGCCCTGATCAGGTGTTTTGGACTATTTGGGCTAGACAGCAGGCCACTAATGAAGATTGCCTGCGTAAGCAGACACAAATGTTTGCAAGCCTACCATCTCACCTCAGAAGAATATCAATAAATCTGAGTAGACAAAATGAACAAACAACCAGAATAGGCAATACCATGTAACTCATGCGTAGACATTACACAGGTCATGGGCAACTTACAGCGCATAATGGAAGAACAGCACAGACAACAGCAAAGTTATATGAGCATTTTTCAACACAATCAAAAGATTAATGAAAGTTTATTCCGAATAGTAGACAATCAAAATGCTGCTACACGTGAACTCAATGCCACCCTCACTAACCTGAATGAAACACTCAGATGCATGCACCAACAGCAAACAAGCAGCAGTTCTGGTACGACTACTCCAAATATCACGCCAGTCTTATCACCACCAAGACGCTCCACCAGAGCACGACAACATGACAGTGCTAAAGGCAAAGGGCAGGACAAGCAGCCACCCAAAAAAACGTGAAAAAAACAAGTTAGACATTTGTGATAAGTAACTCAAAATAGTTAGCAAGTGTTTTTATTGCAAAAAAAATATAACACTTAGCTCCTTGAAACTTTTTTCAACATCATTAATTATAAGTGGTACAAGCAAAAACATAAAATTTGTACGCATATTTATTCATTACCATTTTTTTTGTATTGGAGGAGGGAAATGTTGATGGAGCCACACATGCATGTTAGCAGGAAGTAAACTGAACACTTGATTTTTTTCTAATCAATACTCTTTCTAGATTCCAATCATTCTCTTTTCCTGCAGAAACAATAATTGCCAGCCAGGCAGAATGTCTTTACCAGGAAGTAAACTGACCACTTGATTTTTTTCTAATCATTACTCTTTCTAGATTCCAATCATTCTCTTTTCCTGCAGAAACAGTAATTGCCAGCCAGGCAGAATGTCTTTAGCAGGAAGTAAACTGACCACTTGATTTTTTTCTAATCATTACTCTTTCTAGATTATAATCATTCTCTTTTCCTGCAGACAATCCAAATTACAATGTTATTGATACATATCTTAGCTTTCTTATCTGTACAACATTACAAGAAGAACACAATTGAGTTGCGTAAAAAGCTTGTAATATGTTGGCTTTGTTTTGTTTGAAAAACATTGTCCAAATGAATGTCAGTATTGTTGGGACATGTTTGTGTGTGTTAAAAATTAGTAAGAATGTTTTTACACATGATGCTGAAACAAACAAATATGTACTTTTACAACAAAAAATATGTATAATAATGTATATGTGTGGCAAACTGTGTATTTACTTACACATCATCTAGTTTACAGCATCAAACATTAGGAAATAAATTATTCCTGATTACAGTAAGTTTGTGTGTCTTAAATATGATGGTGCATCACACATAGGGACACATGTATTCCTCAAGGCTAACATATTATATGTTGAGGAGTGTTTTTTGGGAACACAGGTTCTCAAACTCGGCCCTCAGGAACCCACACAGTGCATGTTTTGCAGGTCTCCTCACAGAATCACAAGTGACATAATTAGCTCCACCTGTGAACCTTTTAACATATGTATGTGAGTAATTCATACACCTGTGCTTCTACTGGGTTACGTGAAAAACATGCACTGTGTGTGGTCCTGAGGGCCGAGTTTGTGAACCTGTGCATTAGGACGTTACACACAATGATAAAGTGAAATACTAAATGGATGATGTGGGCTTGTAAGAAATTAGCACTGCAAGTTTACGATCACTTATCCAGACTTAATGCATGCCACTCATAATCTGTTGTTTTTAGAATAAAAATACACACAATACACATGCGACATTTGTTTTTCATATAGCGAGGGTATGTTTGTATGTGTCAAGGAGACAGACACATTCTGAGTAATGGTTTTTGGGGGAAAAGGCAAAACATCTATTTATGATTACACAACAAATGAAATAAGCAAACCAAGCGTACCTTAGAAATAGCGATTGATGATCTCTTGCCTAACCTGCCTCCCTACATCAGTACTCCAAGTATCACCAGATGTCTCTAATTCCTCTGCTTGCTGGCTGCTTTCTTCCTCCTCCTCCTCAACATGTGGCAGATGTTGTTGCAAACACATGTTATGAAGAAAGCAGCAGCAGAACACAATTTGAGTCGCCTTGGAGGGACTATACAACAAAAGGCCACCAGACTTATCCAGACACGAAACCTAGATTTCAGCACACCAAAACATCTTTCTATCACATTCCGGGTGGACTTATGTGCATGATTGTAATTGTGTTCAGCAGGGGTATCAGGTCGGGACAATGGAGTTAGAAGCCAAGAGAAACAGCCATATCCTCCATCACCTAAAAGACAGATATAGTAATGTGATTCATGTTAAGATACAGCAACACATAAGTAACACACTGTGGGGCAGATGTATTAACCTGTAGAAGGCATAAGGAAGTGAAAAACCAGTGATATGTGCAAGGTAATAAAGGCAGCAGACAATCTGTTCCTAAATGTTCATTTACATATTGGAGCTGATTGGCTGGTGCCTTTATCACCTTGCACAGATCACTGGTTTCTCACTTCCTTATGCCTTCTACAGGTTAATACATCTGCCCCTGTATTTGGACAAAGTATACGCAGGCCTACACATATCAAATTACATACCCAGCAGCCATCCATCTGGCATTTGTCCATCCTCAAACTTATCAAAGAGGGATGACTGACTGAAGATGAAGGAGTCATGGCAGCCCCCAGGGTAACCAGAAACAACACTCATTATTTTGAGATTTGCATCACAAACCACCTGCACATTTGTGGAGTGTTCGAAATGGTGGTTTGTATATATGTGCTGCCTGCCCCTAGGTGGTCTCAGCTGAATGTGTGTGCAATCTATGGCTCCAAGCACATTGGGCATGCCAGCCAGCTCATAGAAATCTACTCTGACGGCATGCCACTGAGACTCCTGGGTAGGGAAGCAGATTGAGGCCTCGATGTGGGGCTGCAAAACAGCCAAAACCTGTGTGTATATTTTAAAGAACAATAAACATGAGATTTTAGGACAGAACTGGCCACCGAGAAAGTAAAACAAACACAAAACAGAAGAGGTCGTTAGGTATACATCACCTGTGTTAAGATTCTGGAAAATGTGGGCTGTGAGATTCCTATTACATCCCCAGACACAGCCTGAAAGCTGCCAGTAGCCATAAAGTGCAACACAGCCAGGAGTTTGTGCAGGCCTGAGACAGGGCGAGAGCGTGCTGTCTCAGGGTCTAGGCCCAGTTTGACAAGGTCATACAGACGGAAAATGTTGTTACGATTTAGACAGAACATCTGTATGACCTTATCATCGGACAATGCATTCAAGTTTAAACGCCCCCTAAATAAACGAGGCCTGCGCAGCCTCCGCAGAACCTGTACAACCTGCTGACCATGTTCAGTTTCTTGGCCCTGGTTACTTACAGGCTGATGTCTGAGTCTGAGGAATCCCACAGCACACAAAAGATCACTGGCCCACAGTCCTGCTGCCATTTCTGAGTGTAGGTGTATTGAAATGGGCCTAACATCCTTTTATAGGCATCCTAATTCAGGTGTGAGTGATTTTTTATTTGCAACACATGTAAACACGACTGAAAAAAGCAGGTCTATTTTTTTGCCGCTTTTTTTTACGAATCGCAAAAAAATACGACCGCATTTGAGCACTCAGAGACTAACACCCAAATAAGAATGAATAGTGAATTCCCGTATTCTATAAAATAACAGCCGCGTTTGACCGATGGTCTATTCATTCGTATTTCGGAACGTTGTAATTCAAACCATTACGAACAGACCAGACACTGCCGAGATTGGTGCTTAGTAAATTCCCGGATTGGGACTTAGAAAAAAAAACCACAAATCGGCCAAACTCGGATTTTTAGTAAATACTGGCCCTCGTGGGTTTAGTTAGTGGTGAGTAGGAGGGAGGTTGTGCTGTGGAGGTAGGTGAATTTGTGGTTTGGTGAGGAGTGTTGGTAGCGATTTCTGAGTGTGGTATTGTGTTTGGAAGTCGTCTTGTCATTCTTGTTGTCTTGTATTTTGTGGTTTTGTCTCATTTTTAATCCAAGTTATTTTTCTTTATAGTCCCTTGTCAGTGTGTGTGTGTGTGTGTGTGTGTGTGTGTGTGTGTGTGTGTGTGTGTGTGAGAGTTGTGTAGTGGTAGTGGAGGAGTGTGTTGTTTGTCTTTTTTTTTCCTGTGTTAACTGTTTAGACACACAATTATGTGTGACTCAGAGGTGGAGGGTGTGAGTGAGGGGGAGGAGGTTGGTCAGGTGGAGGAGGTGAGTGTTAGTGAGGTTAGTGAGGTGGAGGAGGTGGGTGAGGTTGCTGCAGCAGCCTCAAGTGATAGTGACAGTCAGAGTGCTCCGCAGCCACGCACCACTACTAAGACTGGGTGGAATGTAAAGTTTAGTTTTGCTGAAAATGTAGCATTGGTGCGTGAGCTTTCGAAGTATCAGAGGCAGCTATTTGGCCCTGAGTCCGCCAAGGTGCCAACACGGAGGAAAACGGTGTTGTGGGCGAAAGTTGTTGCTGCTGTCAATAGTGAGGGGGTGGTCAAGCGGCACGCAAACGGTACTATGACATAAAGCGACGTGTCAAGTCCAAAATGGCCAAGGAGGCCAAGTCGGCTCGGAAAACCGGTGGTGGACAGCCCTATATTGCAAGTTATCTGGAGTATGAGGAGCCCATGCGGAGTGTAATCCCTCCAGAAGTTGTCTCTGCAACCCATGTCCGGGATTCAGATAGGCCCAGGAAGAATGGTGAGCATGTGTATTTGCATTTACATTCTATGTTTTTTTTGTTTTTTTTTTGGAAATGTGTGTCATGTGACGTTGCATATTACTCCCATCTTCAAGTGTGTGTCAGCAAATACATTGTTTTGGTTAATGTTTTATACAAAAGCCAATGTAACATCTTACTTTATTGTATGTCATGTGTTTTTCAGACAGATATTTTGCATGTGTAGTTTGGACTTGGTGTGTCTCTGAATTGTCCTGCAATAATGTTTTCCTTTTGGGCGTTTTTTTTTTTAAATTGTGACTATGTTTTATATTTAAGTGATCCATGTGCAATGTTTTAAAAACAGTGGTTGTCATGTTAGAGGCTGGAGTACTGGAAAGTGGTTTGGAAACCACTTACATGTGTAATGTCATCTTTAGATAATGTTAATTATTTATTTTAAAAAACAATATTTTTTTTTTTTGCTTGTATTTGTACCGTGACACCACACTACAGTGTCATTTTTATATAAATTGCTGCGTTTTGTTTTTGCTCATATAGTGGTAATGTGTCTTTGGAGTGCCACATCACAGAGCAATTTATATATTGCATCTGTAATATTTTTCCTTTCAATACAAAATGACGTTGTGTGTGTTTTTTTTTTTCTTGAACTTGTGGCCTATGTCAGTGTCCTGTACATGTTTTCCTGTGTTGATGTTGCCATAGTGCATATGTGTTTTGGTCAATGTTTTTTTTTTTTATTTATTTCTGGTCCTTATGTTTGTTTTAAATAAAAACCAAGCATTTCTAAAAGAATACATGTTTATAAGCATAATGGGTGGATGTATACACAATAGCATGAATTTTTTTTAGAATTTATTTTATACAGTGTTTGAAAAAAGCAGTACTACTCGTCGGCCAATAACTCCTATCACATCTGATGATGATGACGCTGCGGAAGCAGGTAAAGTGTCCATTGTAGTATAGGGTATGCTTGTGAAGGAATGGCCATAACAAAATTGCACTTTCATTAAAAGGTCCATCAAAAGAAGTATGGAGCAGCAGAAGTGGCACTTCTGTAAGACATCACCACAAAAAACCTGTGGCCGAAAAGAAAGCAAGGTCGTATGTCCCGGCACAAACACAGCAGGCTACCCCGCCACGAAGATTATCATCCGTATGTTCTGTACCCCCACTCCAAATTTTGGACACACCTCCAAGACGTCATCCACACTCCCCTCATCTTGATTGTGAGTATCAAACTGAAAAAAATGTGTAAAATGTCAGAACATAATCAAAATCATTCATAACCGCATTAAGTCAAAAAACATCAAAAACTAAAATACTTACCGCAGTAAGTAAAAGCTGAAATGGAATCCAAGCTAAATGGCCTTGTCCACATCCAGTAAAGATATGTATGTCCACTTGAGCCATACAGTATGACATTGTGTGTAAGATGCTGCAACAAAAAAGCATGTTGGTTTGTTTGCAAAAAGTAAGGTTGTTTTTCCAAATTTCACATGTGTGCTTGAGGTAACATTGCAAAATACATATAAAAACATTACTATGTTTGTTTGAACAAAGCTATAAGGAAACACATTATGTATTCCAATGTTTTTTTATGGTGGAGTATGTGTGAGCTACAAAAAAACTAAAGTGTTTGCTTTCACAATTAAGTAACCAGACACATTTGCCTCAAACAGGCATATGTATGTATTTAAGTGTTATGATTCCAGCACTCTGGTCAGAGGAGATCTTATGGCAAGGACTGGAGCACTGGAACGGAATGCTGGGGAAGGGAGCAGGACAGGAAAATAGCCCCTGGCGCCCTAACTCTGTTGTCTCACCCGTGTTGTCAGAAATCCCCTGCGAGACTATGGTTTCTTGAGCCCTTGACAGCCGCGTTTGAAGGGCGGATTATGTCTGCCCAACTTCAATGCCCCCCGGTCTTAATGAGAGACAAAGGGAAACCCGAGACAGGGTGATAACAAGAGGCCCTCTAACTAAACAACCAGGCCAGGGGCTAAGCAAACTCAAAACTATAATATGTGTGGAGAAACCACCAGGGAAAAGGACAACCAAAATATCCACTTGTCTAATTCTCCTACCCGGCACCGCCGAGTACCAGAGAGGACTTGTGGAAGCGGAACCCTCCGCAAATGCTCCAAACACAAAATATAAAAGGTAAAGCGGCTGAGCCGCAACACACGGCAGAGCCGCAACTCACGAACACCACTGGATATAAAACGGTGATCAGTCAGGACTCCAGGGAACTAAACGACCTCTTGGGATGAGATGACAACTCCCGAATACCGGACTTCTGAGGACTGGAATGACCGGATACAGCAGGACTGGAAACAGACTCTCAGCAAACAAAGGCAGCATGCAGGAAGCTATTACCGGCGTCTGTGAGAAGCCCTGGGAGTGTATTTAACAAGGAGTCCTCCAATCAGCTGCTAAAGGCTGATTAGAATAAATGCCATGCAGCTGCCTTGCTGCACGGCCAGAGAGCAGGTGAATATCTTAATTTCCTAAAGCCTAGCAACAGGGAACGCGGTCCGCCAGTGGCGTCCCCGTTGCTAGGGTCCGTGCGGCTCAGCGCGCCCGGCGTCTAGCGTTGCTAGGGAGCCGGCGGCTGTACGTGCACGGCGTCTCTAGTTGCTAGGCGCCGGGCCGCGCAGACCATCAAGCGGACCCCGGCGCCTAACAGTACCCCCCCTTGAGGAGGGGTCAAGGAACCCCTAAAGCCAGGTTTCTGAGGAAATTCCCGAAAAAATGCCCTCTTGAGCCTCGAGGCATGAAGATCCTTATCCAGGACCCAAGACCTTTCCTCCGGACCATAGCCTTTCCAGTGAACCAGAAAATACAGCCGATCCCGGGACAATTTGGAATCGAGAACCTTCTCTACCAAGAACTCCTGTTGTCCCTGTACATCCACTGGAGATCTACCCTGAGAGATCTTCCGAGGAAATCTACTGGAAGAAACGTATTGTTTCAACAGGGAACAATGAAACGTATTTCCAATCCTGAGAGATCTTGGTAAACGTAACCGAAAGGCAACTGGGTTGACTCTTTTAATAATAAGAAATGGCCCAATAAATTTGGGTCCCAGTCTAGCCGAGGATTGTCGAAGCCTGATGTTGCGAGTCGACAACCACACCCTATCTCCCACCTTAAAAGTGCAAGGACGTCGGAGCCTGTCAGAAAATTTCTTCTCTCGAAAGGCCGCTTTTCTGAGAGCAAGGTGCACCTTTTTCCAAATGGCTCTGAGATGGGAGGTTAAGGTAAGCGAGGAGACTGAGGAATGATGAAAAGAAGAATTAGCTCTGGGGTGAAAACCAAAAACTGAAAAGAATGGAGACTCTTTAGTGGAGGAATGACAAGAATTATTGTAAGCAAATTCAGCCAACGGAAGAAACTCGGACCAATCATTCTGGAGTTTGGCTGAATACAAGCGCAAATATTGTTTCAATGATTGGTTAACTCATTCGGTTTGCCCGTTGGATTGTGGGTGGTAACCGGATGTTAACGACAATTTCATCTTGAATGATGCACAAAAACATTTCCAGAATTGTGCGATGAATTGTGGACCCCGATCAGAAACAATATCAGTAGGCAACCCATGAAGCCTGAATAAATGGCGAAGAAACAAAACTGCCAACCCTTGGGCAGAAGGCAATCGGGGAAGAGCAATAAAATTAGCCATTTTACTAAAACGGTCCACTACCACCCATATGACTCGGAATCCGGCTGAAAGGGGAAGGTCAACCACAAAATCCATGGAAATATGAGACCACGGCCTGAGAGGAACATTTAAGGGCATAAGTTGCCCGATGGGCAAGGAACAGGGAACCTTATGCTGTGCACAAACCTGACATGAATAAACAAATTCCTTGACGTCTTTAGAAAGACCAGGCCACCATACTGAGCGAGAGACTAACTCCAATGTCTTAGAGACTCCTGGATGCCCTGAAACTTTGTTATCATGGAATTCCGTTAAAACAGTAGCTCTCAAAAACTCAGGGACGTAAAGACGACCAGCATGAGTAATTCTAGGAGCTTGGTGTTGAAGCTGTTTTAACTGGGTAAATAAATCTTGTGTGAGGCCCGCCCAGATGACCGAAGATGGAAGTATGGGGGTAACAGGATTGTTATTGTGAACCGGAAGAAAGCTACGTGACAGGGCATCAGCCTTAGTATTCTTGGAACCAGGCCTGAAAGTGATTATAAATTTGAAACGCGTAAAAAATAATGCCCAACGTGCCTGCCGGGCATTAAGCCGCTTAGCCGATTCAATGTATTGCAGGTTCTTATGGTCAGTCAATACCGAAATAGTATGTTTTGCTCCCTCCAGCCAATGCCTCCACTCCTCGAAAGCCCACTTTACCGCCAGTAACTCCCGATTACCAACGTCATAGTTGGATTCAGCGGAGGAGAATTTCCTGGACATAAAGGCACAAGGATGTAACTCCAGAGACTCCGGATCCTTTTGAGAAAGGATAGCCCCCACTCCAACCTCCGAGGCATCAACCTCCACCACAAAGGGCAATTCCGGATTAGGATGTCTGAGGACTGGAGCCGAGACAAAGGCTTGTTTCAAGGCCCGGAAGGACAACTCAGCTTCACGCGACCAGTTGGTAGGATCCGCTCCTTTCTTTGTCAGAGCTACAATGGGAGCAACCAGGTCAGAAAAAGAATGAATAAACCTCCTATAATAATTCGCAAACCCTAAAAAGCGCTGAATTGCTTTTAAATTGGTGGGTTGCGCCCAACTAAGGATGGCCTGGAGTTTCTTTGGTTCCATGGAAAATCCCTGAGGGGAAATTATGTACCCTAAAAAAGATACTTCCGTGACATGAAACTCACACTTCTCCAGCTTGGCATATAAATGATTCTCACGTAACTTTTGAAGAACCAGACGCACCTGGGTAACATGTTGTTCCATTGATTCAGAAAAAATCAGGATGTCGCCTAAGTAAACGACCACGAATTTCCCTAGGAAGTCACAGAGCACATCGTTAATGAGGTCTTGAAAAACTGCCGGAGCATTGGACAGGCCGAACGGCATCACCAGGTATTCGTAGTGACCCGACTGAGTACTGAAGGCCGTTTTCCACTCATCTCCAGATTTAATTCGGATGAGGTTGTACGCTCCTCTAAGGTCAATTTTAGAAAAAATCACAGCAGAACGTAACTGATCAAAGAGTACAGAAATCAACGGCAAAGGATAGGTGTTTTTAACTGAGATCTTATTCAGGGCTCTAAAATCAATGCAAGGTCTAAGCGAGCCATCCTTTTTCTCCACAAAGAAGAAGCCTGCACTTAAAGGAGATTTTGATGGTCTAATAAATCCTTTCTCAAGGCTCTCCTTTACATAATCATTCATAGCCGCAGTTTCTGGCCCGGATAATGCATATAATCTTCCCTTTGGCAATGCGGCACCAGGAATTAACTCAATAGCACAATCATAAGGCCGATGGGGAGGCAGAATGTCCGCATTGCCTTTGGAGAAAACATCAGCAAACTCCTGGTATTCCACCGGAATGAGTTCTGGAATGATAGCTGCTACTCTGACTGGAAACGTGATACATTCCTTATCACAAAAAGTACCCCAATGTGAAATCTCCCCCGACCGCCAATCAATGGTGGGATTATGAAAGGCCAGCCAAGGGTGACCCAGAACAACTGGAACTGCTGGGCAATGTGTAAGAAAGAACTCGATTTTCTCGGAATGTAGAGCTCCTACTGTAAGTAGTACAGGGGGTGTACGGAGAGAAATAATCCCATTAGACAGCGGACTCCCATCTAAGCCATGCATGGTGACACACCTACCCAAAGGTAACTGAGGAATGCCTAAGGCCTTAGCCCAAGTTAAATCCATAAAGTTTCCTGCAGCTCCACTGTCAACAAAAGCCGACACCGAAGAACTGAGGCTGCCAAAGGAAACTTTAACTGGGACTAATAGGGAGTTATTCGAGGAGATAAGCTGCAGACCTAGGTGAACCCCCTCACAATTCACCTGGTCAAAGCGTTTCCCGACTTGTTCGGACAATTACGAGCAAAATGTCCCTTACCCCCACAGTACAGACAAAGACCAGAATTTTGCCTTCTGGCTCTTTCTTCGGGAGACAGCCGGGAGAGACCCATCTGCATGGGCTCCTCTACGTCTTCAGGAATGGAATATACACACGGACTTGACCTTACAGGTGCTCCTTTTTCAGCCCTCCGCTCTCTGAGACGACGATCAATCTTAATAGAAAGCTCCATGAGTTTATCGAGAGTCTCAGGAGCGGGGTACTGAAGGAGACTGTCTTTTAAAGACTCTGATAAGCCGAGGCGAAACTGACTGCGCAGGGCTGGGTCATTCCAGCCACAGTCGTTCGACCAACGGCGAAACTCCATACAATAAACCTCCGCAGGATTTCTACCCTGTCTGAGAGCGCGCAACTGACTTTCAGCGGACGCCTCTCTATCAGGGTCATCATACAAGAGCCCTAAAGACTCAAAAAAAGCGTCAACTGACAACAATGCCGGATCCTCTGCTCTTAAACCAAATGCCCAGGTCTGAGGATCCCCCTGGAGCAAAGAAATAATAAACCCGACCCGCTGAGATTCAGTACCCGAGGAAGTCGGTCTTAAACGAAAATAAAGTTTACAGGATTCTTTAAAATTAAAAAACTCTTTTTTATCACCAGAAAAACGGTCAGGCAAATGCATCTTTGGTTCAGGGACTACCCTTGGGGAAGCTCGCAAAAGATCTTCCTGCGACTTCACCCGAAGAGAAAGATCCTGAACCATCTGAGTAAGATCTTGAATCTGGCTGACTAAGAGCTGACCAGGATTTGGCCCTAAACCTGTTGGATTCATGAGGCCGATAAACTCTCACAAAACTGAATGAGAAAAAATTAAACCCCGTTTAATTTTAAGTTTTGGTATGGCCGGTAATAATGTTATGATTCCAGCACTCTGGTCAGAGGAGATCTTATGGCAAGGACCGGAGCACTGGAACGGAATGCTGGGGAAGGGAGCAGGACAGGAAAATAGCCCCTGGCGCCCTAACTCTGTTGTCTCACCCGTGTTGTCAGAAATCCCCTGCGAGACTATGGTTTCTTGAGCCCTTGGCAGCCGCGTTTGAAGGGCGGATTATGGCCCTCATTCCGAGTTGTTCGCTCGGAGTTTTTCATCGCATCGCAGTGAGAATTCTCTTAGTGCGCATGCGCAATGTTCGCACTGCGACTGCGCCAAGTAACTTTACTATGATGAAAGTAAGTTTACTCACGGCATTTTCATCGCTCCGACGTTCGCATTGTGATTGACAGGAAATGGGTGTTACTGGGCGGATGCACGGCGTTTTAGGGGCGTGTGGATGAAAACGCTACCGTTTCCGGAAAAAACGCAGGAGTGGCCGGAGAAACGGTGGGAGTGCCTGGGCGAACGCTGGGTGTGTTTATGACGTCAGCCAGGAACGAAAAGCACTGAACTGATCGCACAGGCAGAGTAAGTCTGAAGCTACTCAGAAACTGCTAACTCGTTTGTAATCGCAATATTGCGCGTACGTCGGTCGCAATTTTAAGAAGCTAAGATTCACTCCCAGTAGGCGGCGGCTTAGCGTGTGTAACTCTGCTACATTCGCCTTGCGAGCGAACAACTCGGAATGAGGGCCTATGTCTGCCCAACTTCGATGCCCCTCGGTCTTAATGAGAGACAAAGGGAAACCCGAGACAGGGTGATAACAAGAGGCCCTCTAACTAAACAACCAGGCCAGGGGCTAAGCAAACTCAAAACTATAATATGTGCGGAGAAACCGCCAGGGAAAAGGACAACCAAAATATCCACTTGTCCAATTCTCCTACCCGGCACCGCCGAGTACCAGAGAGGACTTGTGGAAGCGGAACCCTCCGCAAATGCTCCAAACACAAAATATAAAAGGTAAAGCGGCTGAGCCGCAACACACGGCAGAGTCGCAACTCACGAACACCACTGGATATAAAACGGTGATCAGTCAGGACTCCAGGGAACCAAACGACCTCTTGGGATGAGATGACAACTCCCGAATACCGGACTTCTGAGGACTGGAATGACCGGATACAGCAGGACTGGAAACAGACTCTCAGCAAACAAAGGCAGCATGCAGGAAGCTATTACCGGCGTCTGTGAGAAGCCCTGGGAGTGTATTTAACAAGGAGTCCTCCAATCAGCTGCTAAAGGCTGATTAGAATAAATGTCGTGCAGCTGGCTTGCTGCACGGCCAGAGAGCAGGTGAATATCTTAATTTCCTAAAGCCTAACAACGGGGAACGTGGTCCGCCAGTGGCGTCCCCGTTGCTAGGGTCCGTGCGGCTCAGCGCGCCCGGCGTCTAGCGTTGCTAGGGAGCCGGCGGCTGTACGTGCACGGCGTCTCTAGTTGCTAGGCGCCGGGGCGCGCAGACCATCAGGCGGACCCCGGCGCCTAACATTAAGCTATGAGTGATGATGTTGCTAGCCAGAATAGTTGAAAGCAACAGTGAATGACATGTGTTCCATGTGTAGTGATTTGTTTACATTTCACAAATATATGGATAGCTAACGGAGATTTGTTTAACATTTCAGCTTCGAGTCCTGGGAACAGCATCCCTCCGCAACAACACCAACACAGTGACATGGAGGAGACAAACATCTTAGAAATGCAGCCATTAATGCAAGGGATGGGCCCCCCAGCACCTGTGAGTACACCACCACAGCAAAGCACACCACCACCACAACACAGCCCAACAACACCAGGAACACAAGGCCCTGATCAGGTGTTTTGGACTATTTGGGCTAGACAGCAGGCCACTAATGAAGATTGCCTGCGTAAGCAGACACAAATGTTTGCAAGCCTACCATCTCACCTCAGAAGAATATCAAGAAATCTGAGTAGACAAAATGAACAAACAACCAGAATAGGCAATACCATGTAACTCATGCGTACAGACATTACACAGGTCATGGGCAACTTACAGCGCATAATGGAAGAACAGCACAGACAACAGCAAAGTTATATGAGCATTTTTCAAAACAATCAAATGATTAATGAAAGTTTATTCCGAATAGTAGACAATCAAAATGCTGCTACACGTGAACTCAATGCCACCCTCACTAACCTGAATGAAACACTCAGATGCATGTACCAACAGCAAACAAGCAGCAGTTCTGGTACGACTACTCCAAATATCACGCCAGTCTCATCACCACCAAGACGCTCCACCAGAGCACGACAACATGACAGTGCTAAAGGCAAAGGGCAGGACAAGCAGCCACCCAAAAAACGTGAAAAAAAAAACAAGTTAGACATTTGTGATAAGTAACTCAAAATAGTTAGCAAGTGTTTTTATTGCAAAAAATATATAACACTTAGCTCCTTGAAACTTTTTTCAACATCATTAATTATAAGTGGTACAAACAAAAACATAAAATTTGTACGCACATTTATTCATTACCATTTTTTTTGTATTGGAGGAGGGAAATGTTGATGGAGCCACACATACATGTTAGCAGGAAGTAAACTGACCACTTGATTTTTTTCTAATCATTACTCTTTCTAGATTCCAATCATTCTCTTTTCCTGCAGAAACAATAATTGCCAGCCAGGCAGAATGTCTTTAGCAGGAAGTAAACTGACCACTTGATTTTTTTCTAATCATTACTCTTTCTAGATTCCAATCATTCTCTTTACCTGCAGACAATCCAAATTACAATGTTACTGATACATATCTTAGCTTTCTTATCTATACAACATTACAAGAAGAACACAATTGAGTTGCATAAAAACCTTGTAATATGTTGGCTTTGTTTTGTTTGAAAAACATTGTCCAAATGAATGTCAGTATTGTTGGGACATGTTTGTGTGTGTTAAAAATTAGTAAGAATGTTTTTACACATGATGCTGAAACAAACAAATATGTACTTTTACAACAAAAAAACAAAAAATGTGTATAATAATGTATATGTGTGGCAAACTGTGTATTTACTTACACATCATCAAGTTTACAGCATCAAACATTAGGAAATAAATTATTCCTGATTACAGTAAGTTGGTGTGTCTTAAATATGATGGTGCATCACACATAGGGACACATGTATTCCTCAAGGCTAACATATTATATGTTGAGGAGTGTTTTTTGGGAACACAGGTTCTCAAACTCGGCCCTCAGGAACCCACACAGTGCATGTTTTGCAGGTCTCCTCACAGAATCACAAGTGACATAATTAGCTCCACTTGTGAACCTTTTAACATATGTCTGTGAGTAATTCATACACCTGTGCTTCTACTGGGTTACGTGAAAAACATGCACTGTGTGTGGTCCTGAGGGCCGAGTTTGGGAACCTGTGCATTAGGACGTTACACACAATGATAAAGTGAAATACTAAATGGATGATGTGGGCTTGTAAGAAATTAGCACTGCAAGTTTACGATCACTTATCCAGACTTAATGCATGCCACTCATAATCTGTTGTTTTTAGAATAAAAATACACACAATACACATGCGGCATTTGTTTTTCATATAGCGAGGGTATGTTTGTATGTGTCAAGGAGACAGACACATTCTGAGTAATGGTTTTTGGGAAAAAAGGCAAAACATCTATTTATGATTACACAACAAATGAAATAAGCAAACCAAGCTTACCTTAGAAATAGCGATTGATGATCTCTTGCCTAACCTGCCTCCCTACATCAGTACTCCAAGTATCACCAGATGTCTCTAATTCCTCTGCTTGCTGGCTGCTTTCTTCCTCCTCCTCCTCCTCCTCAACATGTGGCAGATGTTGTTGCAAACACATGTTATGAAGAAAGCAGCAGCAGAACACAATTTGAGTCACCTTGGAGGGACTATACAACAAAAGGCCACCAGACTTATCCAGACACGAAACCTAGATTTCAGCACACCAAAACATCTTTCTATCACATTCCGCATGGACTTATGTGCATGATTGTAATTGTGTTCAGCAGGGGTATCAGGTCGGGACAATGGAGTTAGAAGCCAAGAGAAACAGCCATATCCTCCATCACCTAAAAGACAGATATAGTAATGTGATTCATGTTAAGATACAGCAACACATAAGTAACACACTGTGGGGCAGATGTATTAACCTGTAGAAGGCATAAGGAAGTGAAAAACCAGTGATGTGTGCAAGGTAATAAAGGCAGCAGACAATCTGTTCCTAAATGCTCATTTACATATTGGAGCTGATTGGCAGGCCTACACATATCAAATTACATACCCAGCAGCCATCCATCTGGCATTTGTCCGTCCTCAAACTTATCAAAGAGGTATGACTGACTGAGGATGAAGGAGTCATGGCAGCCCCCAGGGTAATCAGCAACAACACTCATTATTTTGAGATTTGCATCACAAACCACCTGCACATTTGTGGAGTGTTCGAAATGGCGGTTTGTATATATGTGCTGCCTGCCCTTAGGTGGTCTCAGCTGAATGTGTGTGCAATCTATGGCTCCAAGCACATTGGGCATGCCAGCCAGCTCATAGAAATCTACCCTGACTGCATGCCACTGAGACTCCTGGGTAGGGAAGCAGATTGAGGCCTCGATGTGGGGCTGCAAAACAGCCAACACCTGTGTGTATATTTTAAAGAACAATAAACATGAGATTTTAGGACAGAACTGGCCACCGAGAAATTAAAACAAACACAAAACAGAAGAGGTCGTTAGGTATACATCACCTGTGTTAAGATTCTGGAAATGTGGGCTGTGAGATTCCTATGACATCCCCAGACACAGCCTGAAAGCTGCCAGTAGCAATAAAGTGCAACACAGCCAGGAGTTTGTGCAGGCATGAGACAGGGCGAGAGCGTGCTGTCTCAGGGTCTAGGCCAAGTTTGACAAGGTCATACAGACGGAAAATGTTGTTACGATTTAGACGGAACATCTGTATGACCTTATCATCGGACAATGCGTTCAAGTTTAAACGCCACCTAAAAAAACGAGGCCTGCGCAGCCTCCACGGAACCTGTACAACCTGCTGACCATGTTCAGTTTCTTGGCCCTGGTTACTTACAGGCTGATGTCTGAGTCTGAGGAATCCCACAGCACACAAAAGAGTGTAGGTGTATTGAAATGGGCCTAACATCCTTTTATAGGCATCCTAATTCAGGTGTGAGTGATTTTTTTTTGCAACACATGTAAACACGACTGGAAAAAGCAGGTCTATTTTTTTGCCGCTTTTTTTTACGAATCGCAAAAAAATACGACCGCATTTGAGCACTCAGAGACTAGCACCCAAATACGAATGAATAGGGAATTCCCGTATTCTATGATATAACAGCCGCGTTTGACCGATGGTCTATTCATTCGTATTTCGGAACGTTGTCATTCAAACCATTACGAATAGACCAGACACTGCCGAGAATGGTGCTTAGTAAATTCCCGGATTGGGACTTAGAAAAAAACCCACAAATCGGCCAAACTCGGATTTTTAGTAAATACTGGCCCTAGTCCCAATTTGACCAGGGCCCTTTTTTTTAGCCCTCACTATAGTTCCTCTATTGGTTGGTTATATATAATTGCTTCTATGAATTTTTGGCTACCTGTGCATTGTCCCTCAGACTTTTTGTCTTTCCTTCAAAATAGGAAGAATGTGACGCCAGGGAGAGGGTGACACAAGGAAGAGGGTGACAGGAAGAGCGTGATGTCAGGGAGCTGGTGACAGGAAGAGGGTGATACAAGGGAGAGGGTGACAGGAAGAATGTGACGCCAGGGAGAGGGTGACACAAGGAAAAGGGTGACAGGAAGAGCGTGATGTCAGGGAGAGGGTGACAGGAAGAGGGTGATGCCAGGGAGAGAGTGACGCCAGGGAGATGGTGACAGGGAGAGGGTGACACAAGGTTGAAGGTGACAGGAAGATCGTGACACCAGGGATAGGGTGACAGCAGTAGCAGTCGGTGAGAGTGTGATAGAGAGAAGGAAAGGGTGATGGGAACAGACAGTGAATGACAATGATATTGCTTTTTATTCACCTTGTCTTGGTCCTAGAACTGCAGCGCGGCTCCTCTGCACAGACTGCAGTCAGAGTGACCATAGTAAGTCAGAGCAGTAGCGGATCTAGACTTTACTTTTAAGGAGGGGGGGGGGGGGGTTTAAGAATGAATACAGATTCCTCCCCTCTATACTCATTGCTCTTCCCAGTTACAGTCCTGTCAGGGGCAAACACAGGATTTACTGGGGGGGAGGGGAGTGTCTTCCCAGTAATGTAGCAGCAACCATCTGTGCCCCTTCTGTAAATAGTAGTAACCGCAAACCAGTGGATGGCACTTGGAGGCTCATGTGGTACAAAATACGCTGACACGGCAAGTCTAAATGTCAAAGTTTCAGAGCTGTGGCCCATCATCGTAATAAAAGGGCCACAGTTATGAAACGTCATTTAAACTTGCAGTTTCAGTGTATTTTGTACCACATGAGCCTCCAAGTCCCGTCCACTGGTTTGCGTATATATATATATATTTGCAGGAATGAGAGGCGGCACTCGGAGACTTCGGAAATCAACAAACGTATATTAAAGTGTAGCACTTTAATACACGTTTATTGATTTTCTAAGTCTTCGATGGCCGCCTCTCATTCCTGAAAATTTACATAGGGGTTCTTCCCTGGGGAGGACACCGTCCCAAAGGGGATCTGGAGTGCCAGAGCAGCTGCATATATATATATATATATATAGGTAAGCAGGGTCGACGGCACTCCCAAGTCCCCTAAACGATGGTATCAATAGTTGTAATGCCGGTGCCCTCCCCGGTGATGACTTAAAGACTCACGTGTCTGTCTTCATTCACGCCGAGAGTGCCGCCCGCAATCATACTCTATATATATATATATATATATACAGCAATAAAGATGGCACTCAGAGACTTATAGCGGTACATTATTGTGTGTCCCTGTGGCCTATATTATATTGGCCAGACCACCCGCAAATTTAGGGAGAGGATGAATGCCCATAGGTCGGCAATCAATATGACCTTGAACGGGAAAGATATTGACCAGCCGGTATCCCGACATTTTAAGATGGCAGGTCATTCACTAGATGATTTAAAATATTACATCATTGATCATGTGCCAGTTTCCCTTCGGGGTGGGGACCGGGCTAAACAATTGTTGCTTAAAGAATCCCGTTGGATCATCCGTTTGGGCACTACGAATCCTATGGGGTTAAATGAAAAGATCAATTGGAATAGTATGCTTTGATACATTACAGTCACTGTGATCATATAGCTTAAATTCCTTGTGACATTGATAGTTAACATTGTCTGCACTTGACCCTGTGTTTAGCCTCTGAATATCTTTTTTGATGTTATGTGTTTTTAAAGTTGTCTTGTTATTGTTCCTCTTCCCTGCAGTTCTCATGCTGCAGCCACATCGGGATCCTCTGCTGGCTTAATGGAGCGCAGGAAGCTGGCTGTGGAACGCACACATAGCGGTATCCATAGTAACGGAGGCCGCGCACCAGGAAGTACAGCAGTTGGTACTTCCGGCGGGCGCGTAGTTTGAGCGCTGGACGGAGCGGGAATCGAGGGACAGGTAAGGGTATTTATGTAAGTGTTTTGTGTTTGTCCATTGCTGTAGATGTTGTCCTGAGGACGGGGCAGTAGCTCCGAAAACGTTTGATGTATCAACATCTAATACAGATGTCTTTTTCACCGCTATAAGTCTCTGAGTGCCATCTTTATTGCTGGATATTCATTCATTTGGAAGGGCACCTGAGCAGCTGGGACTTTTTACATTGAGTGCCGGCATACTGTGGATGGGTATATATATATATATAATGTTAGGCGGCACTCAGAGTCTTGTTAATTTGTAAAAAAAAAAACCAGTGTTTAATTATCAATGTTTCAGGTACTGTCTCCCCGTCATCAGGATACACTGCAAACATTGATTAAACACTGATTTTTGCACTGGAGCAGTATTTGTAACAAATAATAAAAATAAAATATATATATTGTGTGTGTGTGTGTGTGTGTGTGTGTGTGTGTGTGTGTGTGTGTGTGTGTGTGTGTGTGTGTGTATAAAAGAATACAGACACAGACTATACACACATACATAACCACACAGACACATATATATATATATATATATATACTGTACCCGAGCTGCAGAGAAGACAATTCCAGCAGCCGGACACTATTTAGGCCAGCACAGAGCTTTGACGGCAAGAGCTCTGTGCAGCGGGAGCTGCGGTTGCGATCGCGGTCGCGGCTTTGTTTAAGACAGAGACCCGTCTGTCTCCATCGTCCCCCGAACCCCCCCCCCCCACCTGCGTGCGCTACTGATGGCCCGGGAGCGGTCCTCACCCACAGCCCTCAGCCAGCTGCTGCTCCCCTCGCATCCGGCTCTTCCTCCACTGATTGCTGCACATGAAACCCGGGGCAGCCGGCGCTGATTGGCTGCTGTCACCGGCCAGGCCCGGGGGAGACACGGCGGAGGCTGCGGCGGCAGGTCTCCCAGGCAGCAGTAACCCCCAAGTCCTGCAGACTCTCCTGACCAGCGGCTCCCACTTCTACCTGGTACAAAGGGGGGGGGGGGGGTTTGCGGGCTGCTATATGGGCTAGAGGACAGGCGGGCGGGCGGGCAGGGACTGTGCAAATACATTGAAATATTTCTAATAAAAAATATCCCAGACAGCAGATAGGGTTTTACACCCTTGGTGGCCTCTTACCCCTTCCTCTCCCCACCCCGAACCCGCTACTGCCCAATCACAGTGACAGGGGCGTGCTTTCATATGGGCTGAAAGCATGCCCCTGCCAAAGAGGCACTTCTAACAGTGCCGCTTATGGGGACTTTTTCAATGGCCTTTTTCTGCCCGATGCTTGGCCCCGCCACCCTCTTCCGACACTTTCACACAGACAGCGGGAGACACCCCAGAGCGGTGCCTCCGAAATGCTTTTAAAACAGTTTTTATACAGTGTAGAGATGATTAAAATAATATAAAGTGTAATGCAGATACTTATGACACAGAATAGTATTTTAATCGTTATGACAGGGGAGGCACTGCCTCCCCTGACTGCACGTCCCTGTGTCAGGCTGTGATAATGCATTTGTAACACAGCTCAATTAACGGGTGTGATACTGTACACCGATGGTTGGAAAGCCTGGTGGTCATAAGACTGACACTGGCATCCCAATGCTCAGTATCCCGACAGGGGTCAGGTAAGTATTCCTGGCATTTGGGCTGCGTGACGGAATTCCGGCACCGGGATTTTGAGCGCTGGCATCCTGATTGCATCCACAATTAACTACACTTAATATGTAGCAACATGTCTCACAACATAGCTTACATTACTTACTTTTGTGTGTATTTCTCAGATAAACTATGTGCCCTGTAGCTGCATGTCCTCATCTGGTCAGGTGTGTGTAATTCACACACTGGGGCTGATTCAGAGGTGGATGCTATAGTGATGTATTAGTAATGTCCCAATGTTTAAAGACCTGCACATGCACAGGATTTGCCCTGCACATGTACAGCTCCGGGGATGCGATGATGCTTGCAGTGCCCCAAACTCTGCAGCATGATTGACATACTGCTAGCATTTGGAGGCAACAACGGTGCGGCGACAGGAAGTATTGGATAACCTCCAAATCTCACAGAGTACCAGTACAGCAGTTTTGTGGTGAGTTTAAAGACAGACTTTATTATCGGCACTGTGCTCCTAGTTAGCAGTATGTAGTGTAGTGATGTAGTTCAGCGTGTAGGGGATGTAGTATAGTAGTGCAGTGGATAGGGGAATGTAGTGATGTGATGAAGTGTTATGATATTGGGGTCATTCTGACCCGATCGCACGCTGCAGTTTATCGCAGCACAGCGATCGGGTCAGAACTGCGCATGCCAGAAGGCCGAAGGCCGTCGCTGAGCTACGATCGCCTCTGCCTGTCAAATAGGCAGAGGCGGTCGCTGGGCGGGAACGAAATGGCGGCGTTTGGCCTCCGTTTCGTGGACTCAGTCCGGCCAACGCAGGCGTTGCTGGACCGTGCGGGGGACAGGCCGCAGCGGCTGCGTGACGCCACACGCAGCTGCTGCGGGCTGGGGAGCGACAAGTAGCTCACGGCCAGCACGCTAAAACTGCACTGGCCAGGAGCTACTCCTAAGTGCAAAAGCATTGCCGCTGTGCGATGCTTTTGCACTTCTGCGGAGGAGAAGGCGGCACTGACATGCGGGGCGGGATAGCCCTGTGCTGGGCGTCCCCGTCATAATCGTAGCCCTGCAAAATTTTGCTGGGCTACAATCAACTCAGAATGACCCCCATAGTGCAGTGATATAGTGCAATGTATGGGGACACACAGAGGAGCATGTATTTGAACAGGTAGCTGGAGGTGCATGTGATGTTAGTGTATTAGAATCTTAATATTTGTAGACACTCCCTTACTAATATGTGTAAGCATGAATCTTCAGTGATGGTCCCTGGGACCAGGGGGATGCTGGGAAGTTGGTGGTCCAGTGTGCAGTGTGCCTGGAGTTGGTGATGGAATAAAACAGCACAGCAGTGAACTCATATGTCTCTGTGTCCTTATGACTGAATTTCCAAACATGAACAAAACATGGTGTCAGAAGAAGTTTAACTTGGACTGCTAGTGCTCTCAGAGTGTGAAAGAATCCTGCAGAAGTCTGTAAGGCTGTGATACTCAGTGTCTGCAAAGCCTGCCGCGTGCTCCTCTCTTCAAACAGTGAGTAACCATGGATAAACTATCTCCTCCAACCGGCATGCTGATGTCTGGTAACTTGTCTGAAAACTGGAAAAGATTTAAGCAAAGGTTTAATATATATCTTGCTGCATGTGGAGCTGATACAGAGGCTGACAAAACTAAGGCATCCATTTTCCTCCATGTGATTGGAGAGGATGTGCTGGACATTTATAATAGTTTTCAGTTTGATGAGGGACAGAATATGGTGCTATCTTCTACAGTGCCAGATTAAGGTCCACCTGGGCCTGGAGCTGAAATTTCTGAAAGGCCTATTGTGTGCCTCGAAAGGAGGTGTGACTAGTGATGTGACCAGTGTGGTATGTCTGTGATCTAAATAGGGGGTGTGGCCTGTGCCATGAATGTGGCTATCTCCATGTAGGTCATAGCTAGTACCTATCTTCAACCACTTAATAGTTAACTGTAACAAGAAAAAGTTTGTGACCACCATATAATACACAGCATCAGTGACCACCATATCATACATGAAGCATCGCAGTGACTGCCATATAATACAGATAGCTGAAAAGGTGGAGAGGTCTAGAGAGGAGCAATGATGGGGAAAAACAGAGCAGATGTGGAAAGATGAGAAAAGATGGGGGCAATACAGAGCAGACAAGGAACTGAGGGCTACTGGAACACACTGACACATACACTACTTGCCGACACACTGACTGACAGACACAGCTTACCGACACATACACCCCTTACTAACACAGATTCCACTTACTGACACAAACACACTGATACAGACACACACACACACACACATACACACCACTGACACAGACTTACTGACACATCTTACTGACAAACACTTACTGATACATTTAATGACACAAACACCACTTACTAACAAATACCCCTTACAGACATCACTTATAAGCACATACATACTTAATGACAGACACCCCTTACTGACACAGATACAACTTACTAACACAGACACCCCTTACTAATACAGATTCCACTTACTGACACAAACACATTTACTGACACAAACAGCCCTTACTGACATACCACTGCCTGACACAGACACTTCTTACTGACAGACACTTCTTACTGACAAAGACACCGTTACTGACACAGACACACTCACTGACACACACTTACTGACACAGACACACTTACATAAATAGACACTCCTTACTGACACAATCATACTTACTGACACAAACACATTTACTGACATAAACACTCCTTACGGATACCACTTACTAACACAGACACCCCTTACTGACACAGATTATACTTACTAACAAACATACTTAGTCACACCTACTAATACAGGCACACTTACTGACACACACAGTTATTGACACAGATACTACTTACTGACAGATACCCCTTACTGTCACACACACACACACACACACACACACACACACACACACACATGACAGGCACAGATACCATTTACTGACAGAGACCACATAATGATCGATACCCCTTACTGACACACACATACTGACTCACACCCCACTTTTTGACACACACAACACAGAAAAACTGACACACACACTTACTGACAGATGCTACTTACTGACACAGACACCACTAACTGACACACACACACACACACACACACACACACATAAACTTACTGACACAGACATCACTTAAATACTGTATGGGAGATAAGACCCCCGAGCCTGGTGTGTGCTGCAATTCACCGGGTTTTGATCGACAGCTCTGCTCTGACATCCATTGACGAAGGGGCGATTGGGATGGAAAACCAGCTGGGGACATTTCTGAAGCAGACCTTAATAGGGGGTGGAATCTAGGTCTGATAGCATATAAAAATGTGCTTATGGTATGCTCACATCTACTCCAAAACAGCAACTCTTGAAACCAATACAGGATCACATATGTTATTATTAGCATTAACTACTTAACTTCAAACTGTGCTCTCCATCTTCTTTACAGTGCTGGTGACTGCTCCCTTCCTTCCAGCTCCTCTACACTGACACTCCTTCCACTCTGGCTCATCCTCTGCTACTTCATCCTGCTCCTTCTTTCATACTCCGGCCCCACCTCTCCTCCATCCCTCACACTCCAACACCTCTTTTCTCAATCATCCTGCTCCTTCCCTCACACTCCGGCCCCACCTCTCCTCCATCCCTCACACTCCAACACCTCTTTTCTCAATCATCCTGCTCCTTCCCTCACACTCCGGCCCCACCTCTCCTCCATCCCTCACACTCCAACACCTCTTTTCTCAATCATCCTGCTCCTTCCCTCACACTCCGGCCCCACCTCTCCTCCATCCCTCACACTCCAACACCTCTTTTCTCAATCATCCTGCTCCTTCCCTCACACTCCGGCCCCACCTCTCCTCCATCCCTCACACTCCAACACCTCTTTTCTCAATCATCCTGCTCCTTCCCTCACACTCCGGCCCCACCTCTCCTCCATCCCTCACACTCCAACACCTCTTTTCTCAATCATCCTGCTCCTTCCCTCACACTCCAACCCCACCTCTCCTCCATCCCTCACACTCCAACACCTCTTTTCTCAATCATCCTGCTCCTTCCCTCACACTCCGGCCCCACCTCTCCTCCATCCCTCACACTCCAACACCTCTTTTCTCAATCATCCTGCTCCTTCCCTCACACTCCGGCCCCACCTCTCCTCCATCCCTCACACTCTAAGGGCTGTAACACACACTCCGGTTTTTCCCGGATGGCAAAAAGCCGGACAAACTTTGTCCGGCTTTTTGCCATCCGGGAGAAACCGGCAGAGTCGCTCACACAGGACGGCTTTGAGCCGTGTGTAATGTTGTGCGCATGCGCAGCATCAGACACGGCTTCAGAAAAAACCGTTGTGTGTGAAAGCTCCCCTTCACACACACGGTTTACTGGCTCCAAAGACGGACCTTCCAGTGGTGAGACCCGGCTGCAACCCGGCAGCCGGGCCGGGGCCGTGCAGTGTGAAGGGACCCTAGCCCTCACACTGTTAACTACAATGCCGGCACGGTAAAAAGCCGTCCGGCTTTTTCCCGGCGGCAAAAGCCGGGTAGTGTGTTTCAGCACTTACTCCTCCTTTTCTTTATCATTCTGTTCCTTCCCTCACACTCTGGCTCATCCTCTTCTACATCATCCTGCTCCTTCCCTCACACTCCGGCCTCACTTCTCCTCCGTCCCTCTCACTCCGGCCTCACCTCTCCTCCGTCCCTCACACTCTGGCACCTCCTCTTCTCCATCACTCTGCTCCTTCCCTCACAGGCTACGGGGCTACGGGGGGGGGGGGGAGAAGTTTAGGCAGTGAGGATGGGAGGTTAGTTTCAGGCACCTCCGGGGGTGATGCTTAGGGTTAGGCACTAAGAGGTGAGGTTAGGGTTAGGCTGCAGGTAGGGAGGGTTAGGAGGATGGGGAGAGGGGAGAACAGCCCTTACTCACCCCTTTTGGCTTCTTAATCAGCGGGATCCCAGCGTCGGTATTTCAAACGCCGGGATCCTGTGCGCCGGGATCTCATACTGATCCCTTTAAATTATGGCTTCGCTATCCCCCCTTAAATAATATTGTTCTGCCACCTGCATACTCCCCCAATTTACATTTAAGTTGTGCCTCCTATTCCCGCTTTTATATTAATTTAACTTGTTGTCGGCCCATCTTATATATTTAACTTATGCCGCTATCTCATCTTAAATAATAATTTATATTAATACTGTATGTTCTTTTATTAATTTGTGCCACATACCCCCTTACATATTTGATTATGTTGTCATCTCCCATTATATAATATATATATATATATATATATATATATATATAAATTTACGTTGTGCACACATTCTCCCTTCTATATTTAAGTTGTGCCTCCTGACCTCCTTTATATTGAACGTTTGGCCCTGTTCCTCCTTTTATGTACTGTATATGTAACTTATGCCCCATATATATTTATATAACTTGAGCTGCCTGTGTCCCCCCCCCCCTTTTATAATAATTATTTAACTTATACTCTCCGTTCTCTTACATACTATATGTACTTAAGTTATAACACCATCCCCCACCTACCTTGCTCTTCTACTGCTACATTTACTATGTGCACTGCAGCACCACACAAGACAGGGTAAACTACAGTGAAAAGGCTTACTGTGTGTGCTGCCAGTGCCACACCCAGATGCGGGGGCGGAGCTTCAGGCCGGGATGGGGGCGGAGTTTCGGACGAGTACGGGGACGGAGCCTATGGCAGATTATCATTCGGGCAGAGGCAGAGACAGTTCGGACAGCCCCCGGCGTGGTTGGGACTTCTATCAATTGGGTTTCGGAGTGAAGGTGAGAGAGCTGCTGGTGATGACAGGATTTTCTTTCCTGTCAACACTGGCTGCAATGGAAGGGATCCTGTAGGCCTATTTTCAATGGGGGGCCTGGAGCTGCAGCTCCATCCGCCCCATTGTTAATCCGGCCCTGATCTTCTATAATGCAAAAGTTTGAAGATTACTTTGTGCCAAGGAAAAATGTGACATATGAAAGATATAAGTTTTTCACACGTGATCAGAAGTCTGGAGATGGATTTGATCAGTATGTTACAGAGCTGAAATCACTCGGTAAAACCTGTGAGTTTGGTGATTTAAAGGATTCACTGATCAGAGATCATATTGTCTGAGGAATACCTGATAATGGACTCAGAGAGAGAGTGCTGAGAGATCAAGACCTAACACTAGAAAAGGCAGTGACTATGTGCAGATCTGCAGAAATAACTAGATTTCAAGACAAAAAGTTACACAAGGAAGCTGATGCTGCTGTACATGTAGTGCAGAAAACAGAGCCAAGCAAACCTCCATTCTCAAGAATGAAGCAGTCTAAGCCACAGTCTAACAAGGAAATGTGTAGTAGATGTGGAAATGCTCACAATCCTTAAATGTGCCCTGCTTATGGTAAAACCTGCATGAAATGTGGTCGACTTAATCACTTTGCCAAATGCTGTAAAATTAAAAGTGAAACAACCAAAGTGCATGCTGTTAAACAAACAGAGGAATTCTTTGTGGATTGCATTGAACTTTGCAGTGCAGATAAGAAATAATGGATTGTCCCTTTAACTGTGAACGAGATTGTCATTCCCTTTAAGCTTGATACTGGCGCGCAGGTGAATTTAATATCGTTTCAAGACTATAAGACTTTTAGAGTAAAACCTAAAATTCATCCAGCCAAAATGAAAGTTACAGGGTACACTGGGGAGGAAATTCCTGTGAAAGGTACATACTTAGTGACACTGAAATATAAGGGACAACAGTTTAAAACATCTCTACTGATTGTGGATAAAAATGTGCAACGGATTCTAGGATTAAGTTCCTGTGAGAAACTAAGCTTGCTAAAGAAAGTTTTTATGGTGACATCACAAGTAGAAGATAACTGCAAGTCAATGTTTACAGAATACAGAGACTTGTTTGAAGGTCTAGGTTGTTTGCCTGGAGAGCATAAAATAAATATAGACACGCAAGTTTCTTCAGTGATACACCCCTGTAGAAAAGTGCCATTTGCGCTGAGAGAAAAACTGATACAAGAGTTAAATCGCATGTAAGCCTTGGGTGTGACACAGAAAGTTGATGAGCCTACTGAATGGGTAAGCTCCTTAGTAATTGTTGAAAAGAAAAATGGACAACTCAGAATATGTCTAGACCCCAGAGATTTAAATAAAGCTATTAAACGAGAACTTTTCAAACTACCAACTAGAGATGAAATTATGTCGCAATTTGCGGGAGCAAAATGGTTCAGTAAATTGGACGCATCTTAAGGATTCTGGCAAATGAAGCTAGATGAGGCCAGCTCAAAGCTTTGTACATTTAATACACCAGAAGGTAGATACAGATTTCTTCGATTACCATATGGAATATTGTCTGCTCCAGAAGTATATCACAAAAAGATACACATGATTTTTGAACATATTCCAGGTGTTGAAACAATGATGGATGACATTATTGTCTGGGGATATACAAAGGAAGAACATGATTCTAGATTGAGACAAGTAATGGAACTTGTCAAGAAAGTGAATCTCAAGCTAAACAAGGACAAACGTGAATTTGGCGTGAATACACTTACCTTTATGGGCGACGTGGTCTCGGATCAAGGTGTAAAACCAGACCCAAGGAAAATATCAGCCATAGTGAACATGGAACGTCCTAACAACAAAGACGACGTCAGAAGATTCCTAGGAATGATTACTTACTTAGGAAAGTTTATTTCTCAACTCTCTGAATGAACAGCCTCTCTTAGATGGTTGTTGGACAAAGATAACGAGTGGGTGTGGTCACATGAACAAGAAGAAAGTTGGCAAAACTTGAAACAGATCATTACAGAGCAACCAGTGCTAAAATTCTTTGATCCTGCGAAAAGAATAAGAATTTCAGCAGATGCTTCGCAATTTGGCCTAGGCTCAGTGCTGTTACAAGAACATGAGGATACATGGCAACTAGTAATCTATGCATCAAGAGCACTGACAAGTGCTGAAACAAGGTATGCTCAGATAGAAAAATAACTTCTAGCGATCACATATGCATGTGAGCGATTTCATCAATTTGTGTATGGTCAAACATTTACAGTGGAAACTGACCACAAGCCATTGGTAGCTATCATGACTAAATCATTACATGACTGTCCCATGAGAATTCAACGAATGCTTATCAGACTACAGAAATATGATGTACACTTGCTGTACTGTCCTGGCAAATACATGTACATTGCTAATACACTTTCTCGTGCTGTGGACAAAAGTGAAGGTTCCAAAAGTCTGATGGATGTAGAGATAGAAGCCTATGTTAATTTGATTGTAGCTTCTCTACCAGTGTCTCTTGCAAGACAAGAACAGATTAGGAAGAAACTGAGACAGATGATACAATGAAAGTGTTGAAAGATATCATTCTGAAAGGTTGGCCAGCAGAAAAACATGTGTGCCCGCTGTCTATTCATGATTATTGGATGTACCGCAGTGACCTTACAGTTGTCAATGGTATTATTTACAAAGGCAATAGGTTTGTCATACCTGCGCGACTAAGAAAAACTATGCTGTGCAAGATAAATGAAGGCCACTTAGAAGAAGAAAAATGTAAGCGGAGAGTGCGTGAAGTTATGTATTGGCCAAGAATGAACCAAGACATAGCACAGACTACAGCTACCTGTGAATTATGTCTTATGTATAGACCGAAACAACAAGTCGAGCCACTGGGTCCTCATGCAGTGCCAGAGAGACCGTACCAGAAAGTTGGCACAGATTTGTTTGATTGTAATGGGAAAACATACATTGTTGTGACTGATTATTACTCTAACTACCCTGAGGTAAAGACACTACATACAACTACTAGTAAAGCCGTAATCAATTGCATGAAGTCAATCTTTGCAAGGCATGGTGTTCCTATGGAAGTGTTCACTGACTTTGTTCCTCAGTTTTCCAGTACTGAATTTAGACAATTTGCTGATGAGTGGGAATTTGTCCATACTACGTCAAGTCCCCACTATCCACGCTCAAATGGGTTGGTGGAAAGTTCAGTAAAAACTGTAAAGAGTCTCATGAAAAAAGCTCAAGAAGGCAAAGAAGATATCTACAAAATACTTTTAATCTACCGCAGTACACCTTTACAGAATGGACTTTCTCCTGCACAGATGCTGATGGGAAGGAGGATTAGAGCAAATCTCCCGATACATGATGAACTGTTTAATACACATAACTCAGCGTTGGTCAGACTGAGTAAAGGAACGTCAACAGGCGAAGCAGAAACTGTTCCATGACAGGCGAACAAAAAGCTTATCTGATCTAAAATCAGGTGACCAAGTCCGTCTCAGAGATCACGAGAAAGGTATTTGGGTGCAGAAAGGTATTGTGCAAGCACAAGTAGCACCAAGATCTTATACTATACGTACAGAGCGTGGAACGGAAGTAAGAAGAAATCGGGTGGATTTAAGATCTCAACCTAACCATAATGAAGACAACATGACTGAAGAATACCCTTCATCTGACATGTATGATGATCCTGATAATGGTAAACAAACCACGATTCTAGAAAGGTCCAACATGGTAGAGGAAACACAGACTGTGTATGAAAGACCCAAAAGGGAAATACGCAGACCTGAGAGACTCATTGAAACGTGTTAGATGATGTTCTTAATATGACGTTAATTGTTGCATTGCAGTGTACAGGGCTTATCTTTAAAGAAAAGAGGATGTGATGTTAGTGTATTAGAATGCTTAATATTTGTAGACACTCCCTTACTAATATGTGTAAGCCTGAATCTTCAGTGATGGTCCCCGGGACCAGGGGGATGCTGGTAAGTGGGTGGTCCAGTGTGCAGTGTGTCTGGAGTTGGTGGTGGAATAAAACAGCACAACAGTGAACTCACATGTCTCTGTGTCCTTATGACTGGATTTCCAAACATATGAACAAAACAGTGCATGTGACACATTGGGCATTTGAGGCACATAGGGGAATAGTGTCCCCTTTCTAAAAAAAAATTTTGATAATCTACTTACTGTAGTCTGACAGGGTTTTTTTTTTTGTTGTTTTGGGGTTTTTTTTGTGGGGGAGGGTGTCGGCGGGTGCCAAATTACTGCCTTGCCCCGGGTGACGAAAATCCTAGTTTCGGCCCTGTCTTATGAATATTTGAATATGTGTATCTACATACATGAGTACATAGTACAGAAAGGACCAAAAGAAGAAATTTGGAAAAAAGACTCTTTTGTGGGAGCACTCTAATTCAGAGGTTATAAATATAATTGGTGAATTATTAACAAAAACAATTTAATAAGCAAAAGTCAGATTCTGGGAGTGACTGTATGTGAAAACATTAGCTTAGCGAAAATATTAATCAATTAAATTATTCGTGATCTCCAAATTCACGATTTACAAATTGCCAGGAGTAATATTCTGTGATGCTTGTGTCACCATAGTTCTGCATAATATATGTTATGAAATGTATGACCATCATTCATTCTGCTAATATCCATTACGGATTTTTATAGGTGCAGAGAATAAAATCATAGGTCATGCGAATTCCAATATTGGATGACATAAAGTTGAGTGCCAATGTGTCCAATAGCCAATTTATTGCAGTAGCAGGGTGTTCAAAGGAGGTCTCCCTTCCTCATACTGACCCGGCCTTTCACTGCTTAGCTTCCAAGTTCAGAAGAGATTGGGCATCTCCAGTGAAGTGTGACCGCAATTATTGGACTCCTCTCTTTGATCACTCCAAATATATGCCAAGAGGCTACTATATGTTGAGAATGGAAAGCATATGTGATTCGTAACAAATTGAGTTACAAATGAAAGATTACATGCAATCAGCTGATTAGTCAGCATGTGACACAACGATCACTGAGGTGATTTTTTATGTCTAATCACTTAGATGTGTGGAAAAAATTCAAATATACCACATATGAGAAAATATGTGACACGGCGGTCACAAAAAAAAAGGCAGATAAATGCGTACAGTCACAAATATTCAACAGCTGATGAATCAGTATGCGACAAGGCGGTCACAAAAAAATGATCATAAGTGCAATCACTAAATTTATACAGCATGTGTCTAAATTTATAATTAGCGTGCAGTCAGCTGAAAAATGAATATGTGACACAGCGGCCACAGAAAAAATTAGATGCGTACAATCACCTTAACAATCACCAGCTGATTAATCAGCAAAAAAAATAGATGCATACAATCACCTTAACAATCACCAGCTGATTAATCAGCATAAGACACAGTGGTCACAAAGATATAATTATAAATATAATCCCTCGATTATGTAGCATGTGACAAAGCAGTCACAGAAAAAAATCAAATAGATTATTAGGAATAATATATGTGGGAAAATTCATAAACGCCACATATCATCACTAATTGATTAATTTTAAATCTGAGCTTAGAACAGGTCACCAGTACGGCCGTACCAATTAATTTAAATGCCTAATTCAATTTATGCTGTAGAAGACAGCGTGAGATTATGGCGAAATAGCAGACAAACGGACACATATCAAACGGATACCAGCTCTTTGTGGTGGACCCCTCTGGGTCACGGAAGGGAAAAGAGGGAAAGGGGGGAAAAAAAGGGGGGGGGGGGAGGAAAGGAAGGATAGGGGGAAAATTATATGTATCACAGCAGGTTATATAAACTTGCAGGGAGTATTGCTGCCTTCTATTCAAGGGATAATTGTTCTAAAAAAGGCTACTAATTGTTCTAAAAAATCTTTTTGGACTGGGGCGGTTCCCTCCTAAACCCCATTTCCTATACATGAGTACATGTAACTATGTACATGTGTATCTATGTATAAGTGAGCATTGAGTGTATGTATCTATGTACAGTATATGAGCGTTTGTATTATTATTATTATTATTATCCTTTATTTATATGGCGCCACAAGGGTTCCGCAGCGCCCAATTACAGAGTACATAAATAATCAAATAGGAAAACAGCAACTTACAGTTGATGACAGTATAGGACAAGTGCAGGGTAAATAAACATAGTTACATCAGCAGATAACACTGGAATAAGTATCAGGTGGCAGAAGACTGCTGGATGTGGTACAGTTGAAGATTATTAAAGTAAGACAAAGGATAAGCACATGAGGGAAGAGGGCCCTGCTCGTGAGAACTTACAATCTAAAGGGGAGGGGTAGACAGACAGGGGTGACACAGATGGGGTACATAGAGAATGTGGAACAGAGGCTTAGGATGAGATTTGGCTGGGTTTGGTGAAGAAGTGGATCTTGAGAGCCCGTTTGAAGTTTTGTAGATAGGTGGAGAGTCTGAGGGGGAGAGGTAGGGAATTCCAGAGAAGTGGTGCAGCATGTGAAAAATCTTGGAGGTAGGAGTGGGAGGAAGTAATCCGTAGGCAGAAGAGTCGTCGTGCATTAGCAGATCGAAGAGGACGGGTGGGAGTGTAAAGGGAGATAAGGTCAGAGATGTAGGTGGGACAGGAGTGGGTGAGGGCTTTGTAAGCGAGTGTGAGAAGCTTGAAATGGATTCTGAAAGGGAAGGGAAGCCAGTGAAGGTCTAGTAGGAGAGGAGAGGTAGGCGTAGTGCGTTTGGTGAGGAAAATGAGCCGGGCAGCAGCACTGAGGATAGATTGAAGTGGAGAGAGGTGTTTGTCAGGAATGCCAGTCAGGAGGAGATTACAGTAGTCCAGTCTGGAGATGACCAGTGAGTGGATAAGAGTCTTAGTAGCATCCTGGGTCAGAAATGGTCTGATCCTGGAAATATTTTTTAGATGAAAACGGCAGGTTTGTGAGAGGTGCTGAATGTGTGGTTTGAAGGAGAGGGAGGAGTCAAGGATTACTCCAAGACAGTGCACTTGGGGGCTAGAGGAGATAGTAGTGCCATCAATAGATAATGATATTGTAGGAGGTGAGGTCATGTGGGAGGTAGGGAAGATGATCAGCTCGGTCTTAGACATGTGAAGTTTAAGAAAGCGCTGGGACATCCAGGAAGAGGTAGCAGAGAGACAGTTGGAGATAAGAGTGAGGAGAGCAGGGGAGAGGTCTGGAGAGAAAAGATAGATTTGGGTGTCATCAGCATAGAGATGATATTGGAAGCCAAAAGAACTAATGAGCTTACCTAGTGAGGATGTATAGAGAGAGAAGAGAAGAGTACCAAGGACAGAACCTTGGGGTACACCTACAGTTAGTGGAAGTGAGGTGGAATCATGAGAGGAGACAGAGAATGAATGGTCAGAGAGGTAGGAAGACAGCCAAGAGAGGGCAGTGTCACGCAAACCAATGGAGTGAAGGATTTGCAGTAGGAGAGGATGGTCCACAGTGTCAAAAGCAGCAGAGAGATCAAGTAGAATAAGTATAGAGTAGTGTCCCTTAGATTTAGCAGCATGGAGGTCATTGCATACTTTTGCAAGGGCAGTTTCAGTGGAGTGGAGAGGACGGAAGCCAGACTGGAATGGGTCAAGTAGTGAGTGTGAGGAAAGAAAGGAAATAAGGCGGTTGTAGACAATGCGCTCAAGGAATTTGAAGGCAAAAGGGAGGAGAGAGATGGGTCGGTAGAGAGAGTGTTTGGATCAAGGGTAGGTTTTTTAAGAATAGGAGAGATGAGTGCATGCTTGAAGGCAAAGGGGACAGTGCCTGATGAAAGGGAGAGATTGAGAAGGTGGGAAAGATGGGAACAAGCAGAAGGAGAGAGGTAGCGGAGGAGGCGGGAGGGGATAGGGTCAAGTTGGGAGGTGGTGAGGGGACTGGAATGAATGAGGGCCATGACTTCCTCTCCAGATGCATGGGAGAAAGATGTCAGAGTTGGTGGGAGGGATGGGGAGGGGTGGTAAGGAATAGGAGAAAGCTGGTTACTGATGGTCTGGTGTGATGTGATGTCCTGACGTATGGAGTCAATTTTGGATGTGAAGTAAGTGGCAAAGTCAAGAGCAGAGAGTGAGGAAGGGAGACGAGGTGGAGGTGGGCAGAGGAGTGAGTTGAGAGTGGCAAAGAGGCGGCGGGGGTTGGAAGACTGGGAGGAGATGAGGTTCTTGAAGTATGACTGTTTAGCAAGAGAAAGGGCAGCACTGAAGGATGAGAGCATAAGTTTGAAATGGAGGAAGTCTGCCTTAGAGCGTGATTTCCTCCAGTGACGCTCAGCAGTACGTGAGCATTTTTGCAGATATCTGGTGCATTTGGTGTGCCAGGGTTGAGGTGTTAATTTGCGAGGGTGAATAGTGGTTGGTGGAGCAACAGAGTCAAGAGCAGAAGTGAGTGATGCATTGTATATGGAAGTGGCTTGTTCAGGGCATGAGAGAGAGAGAATAGGAGAGAGAAGTGAGTCAAACAGGGAGGAAAGGAATGTAGTGTCAATAGCCTTAATGTTACGCTTAGTGATGGTAGCCTTGGGAGGTAGAGATGGGGAAGTTGAGAGAGATAGGTTAAAGGAAAGCAGGTGGTGGTCAGAGAGGGGAAATGGGGAATTGGAAAAATCAGAAATATCACAGCGGTGAGTGAAGACCAGATCCAGTGAGCTCCCATTCACATGGGAGGGTGAGGAGGTCCACTGGGAGAGACCAAGTGAAGAGGTGAGGTTAAGGAGTTTAGAGGCAGGGGATTGTGTGGGGATGTCAATAGGGATGTTAAAATCGCCTAGGATAATGGAGGGAATGTCAGAAGAGAGGAAGTGAGGAAGCCAGGAAGCAAAGTTGTCGATGAATTTGGAAGCAGCGCCAGGGGGGGCGGTAAATGACAGCTACTCTAAAATGGACTGGTTGGAAGAGGTGTATAGTATGGACCTCAAATGTAGAGAATGTAAGGGATGGTTCCGGTGGTATGAGTTGGTAGGAGTAACTAGAAGGTAAAAGGACCCCAACACCACCCCCATGGCGACCCCCAGGTCGGGGTGTGTGTGTGAATGCGACGCCTCCAGCAGAGAAAGCAGCAGGAGAGGTAGTGTCAGAGGGCGTAATCCAAGTTTCAGTAATGGCTAGTAGGTGTAGGGAGTTGGAAATGAAAAGGTAATGAGTGGGGACCAGTTTGTTACAAACAGATCTGGCATTCCAGAGGGCACAGGATAGGGGGTATGAGTTTGTGGGAGAGATGTGAATGAGATTATCAGGGTTGCTGTAGCGATGAGGAGAGATTAACTTTGAGGGATGGGATGATGAGAGAGTAGTGATGGTGCGGATGCCTGAGCTAGGAGGGGAAACTGCAGGAGGTGGGCAGGGAGGGAGGTCAGTGTGATGTGGATGGAGGTGTGGGGAGGTGACAGGGAAGGAAGGGATGGAGCAGGGCTGAGTTGTGGGGAAGCAGGACCATGGGGTAGACGTGAGTGAAAGTGGGGTAACAGGAAAGGAGGGGAAAGAATACAGAGAGATGGAGGGGAGGGAGGAGGAGGTGTAGGAGACTAGGGGGGAAGGATAAACACACATGATTAGGTAGACACTGAGTGATGTGGGGAGTAAAAGAAAGCCTTGACATAGTGTTTAGTAGGTAAATAGGTTGTGGGAAAGTGGAAGAAGGAGTGGAGGCTGTAAGGGATTCAGAGCCGAAGAATTGCAGAAATGCAGGTGAGAAAAGCAGTGTCGGCTCAATGGGTGTTGATTTAGTATGAAATGAATCAGAAGCGTAGCTAAAGTGGGTGTTGAAATGTATTTGTATGAATTGTGAGGTTTGAGAAGCAATGGTAATTCTGTACGATTTTAAGTTTTTGTAGGTAAGATTGCATTGGTGCAGCTGTGCATTAAAAACAAAATTACAATAATACAGATACAGGCATTTGTTGGTGAAATGGATGGTTTATGAAATGTCCAAGTAAGGTAGTTCCGTGCTATTTAATCAGATGCAACAATCAGGAGGTGAGTGATCTGAAGAGTAAGTGACTCACATTTGTTATTAGTTCCTCTGTTTTCTTTGTTTTGTTAGATTGGTGTGCTTCTGTATTCCTTCTTTTTCACTCCGATTGAACGCTGATGGAACGCTGCTGTTATGTGTCAATTTTATCACGCTTTGATAAAAATGCACGCTTCGAGACTATGTGTGCAGGGCCGTCAAGACCAGTGACAGGCACAGGTATTGGGGGAGTGGACAAATCAGATAGTTGTTAAATTGTCCCTTCCAATACTTTTTGTTTCATAATGTACTATGGGAGTGATGCAGACCTGATCGCTGTGCTGCAAATTTTGTTGTCCTGCGATCAAATAGTCGCCGCCCAGGGGGAGTGTAAATTTACTCGTGCAAGTGTGCGTTCGCATGTGTACGTCATACTACAAATGTCCCTCAGTCAGAGGACAGCTGCAAATCCGTTTGCACCTCACTCACCATCTAATGTTTTTTCCACTGTGTGCAGTCTGTGCGCAGCCCAGGACTTACTCCTACAGTGCAATGAGAACAGGTTGATCAGGGCCAGAGCTGACATCACACACCCTCCCTGAAAACGCTTGGGAACACCTGCGTTCTCCCTGACACTCCCAGAAAACGGTCAGTTACCACCCACAAACGTCCTCTTCCTGTCAATCAGCATGCGAATGGCAGTGCGATTGAAATTTTCGCACCAGCCTGTCACTGTTCAGCGATGCCTGTTGCTTGGCGACATGTGTGTGCATTGCAGTGCATACGCAGTCAATCAATGATCGCCCGCTGTGTGAAAACTGCAAAGGTGCAGACCCGGGGGATGGGGGGGGGGGGGGGAGGGGGATATCAGTGCAAATGTATTTACTGTTTATTTCAACTGGGGATTGAGCGGTCAGCGCTTACAGATACTGGGGGGAATATACTAAAGGTTAACTTTGGTCAATAAGCCATTTTTGGGTGAAAAAGCCAAGGTTTTGTGAATCGTGAATTTGCTGAGGATTAACAGAGGAGGGGGCCCATGTGCACCTCCGGGTGGGCCCCCTCCTCTGCACGGCGTGGTAGTCTTCGGCAATATGCCGGAGTCTACTGCGCATGCGAAGGTCTCAGGAAACTGGTGCACGCCATGTTTCAGAAACCAATTTGGTTACTGCACATGCTCTGTGACCATTTTGGCTGCGATTTTCAATGCCAGAGCAGCGCCCGGCGCTGGACTCCGGAAAGGTGAGTATGAGACTATGGGTGAAATGTGTGCCCCCCTGGACCCAGGGGCCCATGTGCACCGCACACATTGCTCCCATTCTAGAAACACCAATGCGTCCCATCCAAAGTCCCACCAAAATCGCACCTCAATGAACCACTTCCAAAAAACATGTGAAAACCATTTTAATTATGGTTAAACCAATAAGAATGCTAATAAAAGTCCACCAAGTTGCCTGCAGCACTCACTTTCTGCTCATAACTATGGGGGTCATTCCGACCAGATCGCTCGCTGCAGTTTATCGCAGCGCAGCGATCAGGATCTGCGCATGCACCGGCGCTGCAGTGAGCCGGCGAATGCTGGACGGCCGAAGTCTGTTTTACCATAGCGATCACCTCTGCCTGATTGACAGGCAGAGGCGGTCGCTGGGTGGGAGGGGACTGGACGGCGGCGTTAAGCCGCTGTTTAGGGGGCATGGTCCCCCCAACGCAGGCATGGCCGGACTGTTGGGGGGGGCAGGCGGCTGCGTGACATCACACGCAGCCGCTACGACCCGGGCAGCGAAGGGGTTCTCCCGGACAGCCGCAGGAGCTGCGCTGACCGGTAGGTACTCCTGAAATGCAAAAGCAACGCCGCTGTGTGATGCTTTTGCATTTCTGCGGGGGGGGGGGGGGGTACTGACATGCGGGGCGTCCCCCCGCACGTCTGCGTGCCTGATCGTAGCTGTGCTAAATTTAGCACAGCTACGATCAACTCGGAATTACCCCCTATGGCAGAAGCAGGCTTTGGAGTGGCCTGGATCCAGGAATTTAATTCATGTGGGCTGCACCAGCTGACTGAAAGGGTCCAGGACCAAGAAACAGAACAGAGGAACCAGAAGCTTGGAATGTATTTTGGGATTTTGCTGCTTTACGGCGAGTTGAGGTGCAAATTGAGGTGTTAATAGCCTTGTGTTGGCATGCGACTTCTGAAGCGATCTCCCATGCGAAAAATGCAACATCATCATAAATCGCACACGCCAAAATTCGACCACATACACTATCGAAAGACAAAGACGCAAGTGAAAACGCTTTTTATTAAATGTGCTATTTTTGTTCCGGCGATTAGGGGCACTTAAGGGCGATTTGTAATCTCACCAAAAATCGATTCCTAGTAAATGTCTCCCTGCGAGTTTATTTTCACTGTGGGATACATTCTTCAATGGGGACCTATGAACATGGGGGTAGAGCAGTGGTTCTCAAACTCGGTCCTCAGGACCCCAGAGTTCAAATTTTGCAGGTCACCCAGCAGCTGCACAGGTGTACTCATTACTCACAGACACATTTTAAAACATCCACAGGTGGAGCTCCTTATTTTACTTGCGATTCTGTGAGGAGACCTGCAAAACATGAACTGTTTGGGGTCCTGAGGAACGCGTATGAGAACCTGTGGGGTAGAGTAATGCCACATGGAGATTTACTGCCACTTTGAAGGTTGGGGAATTAATGTCACAATGGGGACATATGGATGCTTGGGGGGCGCTAGATATTTTTTCCACTAAAATATTTGAATGTCTTTTTAAAAATGTTTTCGACTTAAAAAAATAAATAAAAAAAATGTTGTATGTCATTTAAAAAAAAAATTATAATCAGCAGTTATGTGGTTAAAATAAATATCTATGAGTATTTTCATTTAGGGTTTATCCTTTTAAATTTCCTCTCTGTGAGAATCTTAAACGAAAAACAAAATCCCAGTTGAAAAAAAAAATAAAGTGAGCTATAGAAAGTAAATGTTTGCATTGTCCCTTTAAGATGAGGAGTTGCTGTTGCTAGAAGGAGGGGGAGGGGTATGGCGATGGGATCTGTGGTCTCTCAGTAGCAATAAAGGAGGTAATTCAGACCTGATCGCTACTGTGCGTTTTCAACAGCACCAGGCATTGGTGCCTAGCGACAAAAAAAACGATCACACGGGCGATCGCAAGGTGATTGACAGGAAGTGGCCGTTTGTGGGTGGCAACTGACCGTTTTACAGGAGTGTCCAGGAAAAATACAGAAGGGACCAGGCGTTTTGAGGGAGGGTGTCTGACGTTAGCTCCGGCCCCGATCAGCAGCAAACAATCGCAGCAGCTGAGTAAGTCCTGGGCTGCGCAGACACTGCACAAACTGATGTTTTTTGTGCAGCTCTGCTACAAAAGCGATCGCACTCCTGCACAGCACTTTTCTTCTCCCCCTATAGGCGGTGACTATCGGATCGCAGGGCTGTAAAAATCGCACCCTAGTGATCAGGTCTGAATTACCCCCAAAGACGTCTGGTTACTGGTAACACTTCCCTATTACATTTCCCTGCCATGTGCATCACCCTTCAGCTCACTTGTATCATAACATCAAGCCTGTAAAACTAGAAAGCAATCATTTGAAAAAAGGAAAGTGCGGGTATGGGGCGTTAGGTCGACGCAACTTAGGTTGACACAACTTAGGTCGACCACTATTGGTCGACATGCATTAGGTCGACTGGGTCACTAGGTCGACATTGTCATTAGGTCAACATGTGCTAGGTCGACAGATCAAAAGGTCGACATGAGTCTTTTTTTGTTTTTTTGTGTAGTTTTCTTCATAAAGTGATGGAGAACCCCAATTAGTGCGCCATGTCCCCTCGCATGCTTCAGGCAAGGTGCCTCGCTGCGCTCGGCACAGGTTGTCGTTCCCAGTTGTAGTCCACGTGGATCATAAAGTATGAAAAAGTTCAAAAATTGAAAAAAAATTTGAAAAACTCATGTCGACCTTTTTAACTGTCAACCTAGTGCATGTCAACCTAATGACCATATCGACCTAGTGACCCTGTCATCCTAATTCATGTCGACCAATAGTGGTCAACCTAATGACTGTTGACCTAAGTGGTGTCGACCTAATGACCGTATCCCGAAAGTTCTTATCTGTTACAGGATAGCAGCATGCTGCTGTGTATTGAATTTGCTTAATCAGAAATTGTGTCACAGTATTCTTAATTACATGCTAAATATTGCAAATTTCTGCTATAAGCATATTGTGTGTAATTAGCATAAAGGTCGGTGTCACAAGTTGTCTGAGGGTGGCGTCCGTCTCTTGGATACAGGGGGGGCAGATGTATTAACCTTGAGAAGGCATAAGGAAGTGATAAACCAGTGATATGTGCAAGGTGATAAAGGCAGCAACCAATCAGATCCTAACTGTTAATTTACATATTGGAGCTGATTGGCTGGTGCCTTTATTACCTTGCACATATCACTGGTTTATCACTTCCTTATGCCTTCTCCAGGTTAATAATACATCTATCCCAGGGTTTGTTCTCTGGCTGAGCTGTAATAGAAGGACAGCCCACACTCCAGGAACACCCCTCTGCTGACAGATCTGCTCCTGTGAGTGACCCATCAGGCAGAGAGAGCAGACTAGAGGTGCTGCTTACTGCAACTGCAAGTGAGGATGATGGCTCTGCACATACTATTCTTTCAGCTATGTGTTTGTGTTATTGCTTTTCCAATACACATCCTGGCCTTGCTGGGTCTGTGGGAACCGATGGCTAAGAAGTGGATGCCTTTCCTGCTGGACAGGATGACAAATACCTACAACAAGTACATGAGAGAACACAAGAAACAACTATTCAGCAACATGAGTGATTTTAAAGGCCCTTCTGGGGAACTGAAGGTCCTGGAGCTTGGCTGCGGCACCGGTGCAAATTTCCAGTTTTATCCTTCAGGATGCACGGTCACCTGTGTCGATCCCAACCCTAACTTCAAGAAGTATTTGAGTAAGAGCCTGGCTGAGAATGATCATGTGCATTTCCAGGATTTTCTAATTGCCCCAGGGGAGATCATGCCCCAAGTCGCAAGTGGTTCCATGGATGTGGTAATCTGCACCTTGGTCCTGTGCTCTGTGGACAATATTGAAGGGATCCTGGCAGAAATACGTCGGGTTCTGAAGCCTGTGAGTCCAAACAACCATATAAAAAGTGCTGTGTAAAAACATATAGGACTCGATTCAGTTCAGCGCGGATTGAATAGCGCCAGGAATTAGCTCCAGGTGCTATTCAATTCAACTCGCTGTCATGTCGGAGAACGCTGGTTCTCGCAGACTAAATAGGGTGTTTTGTCGCGAGAACCGGCATTCTCCGACTAAAGTTCCTGGCGCTATGCTGTTTCCGTCACGCTAAGGGCATAAATCAGCATCGCACCAGCACTTTTGTCGGATTTCTGCTCGAACTCCTCCGGGGGTGCGAGAAGAAACCCTCTCGTCTGGCGTTACATCGCGCTGAATTGAATAGCACCGGGAGCTAATTCCCGGCACTATTCAGTCCACGTTGAATTGAATCGAGCCCATATAATGTATAAAGGGCCCGTGCATGATGCAGCTGAGGACAGGTGTTTTAGTGTTACATCCAGGACATTAGTCACCTTATATAATTTGGGCCCAGACCTAAGGTGGCATGGACAAGTCTTTGCTCACTTTGTGCATAACTTTGTTGTGTTGCATGCTAATAACTGTGATCTATTCTATTCAAGTTCATAACATGGGGCCCCCTGAGGTTATCATACCTAAACTGCTTCAGATTATCAGTAATCTTGTCCTGAATATTAAGTAAATAAAGTGTTACATTAGCAATTTGTAGACATTGAAGTGTTAAATTAGTTTAATTAATATTCTAAACAAGTTTACTGATGTTATTTAGCAGTTTAGTTATACTAACCTCAAGGGGGCCATGTTCTGAACTTGAACCAATCGACAGTCATTAATTAGGTCGACCACTGAAGGTCGACATGCATTAGGTTGACATGGTCAATAGGCCGACATGGTCATTAGGTCGACATGTACTAGATTGACAGGTCAAAAGGTCGACATGAGTTTTTCAAATTTTTTGGATTTTTTCATATTTAACGATCCACGTGGACTACGATTGGAACGGTAACCTGTGCCGAGTGAAGCGACACACCTTGCCCAAAGCATGGCGAACGAACACAGTGCACTAATTGGGGTCCCCGTCACTTTACGAAGAAAACGACTCCAAAAACAGTTTTAAAAAAAACATGTCGACCTTTTGACCTGTCGACCTAGTACATGTCGACTTAATGGCCATATCTACCTAATGCATGTCGACCTAATGACTGTCGACCTAATTTGAGTCGACCCAGCGACCCATACCCTTCTAATCGTTAGTCTGAATTACTTCATTCTGTTGATGGATCTTATGAAGAGGTCTTTGGCAGCAGGTGGGTTGGCACAGAAAAAGTGTCCAAAGAGCCGAAAATGTCAATCTGAGCCTGTAGTATTAACATGCATATGTTGCTTTTATTTTATTTATGCATCCTATCCAATGTTGAAATATGATTCATAGTTAGCGTTAGTATGTAATGTTTAATCGTTTGCAGTTGAATAGATCAGTAATGAAAAGAATCCCTGATTTTATTTTGTATCTATCAGAAGATGTGTTAATTCAAATGTTATCGCAGTTCCCCGTGCCCGCACCAGCAGCTATTTTAAATGTTTCTGCCGGCGGGTCTAAGACCTTAATTTCAGCTCGCTGTCACCGGGGGTGGTGAGCTGAAATGCGCAAAAAGTGAATTGTTTGGGCGCCCAAATGGGACTTTTTGCTTCACACTCATTCGTTTAGTCAGGTTTTGCAGCTTTATGCTGCTAAATGCGACTGATATGGGCGTGATAAGGGGGGACAATTGAATATCGCCCTGCGATCTCCTGTAACTTTAGATGGGAGATCAGGCATGCTTAAACAATTTAATTCCCCCCATAGTGTTCATTCTAGCACTCTTGCAGTTCTTCTTTCCTACCTGGGGTGTCGCGCTCTGCTGTGGTGCTACTAGCACACTCTGGTCTGTATCTCGGCACTGAGATACAGACCAGAGTGTGCTAGATGCACCAGAGCAGAGAGCAACTCCCCAGGCAGAAAAGAGGAACTGCATATGTTGTGACTGGTGCAGGGTGCTAGAATTAACACTAGATTACATATTTTAACATCTGCAGATTGTTATAAATGGGGGTGTAACAGTGATGGACGATGGACTTAAACTCTCAATGGTTGAGCTTTCGCTGGCTGGGTGCTTTGAAGCATATACGCAGACCAGTGGCGTGCGGTGAGGTCGGTGGCTGGGGAGGCACTAGCAGCCAACCGCCACCCCCCCATAGAGTGGGGTAAAAAAAAAAAAGTGTAGCCCCCCCCCACATTCGTGAAACCAGCACCGGGCAGAACCAGCCAGGGGGGTCTAATGCCATAGCAGAGGAGACACTCGGTGTGGGGTCCCCCTGCCATAACATTAATCTGCCCCCCCCTCAACCAATCAGCCCAGGGCTAGAATTCCTCGGAAGTGGGGACCCCAAAAAATGAAAATGGGGTCCCTCTCCCGAGCAACAACCAGCATTGGGCTGACAGCCCAGTGTTATCCCCCGCACCCCTGGTGGCGGTGGGTGCGGGGTTCATTGTTAATATTGTTCTTGACAGGTGCCCTACAGGTCCCAGCAAGCCTGCCCCAGCATGCCGGCACTTGGAGAACCACAAGTGCCAGCATGCCCGGACATAAATGGCCCGCTGGCACCTGTGGTCCACCTGTAAAGAACAGTAATATTATTCTTTACAGGTGGCCAACAGGTCCCAGCAAGCCTGCCCCAGCATGCTGGCACATGGAGAACCACAAGTGCCAGCATGCCCGGACATAAATGGCCTGCTGGCACCTGTTCTCCACCTGTAAAGAAAATATTAAAATAAAAACACCAGTCTCTTTAAAAAACAATAGTTTATTTGACAGGGTCTTCACCTGGGGGCGGCGGCCTTTAAGCTCTTTTGCATGGCCGCCGCCTCCCCAGGGCTTCCGGCGTCTTCACCTGGGGGGCGCCACCTCCCCAGGGCTTCCAGCGTCTTCCTCCGGCGTCTTCACCTGGGAGGTGGCGGCCATTAAGCTCTTTTGCATGGCCGCCGCCTTCCCCAGGACTTCCAGCGTCTTCACCTGGTGGGCGGCGGCTGCTAAGCTCTTTTGCATAGCCGCCGCCCATCCAGGACTTCCGGCGTCTTCAGCCTTCAGGAGCTCTTCTCCGCTCCTCCTCCGCCGTCGGACTGACAGCCGCTCCCTCGCGCTGACTTATATAAGTCAGCCAGAGGGGGCGGAGCGATGACGCGGCGAGCCGTGATTGGCTCGCGGCGGCCATCTTCAATTTCAAAAATGACGCTGAGGCGCCATTTTTGAAATGGGTTACCGCTCCGCTGCCAAACTCTGCATCGCCGCCGCCCGCACCTCCGCCGTCACCCACCCTCCACTGCCGCCGCCAGCACCTCCGCCGACACCCGCACCTCCGCCGCCAGCACCTCCGCCGACACCCGCACCTCCGCCGCGCCCACAACAGTGATTGACAGCGGATCCAGTGACGGATCCGCTGGCCAATCACTGTGGTCGGACTGACAGGGGACGTGCTTTCATAGGTTGAAAGCACGTCCCTGTGTGAAAGCGGCACCACTAATGGTGCCGCTTTCCTATGTTATTTCAATGGGCTTCTAATGCCCATTGCTAGGCCCTGCCCGCTCCCGCCCCCTGCTCCCCATACCTTTCCCTATCTGACCGGGAGGCACCACGATCGGTGCCTCCCAACCCCATTTAGACAGGGATAATGATTACATTAATATAAAGGAGATACTTATGACACAGAATATGTGTCATAAGTATCTTCTTTATATTATTTTAATCATTAATGACAGGGGAGGCACTGCCTCCCCTGACTGCACGTCCCTGGGGTGTAAAAATACTGACAGCAAGAACTAGGATTAGATATTTTATCCAAGTCAAAACTTCAAAGTTTATTGTTACAGAAAAAAAGAAAGTTACAAGAATATAATAGTTTAAATAGTCACACACGTAATCACAATCTCAAGAAATTAAAATAGGGAAAAAAGGTACAAAGTTCTTATCACCTAGGCAGGGCTGAATGCTGATTGAGGTGAAGTCTCTTCTGGTAGGTATGTTTCATTATGATCATCTAGACCCATTCACGATAATGGGGGTCATTCCGAGTTGATCGCTTGCTGACGTTTTTCGCAGCATAGCGATCAGGATAAAAATCGGCTATTCTGCGCATGCGTATGGGCCGCAGGGCGCACGCGCCAAGTAATTTCACACAAGACTAAGCAATTTTACACAGGGGCGAGCAAAGCTTTTCAGTCGCTCTGCTGATCGGTGAGTGATTGACAGGAAGTGGGTGTTTCTGGGTGGAAACTGACCGTTTTCCGGGAGTGTGCTAAAAAACGCAGGAGTGGCTGGAGAAACGCAGAGCGTGTTTGTGACGTCAAAGCAGGAACTAAACAGTCTGCAGTGATCGCAATCTAGGAGTAGGTCTGGAGCTACTCAGAAACTGCAGGAAAAGATTTTTGAGCAATTCTGCTAAGCAAAGATACACTCCCAGAGGGCAGCGGCCTAGCATTTGCATTGCTGCTCAAAGCAGCTAGCGAGCGATCAACTCGGAATGACCCCCAATGAACGTTTTGCATCAAGAGTTTCTCATATTTAAACATATGCTGCAGCTCGCCCCCAGCCCCCACCCTCTTGGGAGTACTTTAATCCAACCAAAGTGTAAATAGTCTCAGATTGCACTGTGGGGTTTCTTAGCAGGGGCGGATAGCTTTATCTTTTAATTGTTTGTTTGAAGCTCTGGGCTAAGGTTTACAACTGTAGTATGAGGCCTGTTTAAATATCCTGAATCGTTCTTACATTAAGAAAGGCGAAAGTATCACACCTGGATTTCCAGTGTGTCTCTACTAGGTCGCAGGGTGGACCCCTGCGGTATTTATTCACATATTCCTGTCCCATACTCTGGATCTTAGAGCTGATTAGCATCTTGTCTCTGGAGTTCTGTGGCTATAATGAAATAACAGCAGATCAATTAACTTTCTACCGTTTGACATGCAAAGACATTTAACTGGTATAATACATTGGTACATCAATCAGAATAATACAAATTTGAATCATGTCCATTTCAATATAATATTGGACGTTCCTTACATCACCTGTGATTAAGTATGGATGTCATTTTAAAACAGGACTTTTAGGGTGTTTTAAGCACAGAGTTTGGGAAATATGGACCATATATATAATGTTTAACGTTTCTACAAATCATCTAAGCATAAAGAAGTATCCTAGAGAGAACACTAAAGAATTAGAATTGGGGCTATATTTACTAAAGGTGGGTACACACCAGTGACCTGCGGTGAGGTAAATGGCTGGGGAGGCACTGGCTTGCATCAGAGCCAGATTTACACACACATATATGAACCCAATAGAGGCGTTTTTCCGGGAGGACTGTGCTGTGTTGCACACTTCACCCCGATAACATTTTGTTAGCTTTTCATTGTACAGAAGCTCCAAACAAAACTGCTAAAGTGACAATCAGCTCCTAACTGTCATTTTTCAAACACAGCCTGTGACATGGCATTTAGGAGCTGGTTGGCTGGTACTCTATCACCGTCCACTTTATCGCCATCCAAGGCTTAGTAAATAAACCCCTTAGGGCAGGCATGTCCAAACTGCAGCCCTCCAGCTGTTGAGAAACTACACATCCCAGCAAAACTGTTAGGGCATGCAGGGATATGTAGTTTCACAACAGCTGGAGGGCCGCAGTTTGGACTTTAGTCACTTAACTAACAAGCTGGTGCCGCTGTATGGTCAGAACTAAAACCTCAGGATGATTTACAGAATTTAAAAGTCTGGCTAGCAATAAATATGTAAGGCTTAACCTGCCTCTGAAGCTTACAATAAATCATTACTGTATTTATCAGGTTACCAGTCTGATGGTGTCTACACGATTTAGGCTTATGGACGATATTGGCTAGAAACTGCCCAGAGGCATGAGCCTCCAATCTAGCCAATAACAGCCCAGCCTGCACAGTGTATTTGTCTTACGATGTTGATCCCACGGGAGCGCGCATCGGCATCGCAAGAACATACACATGGTGCAATATGCACTAACTTTTCTTATGATTTTGACTATATAGTCAAAATGGTAAGGACAAATCGCACCATGGGGGTAATTCCAAGTTGATCGCAGCAGGAAATTTTTTAGCAGTTGGGCAAAACCATGTGCACTGCAGGGGGGGGCAGATATAACATGTGCAGAGAGAGTTAGATTTGGGTGGGTTATTTTGTTTCTGTGCAGGGTAAATACTGGCTGCTTTAATTTTACACTGCAATTTAGATTGCAGATTGAACACACCACACCCAAATCTATCTCTCTCTGCACATGTTATATCTGCCTCCCCTGCAGTGCACATGGTTTTGCCCAACTGCTAACAAAAATCCTGCTGCGATCAACTCAGAATTACCCCCCATGTGTACGGGGCTTAACACACATACAACTGTTTCACATAAAACAACTGCAGCTTACCCAAATTACCAGACAACACTTGATGTGACCTTTTTGCAGGCTTTGTAAGAGAAGAGTATAGAGGCACCTATACATACCTTGGAATCTGGAGAAGTGACCATTAGACAGCAATGTTAATAACCCCTGAAACACCCAGTGAGTGTACAGCCCAGCAGCAGCTGATCATCTCAGCCAGTAAGCAGTTTGATACCTACTCTAGTATAATGCACCCTACACGCTGGGCGATGGAAGCAATTTTGACGATGATCGATCTCGATATCGCCCAAATTGACTTGCATTGCAAAACGACGGAAACCAACGATGAACGATGCAGGAACTCGCATTGTTCATCTATGGTGCATACACACTCAGCGATATGAATGATTTCTTGTTCATTACTGAACGAGAACGTTCATATCACCCTGCAACATCGCCCAGTGTGTAGGGCGCATATAAGATGAAGAGGGAGCATACAAAGTATTGGAAATTATGTGAAAATCACACACAAAACTAAAAATAATAACAAAAATTGCAGTTAATGTTATTTCAGTTTTAGAGGCCAACACTACAAAACAACACAAACTACAGGAGACACCTTGCAGTGTTCTATACACACACTTTACTGCATTCTATATAACAGACACATACTGTAGCTAAAGGTCCCACCTAGGCCATTCAGATTGGTCACTCCCACTAATCACATACAGTAGAAATGTGCAGAGTATGCTACATGCAGTACTGTACATACCAGATTACAGTCAGTGCAGCTCCTGATGTGCAAGTGGCTACTCGAGGGCATTCATTTATCACCTTGCCCAACACTTTTGTACAGTAATCCATTTATCAAAAAACAACAAGTATGATATGCCTATGGGAGGGTCCCACACAATTGCAGATTAGTAATGTGCAACATTAATAGACCTAGAGAGCAGCATGAATGGTGCACTGCAGCAGGGACGTGCAGTCAGGGGAGGCAGTGCCTCACCTGTAATACAACAGATACAGAGTTTATATTATAAAAATGATCTGGACAGTACAAAGTAAATATTTCTAACTTATAAGTATAAACTTTGTATTCTCAAATAATTTTTATAGTGTAAACTCACACGTGTAGCAGTGCTCCAGGAAAACACAGAGAGTAGCGAGGCAGCATCCAGCTCAGCCTCCCCTGTGATAGTAAGAACTGCCTAGTGCAGGGGTCGGGGCTCTGCCGCTGCCAATAATCTCACAGAGAAAACGACCACTAGAGGCAGCTACTACATCTGCCTCAATGATGATCAGGTGACCTATCCAGGACCTGACCAGGAAGTTCAGACAGCTCGATTCCGACAGAGCACACAGCACTGCCGCTGCCTTCATGCTCCTAATCCTCCTGTGCTCTGGCTAGGTAAGGTCCTGTAATATACATTATCTGTGCCTCAGCTCTGTATACTCTATACTATAACACAGTCAGTGATGATCTAGATTCTATACAGAATTATCTGCACTGTTATCACACAGCTGATTGATCCTTCTCTATGACATGAGCCTGCCTGCTGCTTTTAATGCCCATTGCTAGGCCCTGCCCGCTCCCGCCCCCCGCTCCCCATACCTTTCCCTATCTGACCGGGAGGCACCACGATCTGTGCCTCCCAACCCCATTTAGACAGGGATAATGATTACATTAATATAAAGGAGATACTTATGACACAGAGTGTCATATGTGTCATAAGTATCTTCTTTATATTATTTTAATCATTTAATGACAGGGGAGGCACTGCCTCCCCTGACTGCACGTCCCTGACGCAGACCTACAATATTGGTCCTCGACAGCCGATGTTCTTAAACATCGTTGGTATGCCGTAGATGGGGAGGGGGGAACATATAAAACCATCCATAGACCACCACACCAGTGGTCTATGGCCATCCCTAGTGTATCTAAACTCAGTAGGGCTGATGCAGAGCTGCACGCAAGACAGTTTTGTGGACAGATCTTGCAAATTGTATCGCTGCGCATGCTCTGTATCTGAGCATACCCAGCTCTGAGCATCTATAGGTGATTTAGAAAGGTATACACACTCCACTTGGGGCCTAAGGGGCATTGCTGGGTGACAATAGAGCGCTCACATGTAGACTAAGTTGAGTGAAGGCGCATCATTGGCATGCAGACGGAATTGTGGGTTATACAGTATTGTGCATATACAGAGATCTATTTGGTTTTGGCTGGATCTCTTGCACCAGTTAAGGGATAGTGTAAATGAAGATGGCTACTTTCACAAGCAGATATATAGGGGAGGTGTGGTATACACTCTGCATAAGGGCAAATATGCAAATGTATTTCTATGCATGCAGTGCAGGTGTGATGGCAACTCTGCATTAACCCGAATGAGTCTTGCAAATCTTTTTTATGTTGAAGGCATGAATAATTATAGATCTTGCTTATCTTATTCTCTGGTATTTTAACTGTTTCAAGATTAGCCACTCCTCAACTCCAGCCTTCTCACAGTGTAATAAAATGTCCATTTACTCTAACCTACGACTAAAGCTGTGGATTAGAGTAAATGGATGGCTTTAGTCCTGGTTAGGGCACCATAACCATAGACTTGTCACACATTTCTGCTCACCGCCTCATTAGCCAGCTAGCAGAACTGTGTCCACCCATAGAATGCACGCCGAACGTAGCAATAATTGAATTGCTCTGCCGGGTGCCAACTAATTGGCACACTGCTGAAAATCATTTCATTCCTCCTGTTTCTTTTTGTTTGCGCGTTATCCACTTTATAACAGTATTTGTTCGATTCCCACCTGCGACTCCTGCTAGCTTCAGTAAGATGCCATACCCTAGTGCCTGCTATCTGTCCTACGCAGTCTGGTATGATATTATGCAGTGTGTAGGCACCAACGATTAACGATGCACGGCCCCGCGCTCGTTAATCGTTAGTGCCCCGTCGCTTATGCATGCAGGCCAATATGGACGAGATTGTCCATATTAGCATGCAGTGCAATGGAGCTGGGAGACGGGGGGAGTGAAGAAACTTCACTCCCCCATCACCGGGTCGCCCGTCGGGCAGCTTGGCGGCGGATCGGTAAGTGTGTAGGGCCCATTACAGTTGAGCAATTATCGGCTGGCTGAGAATGCGTCTCAGTTGGACTGTGCTGGTGCCAAGGTAGCTTTGTGATGTTGCTCCTAGTGAGGATTTATTTGCAAAGTAATTGGCAGTTAGGGACCGTTTGGGGGTGGTTACAGGTGTGGCTGCAAAAGTGCAGGCAAGTTTTGGGGCATGTCTCTGCCTATATCTGCGATCTTAAATGCAGAAAACATAGGGGGTAATTCAGAGTTGATCTCAGCAGCAAATTTGTTAGCAGCTGTGCAAAACCATGTACACTGCTGGGGGGGGGGGGGCAGATATAACATTTAGGTGAGTTATTCTGTTTCTGTGCAGGGTAAATACTTGCTGCTTTATTTTTATACTGCAATTTAGATTTTAGTTTGAACACACCCTGCCCAAATCTAACTCTCTCTGCATGTGTTATATCTGCCCCCCCCCCCCCCCCCCCCTCCTGCAGTGCACATGGTTTTGGCCGACTGCTAACAAATTTGCTGCTGGGATCAACTCTGAATTAGGCCCATAGGGGGTCATTCCGAGTTGTTCGCTCGTTATTTTTTTGTCGCAACGGAGCGAATAGTCGCTAATGCGCATGCGCAATGTCCGCAGTGCGACTGCGCCAAGTAAATTTGCTATGCAGTTAGGAATTTTACTCACGGCATTACAAGGTTTTTTCTTCGTTCTGGTGATCGTAATGAGATTGACAGGAAGTGGGTGTTTCTGGGCGGAAACAGGCCGTTTTATGGGAGTGTGTGAAAAAACGCTACCGTTTCTGGGAAAAACGCGGGAGTGGCTGGAGAAACGGAGGAGTGTCTGGGCGAACGCTGGGTGTGTTTGTGACGTCAAACCAGGAACGACAAGCACTGAACTGATCGCAGATGCCGAGTAAGTCTGGAGCTACTCAGAAACTGCTAAGAAGTGTCTATTCGCAATTCTGCTAATCTTTCGTTCGCAATTTTGATAAGCTAAGATTCACTCCCAGTAGGCGGCGGCTTAGCATGTGCAAAGCTGCTAAAAGCAGCTTGCGAGCGAACAACTCGGAATGACCACCATAGTGCATACTTGCCTACCTGACCCTCTCCATGAGGGAGAAAATACTCTGTTCCTGGACTTTCCTGGTAATGTATGATTGCCATCACCTGTGGTGAAACACCTTTCTTATCAATTACCTAGCTCACCACAGGTGATGGCAATCATACATTACCAGGAAAGCCCAGGAACAGAGCATTTTCTCCCTCATGGAGAGGGTCAGGTAGGCAAGTTGACATAGTGCTAGCGTCTCAGTTCCTGCTTCTATTTGTGTGATCATAGGGTTAGTCAGATGGCCTGAGGCTCTACGACCACAACTGCGTGTTTGCATGCAGATGCTAATATTTGCAAGACCACCAGTGGGTGTCTCAATACATTTTCTGGAGGTGGCAGCATTAGCATACAGTATATTGGCACAGTAGCTGTGTACGGGATCACCGCTGCGAATGCACTAGTCTATTTCCCTTAATCAGGCCCTATGTTTTCAAGGAATACATATGTATTACCGGCAGATGGGATGTCGGCTGTCAGCATCCCGCCTGTCAAAATCCCTGAAGCGAAGGCAGCTAGTCCCCTCGTGGGCTCGCTGAGCTCGCCATGCATCGGGTACGGTGGCTCGCTTTGCTTTCCACAGGTTATATTCCCACTCTGTTGGTGGCGTGGACCCACCAGCCGAGTGGGAGTAGGAATACCTATAGGTAGTAATGATTCCGGGCGTTGGTATTTCACCGGCTGTCGGAATTCCGACATCTGTCTCCTGAACGCCAGGATCCCGACAGCCGGTATTTTACCTGCATCCCGTTTTCAGAGCTTGACTGTGGGAACTAAAGCCTTCTTTAGCCCACTGCAAGGATGGGATTCCAAAGAGAGATCCAGCCCTTACAGTGCACATTTGGAACCTGAAAGTGTAACCTTTTTCTGCTACTATTAGTGGTGAATGTGTTAGGGCTCGCAGGAAAGTGGGTTATCTGGGCAGCTGGTCCAACAGATTGTGGCAAGTTACATTTGGAATTGGTGCTATTAATATTGAATTAATATTGAATTCCAGAGACGGGCAACTTGGTAAAATTCAGGGCCGAATTAGATGGTCCACCAACCTTCAAAAGGGCCCCACCAACCTTCAAAAGGGCCGCACATTACTCTTAATATCAGTAGTTAGCTAATTTAAAACTTTTAATCAACCAAAAGGAAACTTTTTTTTGTAATAACGTATCGGCATACCTTTTAAATAAGTGTTACAATCTACAACAAAGGAGATAGAGACGGATACGGTCGTTAGGTCGACACAGCTTAGGTCGACAATTATTAGGTCGACCACTGAAGGTCGAAATGCATTAGGTCGACATGGTCAATAGGTCGACGTGGACATTAGATCGACATGTACTAGGACGACAGGTGAAAAGGTCGACATGAGTTTTTCCCCTTTTTTTTTTCATTATTTGGATTTTTTCCTTGCCCGAAGCGAGGGGACACGGTGACCATGTCGACCTATTGCCCCTGGCGACCTTATGCATGTCGACCATCCTTGGTCGACCTAATGATTGTCGACCTAAGTTGTGTCTATCCAACGACCCATACCCATAGAGACTACATGGGATGACTCAGAATGCCGGTGGGGGAGTGTAAGCGCAGCAAACCCCTTGCGAGCTATGGGTGTCGTGGACTCCCACGAGTGGGAATAGTCCCTGCGGGTCAGCATGCTGAGGGGGCGGGATGTAGGGGGAGGTAATGTGACTGGCAGTCTCCTGGTCTCATCACTGTTGTAGTCCATCCATGTTGTAGACCTGCTTGATATTACATAGTTATCATAATGAGTAAGATGTAAGAGACTGAGGGCTAAATGTAATAGCCTACGTGAAGCAGGAAGTGCCAGATTTTTATAGTGGCAATCATTTGCACGGCATAACCAGATTTATGCCATGTAAATCTAGGCAGGTTATGCCGTCTAAATGATTGCTGCTTTAAAAATCTGGCCAGACCCGCACTTCCTGCTTATTGCAGGCATTACATTTAGCCGCGAGTGTGTAAACCAACTGTGCTGCTAGCCATTTCAGCCTGAGAAGTCAAATAATGATACAAAACTGTAAATGGAAGTCAGAGGTTATGACAGGCGGCACAAATTCAAAGTCACAATGCGAGATGTGGTCAGGGTGGGTTGGGGCCGCGTTACTGGCGGCCGGGATCCTGTCGGTCAGCATCCCGACGCCGGGATCCCAGACGCAGAATGCCACGCAGGGGGGGGGGTGTAACAAAGTCCCTTGCGGGTTCTTTTCCCACTCTGTGAGTGTCGTGGACACTCATGAGTGGGAATAGTCTCATCCGACTATCGGTATTTTAATTGTTCAGGATGCAAGGGAAGGTTATGTGACTGTCGGTCTCTTGAACATCAGTCACATAACTACATCCCGTCAGGGTTACTAGCAGACAAGTGTAATCAGAATATATGCAGAGTTGGTAAAGGGTGATGAGAATGAGGATTGGACCTTGCAAGATCAGAGATCAAATATGTTCTTCAGACAGTTCTGAGTACACTATTAAGCCTAGACCTGCGGTACGCAGTTAAAGGAGGTATTCCATCAGAGCTTTTAGCTCGCTGTAGAGGATAGAGATGTTAGAGAGATTTTCTTTTTCTGTTTTAGCCAAAACCAAATTATTGTTGTTGTGTTTTTTTTTAGGGCTCCTTATAGGTTGCATATCACAATGGTATAGTCTCAGTATATTATGATAAGAAAAACAAACGTACTGAATGCTACAAAATATCTATACTAATTGCTCACAGAAGTTTTGCCACTTCCCCACACAACAGCGAATTAAAAAAGGAATCCATGCAAACTGTTGTAAATCTATATTAAATGGGTGGTCTTCGGTTTTCCGGCTGTTGGGATACCAGCGCACAGTATACCAGCGCCGGAATCCCGACACCCGGCATACCGACACCTCTTCTCCCTCATGGGAGTCCACGACCCCCCTGGAGGGAGAATAGATAGCGTGGCGCACGTAGCGTGCCACCGTACCCACAGCGTGGCGAGTGCAGCGAGCCCACAAGGGGCTCATTTGCGCTCGCCCAGCTGTCGGTATGCCAGCGGTCGGTATTCCGGCGCCGGTATGCTGGCCGCCGGAATACCATACTGCACCCATATTAAATTTGAGTGGAAAAAAAAGATTCTTTTCTATATACCTGGGTGTCTGGTTCTGTGATCAATAAAATAACTAAACCAAGTAATACCAATATATACACCTGGCGCTGTCACTTACAGAGTGAGAGCAGCTGATCTCGGGGAACTGATCCAAATTTCCCCAAAATGTAAGAAACCAAACAACCAAATAAGACAGCGCTTCTCACTTTGTATGAATTAGATTTCTTTTACTTTTAAATATACGCAATTAATACAGTAAGATACCGGCCAGTATCAATATACACATAATATTAAAAAATACAATAAAAACAATTGTTTAGAGTAATTCCAAAACTAAGAAATTTTATTTAAAGCGCATTGGTATCATCAGATTACCATCCATATATGTTATGGCATAATCCCAATGAAGCTCTAAACAAACAAACAAACAAACAGTTTGATTATACTTTCATTTTCAAAACAATTTTTAACCATACACAATCTGATTGTTAGACCCACGTCTAACTAATTCAAGGTGTTAATCAAGCAAGCAGCAGATGGTTAATAATAAAGTCCGCATATGCAAGGAATCAGATGTTAAATAAGCGAGTGATTAGTGAAGTAAGCAGCAGATGGTTACTAATAAAGTCTGCATATGCAAGGAATCAGATGTCAAGCAAACGAGTGATTTGAAAGCAGAGATAATTGCTTTAGAATCCATCCATACTAATAGGCAGTTTTTTAGTATACTTTGTAGATTGTTAGTAATATGCTGGCATCTAAAACCAGCTGATCCCAAAACAATTGAATGAATGGCAAATTGAACACTACAGTCCCAAATCCACTTTAGAGTACAGTAAGCTATGTACCCAAATTTGTACCTCTCCTAATTATGTTGTGGGCATTGCAGCCTCATCCAAGGAGTATAGTGGATAGTGGAAGATCTGTGCGGCGTGTTCTTTACAGGTGCCTCTCCTCCGTATTACCAGCAGCTGGATCTTCAGTGCTGCTATAGGTAATAAGATGTGGTTTTTAGCCAGAAATGAGTCTCCAAACGCGTTTCTCCACCTACCCTCCGGTCTCAGCGGCTTCCTCAGTGTATAATTATATCTCCTCCATCAACTGGGCTTTAAATACCGGAGTTGCCGGTTTGCGCATGCGCAATAGCGCTCGCGATTCAAGCCTCGTTTTCATCAGCGCTCACTTCCTGAGCATACATGTCGTTATGGATACCGGAGTGATGTGGAATCACTATATTCTAATATTCCACATATTGGGGGTTTAAAAGCGGTTGAAAAGTATTTATCACAAGGTGATACCTCGGACGCTCTGCGTGCCTTTCTGCTTAAATCAATTAAATTTATACTAACACACAATTATTTTTTATTTGACTCACAATATTATTTACAGACACTGGGTGTGGCCATGGGAGCCAGATTCGCGCCGAGTCTGGCCAATCTCTATATGGGGGTCTTTGAGGACCAACATGTCTGGGGAGGTGGACTCGGCGTGAATCTGATATACTATGGCCGTTTTATAGATGATTTAATTATTATTTGGGGGGGCACTTTAGATCAATTATTGAGTTTCACTGAAGGTTTGAATAAAAATAGTTATGGGTTAAAATTTACCTGTACATATAGTAACACAGAACTTAATTTTCTTGATATAGCACTTACGGTAGAGGAGGGAAAACTGACAACCAAAACATATATTAAACAAGTTGATCAAAATAATTATCTTCAGTATAGTAGTTCACATAAAAAAGAATGGAAAGATAATATCCCCAGGGGTCAATTTATCCGGATACGGAGAAATTGTTCATCTGTATCAACGTACAGGATACAAGCTAATGCACTTATGACATCCTTTAAAGAACAGGGTTATCCACCCTCATTATTAGAGGGAGCTCTACGGGAAGTGGAACAGCTCGATAGAGCTGTATTGCTAGAACCTAAAAAAAGAAAAACCGAGAATAATCTGGGGATGGATAATGAAATAAATAAAAAAAGAAATATGATGTTTGTCACACAATACAATAGCTGTGCGTATAAGATTCAACAAACTATAAAAAGAAATATGTCCCTTTTGATGATGGACGAGGTATTGAAACCACAGCTAGATCATAGGAGGGGGATGATCTTTCGAAAAGCAGAAAATTTACGATCCATTTTAGTACCCAGTCATTTTGAGAGAGCAAAAAAGAAGCCTTCATTGGAGGGGATGTGGATACCTATGAAACCACCGGGATTCCACAAATGTGGGAAACTAAATTGTTTGTCTTGCAAAAATGTGTTGAGAAAAAGTATAACCTATACTTCATCTAATATTGGTGAGGTGTTTCAGATCAAAGACTTTCTTAATTGTGGATCAATGTATATCATTTATTTAATTACTTGTAAATGTGGAGCTCAATATATAGGGAGGACTACACGCACTATGCATGTGAGATATATGGAACACAGAAGAAATGTTTTGAAAGGAGCCAAACATTCATTATCTAGTCATGTTATACAGTGTCAAAATTCTAACTTTGACAATTGCACCATGATTGCGATAGAACATATCAAAAACACCATAAGGGGAGGTGATCGGTATAATCGATTATGCAGAAGAGAGGCATATTGGATACATAAAATGGAGACTTTAATGCCCTCTGGGCTAAATGATACAGTAGAATTTAATGGGTTTAGTGAAACATACATAATTCATATACCTCTTTCCATATATATATATATATATATATTTATGTATTTATTTATTTGTGTTATTTTAATTGTGTTATTTAATTTGTCCTCTCTCTCTCTCTCTCTCTCTCTATATATATATATATATATATATATATATATATATAGGTCAGTTGTGCCATATTGTGTTATTCCACTAGATGACACTGTAGAGTGAAACATGTTATGGTTTATAGTAAATAAAGATATAAATTAGGGTTGAAATAAGAACACTGTAAAGATCTGTGGTTAATTAAACACAAAAAGGAGGCTTGGATCAGAGAATGATGATATATATGCTCGGGAAGGTGAGCACTGATAAGAACGAGGTTTGAACTGCGAGCACCACTGCGCATGTGTGAACCGGCAACTCCGGTATCCATAACGACATGTATGCTCAGGAAGTGAGCGCTGATGAAAACGAGGCTTGAATCGCGAGCGCTATTGCGCATGCGCGAACCGGCAACTCCGGTATTTAAAGCCCAGTTGATGGAGGAGATATAATTATACACTGAGGAAGCCGCTGAGACCGGAGGGTAGGCGGAGAAACGCGTTTGGAGACTCATTTCTGGCTAAAAACCACATCTTATTACCTATAGCAGCACTGAAGATCCAGCTGCTGGTAATACGGAGGAGAGGCACCTGTAAAGAACACGCCGCACAGATCTTCCACTATCCACTATACTCCTTGGATGAGGCTGCAATGCCCACAACATAATTAGGAGAGGTACAAATTTGGGTACATGTACTCTAAAGTGGATTTGGGACTGTAGTGTTCAATTTGCCATTCATTCAATTGTTTTGGGATCAGCTGGTTTTAGATGCCAGCATATTACTAACAATCTACAAAGTATACTAAAAAACTGCCTATTAGTATGGATGGATTCTAAAGCAATTATCTCTGCTTTCAAATCACTCGTTTGCTTGACATCTGATTCCTTGCATATGCGGACTTTATTAGTAACCATCTGCTGCTTACTTCACTAATCACTCGCTTATTTAACATCTGATTCCTTGCATATGCAGACTTTATTATTAACCATCTGCTGCTTGCTTGATTAACACCTTGAATTAGTTAGACGTGGGTCTAACAATCAGATTGTGTATGGTTAAAAATTGTTTTGAAAATGAAAGTATAATCAAACTGTTTGTTTGTTTAGAGCTTCATTGGGATTATGCCATAACATATATGGATGGTAATCTGATGATACCAATGCGCTTTAAATAAAATTTCTTAGTTTTGGAATTACTCTAAACAATTGTTTTTATTGTATTTTTTAATATTATGTGTATATTGATACTGGCCGGTATCTTACTGTATTAATTGCGTATATTTAAAAGTAAAAGAAATCTAATTCATACAAAGTGAGAAGCGCTGTCTTATTTGGTTGTTTGGTCAATAAAATAACTGATTCCAAGTTGGTAAAACAAACAAACAAACAAACAAAAAAAAACAACTGTCCATATTTATTCACACAGAAATCTATCAATTTACACTATGCATCACACTATTAACTCCATTCAGTATGTAGATCAGTGGTACCCAAACTTTTTTGAATCGCTGCACCCTAGATTACAGAATTTTTTTCACTGCACCCCTAGAACAAACGTTTCTTACTGAGACATTTTGAAAAAAATATTACATTAAGTAAATTGTGTTTATAGGTCATCCTTAGGTTCAGTTGGGTGGTCTTCAGTATGCCGACTGACGGGATCCCGGCGCACAGTATACCGGCGCCGAGATCCCGACAGCCGGCATACCGACACTTATTCTCCCTTGTGGGGGTCCACGACCCCCCTGGAGGGAGAATAAAATAGCGTGGCGAGCGCAGCGAGCCCGCAAGGGGCTCATTTGCGCTCGCAACACTGTCGGTAAGCCGGCGGTCGGTCTCCCGGCGCCGGTATGCTGGTCGCCGGGAGCCCGACCGCCGGCATACCGTAGTTAACCCGGTTCAGTTGTGTGGTAAGGTACAAGATTTGCTTCTGTTTAGCCACATATTTTATGATTAGAAGCCACCAGCACTGGTTTTGCCTATTACACTGACCATAAATAATTTAAATTGGTCCTGGACCACCAATCCAAGGCACCCCTGCAAGTGTCCAGAGACACCCCAGGGTGCCATAACACACAGTTTGAGAACCACTGGTGTAGATAGAAAAATAGGATTTTAATACCTACCGGTAAATCCTTTTCTCTTAGTCCGTAGATATGCTGGGGATGCTTCAAGAACCATGGGGTATAGATGGGATACGCAGGAGACATGGGCACACTAAAAGACTTTGGGTGTGAACTGGCTCCTCCCTCTATGCCCCTCCTCCAGACCCCAGTTATAGGAACTGTGCCCAGGGAGACGGACATTTCGAGGAAAAGGAATTAGTTAATTATTTTAAAACTAAGGTGAGATACATACCAGCTCACACCTCAAACACGCCGTACAACATGGCATTCAACAACAACGCATGCAACGGCATGACCAACAACAGTCACAGATTGACTGAACTCAACGCAACACGAGCGTAACTATAACCAAACTGCAGATACAGCCCGCACTGGGACGGGCGCCCAGCATCCTCTACGGACTAAGAGAAAAGGATTTACCGGTAGGTATTAAAATCCTATTTTCTAATACGTCCAAGAAGATGCTGGGGATGCTTCAAGAACCATGGGGTTTATAACAAAGCTCTAGAACGGGCGGGAGAGTGCGGATGACTCTGCAGCACCGATTGACCAAACAAGAGGTCCTCCTCAGCCAGGGTATCAAACTTGTAAAACTTCGCAAAGGTGTTTGATCCTGACCAAGCAGCAGCTCGGCAAAGCTGTAATGCCGAGACCCCTCGGGCAGCCGCCCAGGATGAGCCCACCTTTCTGGTAGAATGGGCTTTTACCGATTTCGGTAACGGCAATCCTGCCGTAGAATGAGCCTGCTGAATCGTATTACAGATCCAGCGCGCAGTAGTCTGCTTAGAAGCAGGAGCCCCAATCTTGTTGAGAGCCCACAGGACAAACAGAGCCTCTGTTTTTCTAAGCTGCGCCGTCCTGGCGACATAGATCTTCAAAGCTCTGACCACATCGAGAGACTTTGACTCCGCCAAGGCGTCAGTAGCCACTGGCACCACAATTGCCTGGTTTACATGAAATGATGAAACCACTTTTAGCAGAAATTGCTGACAAGTTCTCAAATCCGCTCTATCCGCATGGAAGATTTAAATAGGGGCTTTTGTGAGACAAAGCCGCCAATTCAGATACCCGCCTTGCGGATGCCAAAGCCAACAACATGGCTACTTCCCAAGTTAGGAATTTTAACTCAACCTTACGTAAAGGTTCAAACCAATGAGATTTCAGGAACTGCAATACCACATTAAGATCCCACGGTGCCACTGGGGGCACAAATGGAGGTTGGATGTGTAGCACACCTTTCACGAAGGTCTGAACTTCTGGAAGGGAGGCCAATTCTTTTTGAAAGAAAATAGATAAGGCCGAAATTTGTACTTTAATAGAGCCCAACTTTAGGCCCGCATCCACACCTGCTTGCAAAAAATGGAGCAAACGCCCCAGCTGAAATTCTTCCGTAGGAGCCTTCTTGGATTTATACCAAGACACCACATATTTTCTCCAAATACGGTGGTAATGCTTCGCCGTTACTTCCTTTCTAGCCTGAAGCAGAGTGGGAATGACTTCACTGGGAATACCCTTTCTGGCTAGGATCTGGCATTCAACTGCCATGCCGTCAAACGCAGCCGCGGTAAGTCCTGATACGCACACGGACCTTGTTGTAACAGGTCCTCCCATAGAGGAAGCGGCCAGGGATCTTCTATGAGCAACTCCTGAAGATCTGGATACCAGGTCCTCCTTGGCCAGTCTGGAACAATGAGTACCGCCTGAACCCTTGTTCTTCTTATAATCTTTATCACCTTTGGAATGAGTGGAAGTGGAGGGAACACATAGACCGACGGAAACACCCACGGTGTCACTAGGGCGTCCACCGCTATTGCTTGAGGGTCCCTCGACCTGGAACAATATCTCTGAAGTTTCTTGTTGAGGTGGGACGCCATCATGTCTATTTGAGGAACTCCCCAACGACTTGTCACTTCTGCTAAGACCTCTTGATGAAGACCCCACTCTCCTGGATGGAGATCGTGTCTGCTGAGGAAGTCTGCTTCCCAGTTGTCCACTCCTGGAATGAAGACTGCTGACAGCGCGCTTGCATGTCTTTCCGCCCAGCGAAGAACTTTCGTGGCCTCGGCCATCGCCGCTCTGCTCTTTGTTCCGCCCTGGTGGTTTATGTACACCACTGCTGTTCTGTTGTCTGACTGAATCAAGACTGGCAGACCGCGAAGAAGATGTTCCGCTTGCAGTATGCCGTTGTAAATGGCCCTTAATTCCAGAATGTTTATGTGTAGACAAGCTTCCTGGCTTGACCATTTTCCCTGAAAGTTTCTCCCTTCTGTGACTGCTCCCCAGCCTCGGAGACTTGCATCTGTGGTCACCGGGATCCAATCCTGAATCCCGAACCTGCGTCCCTCCAGAAGGTGAGAACTGGGCAGCCACCACAGAAGGGAGATCCTGGTCCTGGAAGATAGGATTATTTTCCGGTGCATGTCCAGGTGAGACCCGGACCACTTGTCCAACAGGTCGCACTGAAAGACCCTGGCATGGAACCTGCCATACGGAATGGCCTCGTAGGCCGCCACCATCTTCCCCAGCAGCCGAGTGCATTGAAGAACTGACACTTTTGCTGGTTTCAGAGAATCTGTTTTACCATGTTCTCTATTTCCAGAGCCTTTTCCACTGGAAGAAAAACTCTCTGTAATTCTGTATCCAGAATCAAACCCAGGAACGACAGGCGTGTCATCGGAACCAACTGTGATTTCGGAAAGTTTAGAAGCCAACCATGTTGTTGCAGAATCGTCAGTGAGAGCGCAACATTCTTCAGCAATTGCTCCTTGGATCTCGCCTTTATGAGGAGATCGTCCAAGTACGGGATAATTGTGATTCCCTGCTTGCGCAGGAGGACCATCATTTCCGCCATAACCTTGGTGAAAATCTGTGGTGCCGTGGCAACGTCTGAAATTGGTAATGACAATCCTGAGCCGCGAACCTCAGGTATGCCTGATGTGGAGGATATATGGGAACGTGTAAGTAAGCATCCTTTATGTCGACCGACACCATAAAATCCCCCTCCTCCAGACTGGAGATCACTGCTCGGAGAGATTCCATTTTGAATTTGAACCTTTTCATAAAGAAATTTAGGGATTTTAGGTTCAGAATCGGTCTGACTGAGCCATCCGGCTAAGGGACCACGAACAGACTCATATAAAAACCCTCCCCCTGTTGTGACGGGGTACCGTGACAATGACTTGATTTTGACACAGCTTTAGTATCGCTGCGCATACCACTTCCCTTTCTAGATGAGAAGCTGGCAAGGCCGATTTGAAAAATCGGTGAGGGGGCACGTCTTGAAACTCTAATCTGTATCCTTGGGTTACTATTTATACTATCCAAGGATCCAGGTCCGAGTGCACCCAGACGTGACTGAAAAGTCTGAGACGTGCCCCCACTGGTGTGGACTCCCGCAGAGGAGCCCCAGCGTCATGCGGTGGATTTGGTAGAAGCCGGAGAGGACTTCTGCTCTTGGGAACTTGCCACAGCCTGTGACCTTTTTCCCCTTCCCCTTCCTCTCGCATCAAGGAAGGAGGACCCTCGTCCTTTTTTTTAATTTATTGGGCCGAAAGGACTGCATCTGATAGTGAGGCGTTTTCTTCTGCTGTGCAGGAACATAAGGTAAAAATGACGACTTACCGGAGGTAGCCGTAGACACCAGGTCAGTGAGGCCGTCCCCAAACATGACACTACCGTTAAACTGTAACGACTCCATCGCCTTCTTAGAGTCAGTGTCAGCATTCCATTGATGAATCCACAATGCTCTCCTTGCTGTGACTGCCATCGCATTGGCCCTTGATCCCAAAAGGCCAATATCCCTTACAGCTTCTTTTAAATATGCTGCAGCGTCCCTGATATGACCCAGAGTCAAAAGCACGCTATCCCTGTCTAGGGAATCTATCTCAGATGACAAGTTATCTGCCCACTTTTCAATAGCACTACTCACCCATGCCGAAGCAACGGCAGGCCTGAGTAGGGAACCCGTAGTGACATAAATGGATTTTAGTGTATATTCCTGCTTACGATCCGCAGGATCCTTTAGGGCTGCCGTGTCAGGAGACGGAAGCGCCACCTTTTTGGATAGACGCGATAAAGCTTTGTCTACCGTGGGGGTTGACGCCCACTTTTCCCTGTCCCCAAATGGAAACGGATATGCCACTGGAATTCTTTTGGGAACTTGTATCTTCTTGTCAGGATTTTCCCAAGCCTTTTCAAAAAGAGCGTTCAGTTCACGAGATGGAGGAAACGTTACCTCAGGTTTCTTTCCTTTATACATACAGACCCTTGTATCAGGGACAGCAGGGTCCTCTGTTATATGCAACACTTATTTTATTGCCACAATCATGTACTGAATGCTCTTAGCCAGTTTTGGATTTAATCTGGCATCACTGTCCGTGTCGGGATCTGTATCAGCTATCTGGGTAAATGCACGTTTCTGTGACCCCGAAGGGGTCTGAGCTTGTGACAAAGCATCCTCCATGGATTTCCTCCATGTCTGGTTCTTAGACTCAGATCTATCAAATCTCTTAGTCAACCGAGTCACATTTGCATTTAAAACACTCAACATATTTACCCAATCATCCGTCGGCGGCGCCGACCCGGTCACTCTCACAGTATTTTCTGTCCCCACTCCAGCCTCCTCCTGGGAAGAGCACTCAGCCTCAGACATGTCGACACACACGTACCGACACCCACAACCACACTGGGGCTATAGGAGACAGACCCACAACAAAGCCTGTAAGAGAGATACAGAGGGAGTTCTGCCAGCTCACCACCCAGCGCCTATCCCGGTACTGAAGCAAGTAAAAAGACTGCCCAGACCTATTAGCGCTTTATATATATAAACAATTATATAAACAATTAGCACCAAATCACTTGTTCCCCCCCCCCCCCCCCCCCCCGTTTTGCACCCTGTTACTTGTACAGCAGTGTGGAGGTCAGGGCCAGCGTCTCTGCAGCTTCTGTGAAGAGAAAATGGCGCTGGTCAGAGCTGTGAGGGCTAAGCCACGCCCCCTACATGGCGCGCTTCAGTCCAGCTTGAATTCCATATTTATACTGGCGGGGGTCCTGTAACTAGTGCCTAGGCACTGTTTTTACTTACGCCAGTGCTATTTGAGGGTTCAATGCTGCCCAGGGCGCGCAGCGCGACCACTGCACGGTACCTCAAACGCCGTCTTCTGCCGTCACTGAAGTCTTATGATCTTCCTATACTCACCCGGCTTCTGTCTTCTGGCTCTGTGAGGGGGTGATGGCGTAGCTCCGGGAACAAGCAGCTAGGCGCACCAAGTGATCGAACCCTCTGGAGCTAATGGTGTCCAGTAGCCTAAGAAGCAGAGCCTTTGAACTCAGAGAAGTAGGTCTGCTTCTCTCCCCTCAGTCCCATGATGCAGGGAGCCTGTTGCCAGCAGGTCTCCCTGAAAATAACAAACCTAACTAAGTCTTTTTTCGAGAAACTCTGGAGAGCTCCTCAGTGTGCATCCAGTCTCACTGGGCACAGAATCTAACTGGAGTCTGGAGGAGTGGCATAGAGGGAGGAGCCAGTTCACACCCAAAGTCTTATAGTGTGCCCATGTCTCCTGCGGATCCCGTCTATACCCCATGGTTCTTGAAGCATCCCCAGGATCCTCTAGGAGGTATGAGAAATACAGTTTTGAGTCACACAACTAAGGGGGGCTGAGCTCTCTCCTCTTCCAGCTGTCAAACTAGGGAAACCTGCAGCCACATACCACCAATGGTTGACTTGGGAGGGTGGGCAATACAAAAAGCAGAATGTACAGTGGTTGTGCTAAGACAGCTTGTCTTTCTACATGGTTGTATTGTTCTGCTTTACTTGTTGTTTTTACTAGAGAGCAATAATTTGGCTATATACATTAGTGCTCCTTTTTTCTGACCTCTCAAATGTTTCATTTCAGGGAGGAGCGTATTATTTCTTGGAGCACGTTACTGCAAATCCTTCCTCATGGAACTATTTTTTCCAGATCATTTTGGATCCAACTTGGAAATACATAGGTGATGGATGTAAACTTACAAAGGAAACATGGAAGTACCTGGAAAAAGCCAATTTTTCACAAGTGAAACTTAGACACATCATTGCACCATTTAATTGGAACCCAGTCAAACCCCACATTGTTGGGTATGCTGTAAAATAAGTGGTATGTCATCAATAACAGATTGGACTTGCTTGATATAATATAAAGTCAATTTATATAACTGACTGCTGATAAAAATGATGTAATAAATTTTGCATATGGTGACAGTTTGTGGAAACTTTGACCCCTCTTACTAAGATGGGAGAAGTGGGGAAGAGAGAAAAAGGGGATGAGACAGATAGATGAAAAGGATGGAGGGGTGGAGACAGAGGAAAAAATGAAAAACACAAACTATGCCGAGTGCATGTGACAGGAGTAAAACCGGATGTCATTAGGTGTAAACTTATCTTGCACCCGACTGCAATTATACATTAGCCACCTTAATACGGATCTGAAGGCAGAGCTGCCTCTCTATAAAACTCTTGGCCGATGCTAGATTTAATGATTTGTAGTAGTGCACTGAGCAGTACATTGTTGATGTCGGTATGTTTATCGCAAACCAAATGGAGGGCTGGGATCAAGCCATAAACCCAACAGTACTTTGCAAGGGTGATAGATTTCTACAGATGATGATCTGTGAAAGAAGTAGTAGTAGTAGTAGTATCTTCATCAACTTTTATATGGCACCAAAAGGGGTCCTTAGCACCTTAAAGAGTAGATAAACCGAAACAATATGAACAAAAACCAAGAAAGTCACTTACAGTATAAAACATTGCAGAGCATGGGTAAGTGTATAAACATTGCTACAGTAGTAATCGTAATATCCATATGAGCAGCGGGGTGGCCAAACCCAAAGGTTTGGTGCTGTTGTTGGTCATACAAAGGAGATGATGGTATAAGCGAGGGAAAGAAAAGCATATAAGAGAAGAGGTCCCTGCTAATGAGAGCGAACAGTCTAAAGGTTATTCTAGCATTTGTAGAAAGACAGGCAGAAGGTTTAATCAAATTATCAGGTGCAGACAGAAATATTAGTATTTGCCATGAGTTTAATAAGTCTCTCAATATAAAATACTAAAGCTTTATTTAATCAGCAAACCACATACTATTCGGCTGTAGAGATAGATAATGTCACAAAAGGAATCTGCTGCCTGCTCTGTGGAACCAAAACATAATTTGTTAATCATACCAGATGCATGAAATATTAAGATCCAATTCATAAGGTTATTTTCCTGTTATGTGTGTGTCTGTGTGTGCGGTGGGAAGGGAGGGGTGGGGGGGGGTTCTTCTTTTATTCTTACAATTTATTCTTTTTGGTTTTATGAATCGACAGTAATACTTGGAAAACAACAAGATGATGAAATACTATGGAAACTAATTTGCCACAAACTTCTCAGCACTTACAAAAATACAGCAGATGATGGACTTAGTTTGGGAGCATAAAAGAAAAAGAAAAATTATATCTGGATCGCTAAGAGTTTGGATTCAGTTTAAGTGTGAATGTTTTATTACTATGGTAAATAAACTTTTTACCTACAACAAACCTTTTCTCTTACTTGTGTGTATGGTTCATGGGCTACCAACACCTCTCCGCCAAGCAAGGAGGGCACCCAGTCTTAGAGAACGCACTGATCGGAAAAGTCTGCTGAAACCAGTGCCACACCTAGCAACTACTCTGGATTTTATTCCATCAGATCCGATCAGCATTGGGTACTTATTTATTCATTTTTTAATTTAGCCATTGCTTAATGAATTATTGTTATGCTATATTTATAAATAGCTGTCATTGTGTAGCCCTGTACATGGAGGTGATCATGACACAATGGACATGAAACAGATGGTAAAGATAGCTCAGCCAAAAAGAGTTTATAATCGGATGGGCCCTACACACCGATCCGCTGCCGAGCTGCCCGACGGCGGATACGGCCGACCGGCGACCCGGCGCAGTGGGAGGGAGTGAAGTTTCTACACTCCCCCTGTCACCCGGCTCCATAGCACTGTATGGACAATCTCGTCCATATTGGCCTGCATGCATAAGTGACGGGGCACCAACGATTAATGAGCGCGGGGCCGCGCATCGTTAATCGTTGGTGCCTACACACTGCACGATATGAACGAATTCTCGTTCATTAATGAACGAGAACGTTCATATCGTGCATTTTATCTGCCAGTGTGTAGGGCCCTTAAGAATTATGGGGAACACTTTATACATAAATTATAGCAGAGTTACAATTGTAGATGTTGGCAGGGACAGAAAGTACAGCTACAGTAAGGCAGAACCATTTCCAGCCGCCAACAAATAATCATTGGTGACTGGTGTATCTGTTGCATTACCGATGGTGTGGTATGGATGGATTGAGCAAAGACTGTGTGGGCGATGGGGCCTTAAAATATGAACTATTCATTTTATAAATATCAATGTATAGATCCGTCAACCAGGGCCGTAACTACGTGTGTGCCAAGTGGGCTTGGCACACAGCGCAGTTGCCCTGAGGGCGCACGGCCAGCGGCATGTAATGAGTCAAATTGACTCATTACATGCCGCCTCTGCTGTGTGCGCCGTGCGCCGCGCTGTGGAGGGAGAAGAGACTAGCGCCGGGCAGCGGAGAAGGAAGAGGAGGGAGGGGGAGCAGGGAGCCGCAGCAGCGCTATTTCATTGGTAGTAAGCGCCGCTGCAGCATCCCCCTCTCCTTCTGTATTGGCTGCCCGGCGCTGCTGTGGATGCTGGGATGCGGTTCCTCCATTCCAGCATCCACAGCAACGCCGGGCAGCCAATACGGAAGGAGAGGGGGATGCTGCAGCGGCGCTTACTACCAATGACATAGCGCTGCTGCGGCTCCCTGCTCCCCCTCCCTCCTTCTCGCCTCACTGCCTGCACCGAGGGAGCTGCACGAGGAGCCTTACTGCCAGCAGGGAGGTGGTAAGTATGTCTCTCTCTCTCTCTCTCTCTCTCTCTCTCTCTCTCTCTCTCTCTCTCTCTCTCAGGGGGACACCGTCTGCCGCAATGTGTAAAAAGGGGGACTGGCTGCCGCAATGTGTAAAAAGGGGGACTGGCTGCCGCAATGTGTAAAAAGGGGGACTGGCTGCCGCAATGTGTAAAAAGGGGGCCTGGCTGCTGCAGTGTGTAAAAAGGGGGACTGGCAGGCGCAATGTGTAAAAAGGGGGACTGTCTGCTGTAATGTGTAAAAAGGGGGACGCTGTCTGCTGTAATGTATAAAAGGGGCTCTACCTGGTGTAGTGGCGCTACTGTGCAGCGTAATTTGAATAATGTAGACTACTGTGCACCGTAGTATGAATTGCTATTATTTTGAAGCCACGCCCCTATACATTTTTCGCACGCCTACGGCGCGCACTGCCCCTATCTTCCATGGGGAGGGGGGGCGCCACTGTCGTTTCTTGCACACAGCGCTAAAATGCCTAGTTACGGCACTGCCGTCAACTGCTATACCACCTGTGGAACTCTCAGCCACGTTGATAACATGAATTTATTTAAGACAATCGCTAATGTTGTTCTTTTTGGGGGGTTTTCTTATCATTCTCTGCAATTACCTTTAATGTTGTACTGAACCGAAACTAAGGTTCTGTATTTATGTACCTATATTGATTCCAGCAAGTGATCTACCCCAGAATCTTGTTTGATACATTCTTAATATTGCTATATCCAGGATGCCTTCTATATACACACAATTTTATACTTTTACACCTAATTATTGTTTACTGATAGATATTACAATAGGTGTAAGCAATAGTCATTTTAATAATTTGGACTGAAATAGATTGTTGCCTTACAGCCATAACTGACCTGCATGCACAGACAACAACAATATTGTTAACGACCTGCTGGAGCGCACCTCGTTAATCATTTAGTGCATACACACTGGGCGATATTACAGATGTGTCCTCTTATATCTTTGCTCCATGCGCTACAAGTCGAGTTACACATAACGCACGATTGTCGTGTGACTCAATAGCGCCTTTTTTGTGTGTCTTAGATGCAAACTAATGTAATAGAACACACGGGCATCTGCTGATTAAAATGATATGCAGCATGTCTATGTTCTATGTGTGACTGCGACTGTATTTGCATACAAAATGCTATGCTACAGTGTTTTCCAGGAAAACACTGTAACGCGGCATTTCAGATGCATCCTATTACATTAGTTTGCTTCTAAGATGCATTTCCGCGAAAAAAAAAATGCAACAAGAAAAAAGAAAAGACGCTTGGCGCTACCAAGTCCCACCACGGCATGGCACGACTTGAAGGGCTGTTTAGCGTGATTGCAGCAAGGATGTAAGAGGACACATCTGTACAAACGATATCACTCAAATGGTGAAAATTAGCTATATCTTTTAAAACATCGCCTAGTGCTGTGGTTCCCAAACTTTTTTGAATCATGGTGCCCTAGAGTATCAGAATTATTTTCACGGCACCCCTAGGCCAATAATTTCTTATTGAGAAATTTAGAAAGAAATATTAAATTAAGTAGATTGTATTTATATGTCATCCTTAGGCTCAATTTTGTGGTGAGGGACAAGATTTGCTTCTGTTTGTCCCCATATTTTATGATTGGCAGCCACCAGCACTAGTTTTGCCTTTTATATTGACCATAAATAATTTGAATTGGTCCTGGACCACCAATCCAAGGCACCCCTGCAAGTGTCCCGAGGCACCCCAGGGAGCCACGGCACACAGTTTGGGAACCACTGGCCTAGTGTATACCCAGCTTTATATTCCTTCATGTGAGTGCAAGTTTCTAACTTTCCAAAGCTGTGCCATTGATGTCTGTGGCTCATGGATCCATAGCCTCCATTGATTTCAGCTGCATTTCTAGAACATGTAAAAATTCAGTTTCTATGAATACGCTATAGAAGTGATTGGAGTTCTAGAAATCACTGTGGAAAAGAATACATCAAAATGCTGGTTACACCACTTGTGTATGCCCAGCGCTGTAACAGGGAGGCAGTGTGCCCTGTACCAGCTCCCCCCCCCCCCAAACCCGTGATGTCATGATACCACACCTTGGGGGCGGGGTGATCTGTTCTGGGAGCTAGAGCTCTGCTTGACACGTCCTAAGGATGCTCCGGGCAGCTCCACACGCTACATAGTGCCTGAATAGGGCTTTCCTTGTATACTTCAAGTGGGTCTGCGATGGTGCCACCCTCAACTATGTTGACTTAAATAGATCACATTGCGTCCAAATGTGCCCAATTTTGGATTACTGTGGGGATGTGCGCTCCTGATACCTGTGGTTTCCAGTTAAAAAAAGTGGTTGGAGATTTCTCATTACTGAAAACCCAGCAATGCGAGTAAAAAAAATTATGCTCACCTGTCCAGTGGTGTCCCCTCCATCTTGCTACTAGGGAGGTGGCTGCTGCTGGAAGATGTGTGTTCTCCCAGCGGCCAACTCTACGGAGGATGACACTGCACAGGGGCGGTCGCACACAACCCACATACTCTCTGCTGCTGCTGCTGCAGAAGATCTGACTCCCGACATTGGAGAATACACCGCTTTGGAAGGTGAGTAATTACAGACAAATTAAGCTATTTAGGGGGACACTTACTAAGCAGTGATAAGAGCGGAGAAGTAAGCCAGTGGAGAAGTTGCCCCATCAACCAATCAGCAGCTCTGTATCATTTTATAGTATGCAAATTATAGATGTTACTTCAGTGCTGATTGGATGCTATGGGCACTTCTCCACTGGCTCACTTCTCCGTTCTTAATCACTGCTTAGTAAATGTCCCCCTTAGAAACTTCCAATTGCTTAATTAGTGTCAGGAATCGGCATTCAGCAGCATCTCACTTACCAGCGCGCTGGTGTGCAGGCCTCTGGAGGTCACGGCCCCAGTCGCGGCTGCATGAATGCACTGTCCGCGAGCGTCCTGTTCATTGTCACTATGTACCCCTGAACCACATCCAGTGTGTACCCCGCTGTGTGCCGGCGTCTGTACAGCATGGGCGCCGCCATGACACCTGCGCTCAGCTGACCTGGACATCCAATCCTGCAATGTGTTTGCACACAGAGCCCAGCAACCAATTACTGCAGAGCAAGGGGTATAAGTTCTGGTCCGTGGCTCAGTCTCATCGCCTCGGACAACGAGTCACATTCTGTGAACAAGTTCTCCTGGTTCCTGTATTCCTGTTTCCAGCAGTTTCCTGGTTCCTTACTCTGACATCTGATCTTCAGTTTCCAGCCGTTCTGCTTGTTACAAACTCCAACCACAGTCAGCCACCATACAGCTAACAGTAAGAGACTTTCTCCAGGTGATTCTCCATTTACTCAACCTGTGCATTCAATTACCAGCATTCAGCATTGTGCATTGCATTCAGCACTTAATTTACAACTTGCTGTGTTAAGACTGTCTCCTGCTTGGGCTTTGCTTGGCCTATGAACATGTGCTTCCATACAGACTGTGTGCTTTATTTGTTGGCTTCTCACCATATTCCGGAGTTTAATTTCATTATTACCAATTTCCAAGTTACCAGAATATATATATGTTATCAGTGACTTTTCAAACCTCATTTTATCGGATTCATTTATTACCATTTATACTTGATATCAACTGTGTTGTTTACCATCCATTTACCAATCCTGCTGTTGCTGACTTCCAAGTCAATCATCATTTTGTTTTCCTCATTTGATTTTCAAAACGTCATAATAATAATAATTGTGTTCCAGTTTGCTGTATACCCCTGTGTGCTAATAAACATCAAGTGCACATGCGCAGGACTTTTCTTCAGCCTCCTCGCTTCCTCTACCGCACCTACACTTACCCACTAGTGCCCCCTCCTGGGACAGACAAAACTACAGTCCTGACAATTAGTCCTCATGGGAAAGGAGGGGGGGGAGAAGGGTGCCACGGGCGTGCCAGGGCAAATCCCAGTGATTTTAGGAAAAATGTTACGTGCTCTGGGGGGGGGGTGAAAAAAGATGCAGTGATTTCTATAGAAATCAACGCCTCTCATTTTCTGTCCTCCAATTGAATAGCAAAACCCTGCGCCACTGGCTTTTTTTAATTTCCCGTTCGCAGTTGAATTTCCCCCCAATGTGTTCTATTTTAACATGAGGTTGCATGCTTTGTACTTGCAATAAAATATCCAGTCAGTTGCAGCTTTTAAATGCTAGTGAGTAATCAGTCTTAAATAAACCCAATTATCTGTTACTTATCTGACCATAAAATGTGAAGATGCGGTATTATTTGTCCAAACTCATTGGAAGTTGTGAAAAAAATTGTATATGTAAAATATAAATGATTCGCTACAATGCTAAACAAATAAGACAATACCATACACAGCAACAGGGCGTGGTTGGAATCCCGACAATTATTATTTATTACCAGGTATTTATATAGCGCACAGACATATTCTACAGAACTTTACAGAGAATATTTGCCCATTCACACCAGTTCCTGACCCAGAGCTTACAGTCTATGTTCCCTATCACACGTATACGCATACACATACGCAATAGAGTTAATTTTTTTGTAAGGAGCCAATTAACCTTCCAGTATATTTTTGGGAGGAAACCCACGCAAGTACGGGGAGAATATACAAACTCCACACAGGACCTCAGTGCTGTGAAGCAGTAATCCTAAGCATTACACCTTCCGTACTGCCCTAAAGGGTTGGGTGACTGGATCTCGTACCAACCCCATAGCAACGCCTCCCCTTTTACTGACATATAACATAGGTGCTCTTTATGTACCCATTGCCTCTGCTGCAGGAGCAAGTCTGCTGGTAGATTTGTGGCTTACAGGGTACCCCATTACATAGCACTGTAGTATAGACCTTTTTTTGACAAATCATTGGAAGATTTTGCCAAGACAAATTGTAACTTTATTGCTAATATCTCACTTAAGTTATGTATTTTGGGTACACTGTATATTGGGGATCATTCTGAGTTGATCGCTCGCTAGCAGTTTTTAGCAGCCGTGCAAACACTTTGCCGCCGCCCACTGGGGAGTGTATTTTCGCTTTGCAGAAGTGCGAACACTTGTGCAGCAGAGCGCCTGCAAAGTCTTTTTGTGCAAAACAAGACCAGCCCTGTAGTTACTCTTCATGTGCGTTGATTCTAACGACGGTGGGACGGCTTTTGACGTCACACCCCTGCCCAGCCACGCCCACGTTTTTCTAAGCACTCACTAAAAACGGTCGGTTGCCACCCAGAAACGCCCACTTCATGTCAATCTTCCTGCGTTGTGCTGTGCGACTGAAAGTTTCGCTAGAACCTGTGTAAAACCACAAAGGACTTTGTACCCGTAAGTCGCGCGTGCACATTGCAATGCATACGCATGCGCAGAAATGCCGATTTTTAGCCTGATCGCTGCGCTGCGAACAACGGCAGCTAGCGATCAACTCGGAATGACCCCCATTATTCAACTGTTAAAAAAAATTACCCAAATGATTCTGGCAACTGCTTCTATTTATTTACATGAATATCACATTTACAGCCACCCATGCTTTCACTTTCCATCCACTTACAACAGATATTATAATGTCATGTTTTTAGTGGGCAATTCAATTACAGGCAAGGTGTCATTCCAGAATGGCACACTATATCCTTCCCCTGGCGGTGTACAGGAAAACGTGCAATGTCGAGGTACAGTAACTGGCCTATATGTGTGCTGCAGAGCATCACAGGGATCCTGGAGATGGATCCCTGGGGGTGATTCAGACCTGATCGATGCTGTGTGCTTTCGCCATGTGCACACACCGCAATGCGGACACGCATCGGACAACAACGGGCATTGCCGGTCAGCGACAGGATGGTGCGAAAATTCCGAACGCAAGGGCGCTCGCAAGGTGATTGACAGGAAGAGGCCGTTTGTGGGTGTTAACTGAACGTTTATAGGGAGTGTCCGTAAAATCGCAGGCGTTGCCAAGTGCTTTCAGGGACGGTGTCTGACGTCAGCTCTGGCCCCGATCAGCCTGTTCTCATCGCACTGTAGGAGTAAGTCCTGGGCTGCGCACAGACTGCACATGGTGGATTTTTGCAGCTCAGCGTAAACATGGGATCGCACACTTGCACAGCAAATTTACACTACCCCTGGAGGCGGCGACTATTTGAACGCAGGACAGCAAAGTAATCAGCCCAGCGATCAGGTCTGAATCACCCCCCCTCTTCACTTACCCTTACTGTTGCATGTGCAGTAGGCTTGCCATGTCCGAAGCAAAGTGATAACTGCAGCTATAGCTTTGCTTCTAACCCGGGACAGAGATTACTTGGAAGCTCTGCCTCAGCATCCCAACTTTGCTAAATGCATGCAAAAATACAAATTTTCGCATTGAGAGTTGGAATGTAATTATCACATCAAATCTGCATTGAATACGTGGATTGTGATAAATGTGCCCCTAGGTGTGTCACAAGATTAAAGAGGAGAACAAAACCATACAAATCATATATAGTATGTACAGTTGCTCCAAAAATGGTGCTGTAATACATTTCTATGCCACTGTGATGTCCCCCTCTCCCCAGACATAAAGTCAGTGCGAAACCACGACACCCACTCCCAACATACTGTATACATAAAGAAGGGGTCCAAACTTGTGCCCGCCTTCTCATTACCTATTATTATTACTACCAATTATTTATACAGTGCACACATAATCTGCATCACGTTACAGAGAATATTTGGCCTTTTACATCAGTCACTGCCCCATTGGAGCTTACAGTCTATTACATGTACACACACATTCACGCTAGGGTTCATTTCTCTAACGTCCTAGTGGATGCTGGGGACTCCGTAAGGACCATGGGGAATAGACGGGCTCCGCAGGAGACTGGGCACTCTAAAGAAAGATTTAGTACTACCTGGTCTGCACTGGCTCCTCCCTCTATGCCCCTCCTCAGACCTCAGTTAGAATCTGTGCCCGGCCAGAGCTGGGTGCTTTTAGTGAGCTCTCCTGAGCTTGCTAATAAGAAAGTATTTTAGTTAGGTTTTTTTTATTTTCAGAGAGCTTCTGCTGGCAACAGACTCTCTGCTACGTGGGACTGAGGGGAGAGAAGCAAACCTACTAACTGCGGCTAGGTTGCGCTTCTTAGGCTACTGGACACCATTAGCTCCAGAGGGTTCGAACACAGGATCTTAACCTTGGTCGTCCGTTCCCGGAGCCGCGCCGCCGTCCCCCTCGCAGAGCCAGAAGTCAGAAGCCGGCAGAAGCAAGAAGACATCGAAATCGGCGGCAGAACACTCCTGTCTTCACATGAGGTAGCGCACAGCACTGCAGCTGTGCGCCACCGCGCCCACACTACCCACACACTCCGGTCACTATAGGGTGCAGGGCGCAGGGGGGGGCGCCCTGGGCAGCAATTAGGATACCTCTTGGCAAATATATACAGCTGGGCACTGTATATATGTACGAGCCCCCGCCATTTTATTACACAGACCGGGGACAGAAGCCCGCCGCTGAGGGGGCGGGGCCTTCTTCCTCAGCACTAACCAGCGCCATTTTCTCTTCGCTGAGAGGAAGCTCCCCAGGCTCTCCCCTGCAGTATCAAGGTAGAAAAAGGGTAAAAAGAGGGGGGGGGGGCACATAAATTTAGGCGCAAATTATCATAAACAGCAGCTACTGGGTAAACACTAAGTTACTGTGTAATCCCTGGGTTATATAGCGCTGGGGTGTGTGCTGGCATACTCTCTCTCTGTCTGTCTCCCCAAAAGGCCTTGTGGGGTCCTGTCCTCAATTAGAGCATTCCCTGTGTGTGTGCGGTGTGTCGGTACGTTTGTGTTGACATGTTTGACGAGGACGGTTACGTGGAGGCAGAACAAGTGCAAGTGAATGTGGTGTCGCCGCCGACGGCGCCGACACCTGATTGGATGGATATGTGGAAGGTGTTAAATGATAACGTAAGCTCCTTGCATAAAAGGTTGGATAATCAGTCAGGGTCTCAACCCGTGTCTGATTTTACAGCTCAGAGGCCGTCAGGGTCTCAAAAGTGCCCACTATCCCAGTTGGTTGACACAGATGTCGACACGGATTCTGACTCCAGTGTCGATGACGATGATGCAAAGTTGCAGCCTAAAATGACTAACGCCATCCGATACATGATTATAGCAATGAAGGATGTATTGCACATATCGGAGGAAAACCCTGTCCCTGACAAGAGGGTTTATATGTTTGGGGAGAAAAAGCAAGAAGTGACTTTTCCCCCTTCACATGAATTAAATGAGTTATGTGAAAAAGCGTGGGATTCCCCTGATAGGAAAGTACTGATTTCCAAAAAATTACTTATGGCGTATCCTTTCCCGCCAACGGATAGGTTACGCTGGGAATCCTCCCCTAGGGTAGACAAAGCGTTGACGCGCTTATCTAAGAAGGTGGCCCTGCCGTCACAGGATACGGCCGCCCTAAAGGATCCTGCGGATAGGAAGCAGGAAGGTATCCTGAAGTCTGTTTATACACATTCTGGTACTCTTCTGAGGCCAGCAATTGCTGCGGCCTGGATGTGTAGTGCTGTAGCAGCATGGACAGATACTCTGTCTGAGGAGTTAGATACCCTGGACAGGTAGACTATTTCACTGACCCTAGGACATATCAAAGACGCTGTCCTATATATGCGGGATGCCCAGAGGGACATTTGCCTGCTGGGCTCTAGAATAAACGCAATGTCGATTTCTGCCAGAAGGGTCTTATGGACAGGTGATGCCGACTCTAAAAAACACATGGAGGTGTTGCCTTATAAGGGTGAGGAATTGTTTGGGGACGGACTCTCGGACCTAGTTTCCACGGCTACGGCTGGGAAGTCAAATTTCTTGCCATATATTCCCTCACAGCCAAAGAAAGCACCGTATTACCAAATGCAGTCCTTTCGTTCACAGAAAAGCAAGAAAGTCAGAGGTGCATCCTTTCTTGCCAGAGGCAGGGGTAGAGAAAAAAAGCTGCACCATACAGCTAGTTCCCAGGAACAGAAGTCCTCCCCGGCTTCCACTAAATCCACCGCATGACGCTGGGGCTCCACAGGCGGAGCCAGGAGCGGTGGGGGCGCGTCTCCGAAATTTCAGCCACCAGTGGGTTCGCTCACGGGTGGATCCTTGGGCTATACAAATTGTGTCTCAGGGATACAAGCTGGAATTCGAGGTGACGCCCCCTCACCGTTACCTAAAATCGGCCTTGCCAGCTTCCCCCAGGGAAAGGGAGGTAGTGTTGGCAGCAATTCACAAGCTATATCTCCAGCAGGTGGTAGTGAAGGTTCCCCTACTTCAACAGGGAGGGGGTTACTATTCCACCATGTTTGTGGTACCGAAACCGGACGGTTCGGTCAGACCCATTTTGAATTTAAAATCCCTGAATATTTATCTGAAGAAATTCAAGTTCAAGATGGAATCGCTCAGGGCGGTCATTGCAAGCCTGGAGGAAGGGGATTTTATGGTGTCTCTGGACATCAAGGATGCGTACTTGCATGTCCCCATTTATCCACCCCATCAGGAGTACCTCAGGTTTGTGGTACAGGACTGTCATTACCAATTCCAGACGTTGCCGTTTTGCCTGTCCACGGCACCGAGAATATTTACCAAGGTGATGGCGGAAATGATGGTGCTCCTTCGGAAGCAAGGGGTTACAATTATCCCATACTTGGACGATCTCCTCATAAAGGCGAGGTCCAGGGAGCGGTTGCTGATCAGCGTAGCACTCTCTCAGGAAGTGTTGCAACAGCACGGCTGGATTCTGAATATTCCAAAGTCGCAGCTGATTCCTACGACGCGTCTGCCCTTCCTGGGCATGATTCTGGACACAAACCAGAAAAAGGTGTTTCTCCCGGAGGAGAAGGCTCAGGAGCTCGTGACTCTGGTCAGAGGCCTCCTTAAACCAAAACAGGTATCGGTGCATCACTGCACGCGAGTCCTGGGTCAGATGGTGGCGTCATACGAAGCCATTCCCTTCGGCAGGTTCCATGCGAGGATCTTTCAGTGGGATCTGTTGGACAAGTGGTCCGGATCGCATCTTCAGATGCATCGGCTGATCACCCTGTCCCCCAGGGCCAGGGTGTCTCTTCTGTGGTGGCTGCAAAGTGCTCACCTCCTCGAGGGCCGCAGGTTCGGCATACAGGACTGGGTCCTGGTGACCACGGATGCAAGCCTCCGAGGATGGGGGGCAGTCACTCAAGAAAGAAACTTCCAGGGGCTGTGGTCAAGTCAGGAGACTTGTCTGCACATCAATATCCTGGAACTAAGGGCCATATACAACGCCCTGAGTCAAGCGGAGCCTCTGCTTCTAAACCAACCAGTGCTGATTCAGTCAGACAACATCACTGCAGTGGCCCATGTAAACCGCCAGGGCGGCAGAAGAAGCAGGGTGGCAATGGCAGAAGCCACCAGGATTCTTCGTTGGGCGGAGAATCATGTACTAGCACTGTCAGCAGTGTTCATTCCGGGAGTGGACAACTGGGAAGCAGACTTCCTCAGCAGGCACGACCTCCACCCGGGAGAGTGGGGACTTCATCAAGAAGTCTTCACGCAGATTGCAAATCGATGGGAACTGCCACAGGTGGACATGATGGCGTCCCGTCTCAACAAAAAGCTAAAAAGGTATTGCGCCAGGTCAAGGGACCCTCAGGCGATAGCTGTGGACGCACTAGTAACACCGTGGGTGTTCCAGTCGGTCTATGTGTTTCCTCCTCTTCCTCTCATACCAAAGGTGCTGAGAATTGTAAGAAAAAGAGGAGTGAGAACAATACTCATTGTTCCGGATTGGCCAAGAAGGACTTGGTACCCGGAATTGCAAGAAATGCTCACAGAGGACCCATGGCCTCTGCCTCTCAGACAGGACCTGTTACAACAAGGGCCCTGTCTGTTCCAAGACTTACCGCGGCTGCGTTTAACGGCATGGCGGTTGAACGCCGGATCCTAGCGGAAAAAGGCATTCTGGATGAAGTTATTCCTACGCTGATAAAGGCTAGGAAGGACGTGACAGCTAAGCATTATCACCGTATATGGCGAAAATATGTTGCTTGGTGTGAGGCCAGGAAGGCCCCTACAGAGGAATTCCAGCTGGGTCGATTCCTGCACTTCCTACAGTCAGGAGTGACTATGGGCCTAAAATTAGGGTCCATAAAGGTCCAGATTTCGGCCCTATCCATTTTCTTCCAAAAAGAACTGGCTTCACTGCCTGAGGTTCAGACGTTTGTTAAGGGAGTGCTGCATATTCAACCCCCTTTTGTGCCACCAGTGGCACCTTGGGATCTTAACATGGTGTTGAGTTTCCTGAAATCCCACTGGTGTAAGCCACTTAAGACCGTGGAGCTAAAGTATCTCACGTGGAAAGTGGTCATGCTGTTGGCCTTAGCTTCGGCTAGGCGTGTGTCAGAATTGGCGGCTTTGTCATGTAAAAGCCCCTATCTGGTTTTCCATATGGATAGGGCAGAATTGCGGACTCGTCCGCAATTTCTGCCAAAGGTGGTGTCATCCTTTCATTTGAACCAACCTATTGTGGTGCCTGCGGCTACTTGTGACTTGGAGGATTCCAAGTTGCTTGACGTAGTCCGGGCTTTGAAGATCTATGTAGCCAGGACGGCTGGAGTCAGGAAGACTGACTCGCTGTTTATCCTGTATGCATCCAACAAGCTGGGTTCTCCTGCTTCAAAGCAAACTATTGCTCGCTGGATCTGTGGCACGATTCAGCAGGCTCATTCTGCGGCTGGATTGCCGCATCCAAAATCAGTGAAAGCCCATTCCACAAGAAAGGTGGGCTCTTCTTGGGCGGCTGCCCGAGGGGTCTCGGCATTACAGCTTTGCCGAGCTGCTACTTGGTCGGGTTCGAACACATTTGCAAAGTTCTACAAGTTTGATACCCTGGCTGAAGAGGACCTTGAGTTTGCCCATTCGGTGCTGCAGAGTCATCCGCACTCTCCCGCCCGTTTGGGAGCTTTGGTATAATCCCCATGGTCCTTACGGAGTCCCCAGCATCCACTAGGACGTTAGAGAAAATAAGATTTTACTCACCGGTAAATCTATTTCTCGTAGTCCTTAGTGGATGCTGGGCGCCCGTCCCAAGTGCGGACTTTCTGCAATACGTGTATATAGTTATTGCTTACTAAAGGGTTATGTTATGTGGCATCAGTTGAGTGATGCTTGTTTGTTGTTCATACTGTTAACTGGGTAAGTTTATCACGAGTTATACGGTGTGATTGGTGTGGCTGGTATGAGTCTTACCCTGGATTCCAAAATCCTTTCCTTGTAATGTCAGCTCTTCCGGGCACAGTTTCCTTAACTGAGGTCTGGAGGAGGGGCATAGAGGGAGGAGCCAGTGCACACCAGGTAGTACTAAATCTTTCTTTAGAGTGCCCAGTCTCCTGCGGAGCCCGTCTATTCCCCATGGTCCTTACGGAGTCCCCAGCATCCACTACAGACTACGAGAAATAGATTTACCGGTGAGTAAAATCTTATTTTTTGTGCTGGGAGACAATTAACCTACCAGTATATTTTTGGATTGTGGGAGGAAACCGGAGTACCCGGAGGAAACCCACACAAGCACGGGGAGAATATACAAACTCCACACAGTTAGGGCCGTGGTGGGAATTGAACCCTTGACCTCAGTGCTGTGCGGCATTAATGCTAACCATTACACTAGGGGTGGCCGGACTCTTGTGACCTGGGATTTACTTTTTGTTCACTTACTTAGAAGTGATCTACCAGCGTCAATGCACTGAAATCTAATGCGAAATGTATTGATGCGATGAATAACACTGTACGGTGTCAGCAAGCTTTGAATAATCAGGGCAGTAGGTACTCATTCCATAAGCAGGTGTCAAGCTGGTCAACAAATAACCTTAATAATAATGCCCACATAAAATAATAGCACCAATAACAAAGCATACAATAAAATAGCATGGATAATAATGTCCACATCGCACAATAGTTTTTTTTCTTGGACAGTAATGTTCTGTGAGCCATGCTCCCAAAATGCAATCACAGGGCCTGATTGAGGGGATGCTATGCTGATGTTTGTGCAGTTGAGTGATTTGTTACTTCTGCGCATGTGCGAAAACCCCCAGAAAACCCTGACTGTGCATGTGTGATCCTAACTGTACTGTGGCGGTCGCAGTTGCATACGGGATTACAGATGGCAACTGTGTACCATGGGTTGTACTGTTAGTAGGGTGGAAAACACTGCGCAGGTCAGGGGGATCTGTGCTTCTGTGAATATGGGGGGTAATTCCAAGTTGATCGCAGCAGGACATTTTTTAGCAGTTGAACAAAACCATGTGCACTGCAGGGGGGGCAGATATAACATGTGCAGAGAGAGTTAGATATGGGTGGGTTATTTTATTTCTGTGCAGGGTAAATACTGGCTGCTTTATTTTTACACTGCAATTTAGATTGCAGATTGAACACACCACACCCAAATCTAACTCTCTCTGCACATGTTATATCTGCCTCCCCTGCAGTGCACATGGTTTTGCCCAACTGCTAACAAAATTCCTGCTGCGATCAACTTGGAATTACCCCCTGGACTCAAGTTGCAACGAATTACAAACACAAAATGCATCCTGGAAAAGCGCATTTGCTACCTATACAGACCTGGTGATATGTCATGTTTAATGTATAATGTTTACAGCTCCTTTTCTGAATATGTATGACGACCTTGCCATCCATCACATACTGAGCGTTTGCTTCAGGGTCTTGCAGTCAGGGGAAGCAGGGCCTCACCTGTCATGCTCCCTATCATACTCTCATTATAAAAATGATTGGAAGAACACAAAGAAGATAATTATAACTTACAGTATAAGCATCTTCTTTGTTCTAATACAATCATCTTTATTGATAAAACTTACCAGAGTTTCAGGGCTCCTTCAATTGCAGGGAGAGCTAGAGATGAGGCAGCAGCAGCTCAGCCTCATCTCTCACACTGTCAGACACTGCCTGTACAGATGGGCGGGGCTACAGAGCGGCCAATCAGACCGCATAGAACAGAGAAATGGGAGGCATGCCTCACAGTGGGGGTGTGTATGAGCTCAGATGGACAGCTCGGATTGGTCATGTGACCAATCCAGGAAGTGAAGGAAGGCAGGCACCAGAGCTGAGCAGTGCCAGCAGCAGCCACCCGTGCACAGTGACTGGGGTGTGTAGCAGCCAGAACCTGGACTGTGTGTGTGTGTGTGTGTGTGTGTGTGTGTGTGTGTCATCTGTAGTGAGTGTGGGGACAGGATTGTGTGTGTGTGTGTCATCTGTAGTGAGTGTGGGGACAGGACTGACTGTGTGTGTGTGTGTGTGTGTGTGTGTGTGTGTGTGTGTGTGTGTGTGTGTGTGTGTGTGATCTGTAGTGTGTGTGTGTTTAACATTTGTAGTGAGTGTGGGGACAGGACTGTGTGTGTAATCTGTAGTGTGTGTGTAACATTTGTAGCGAGTGTGGGGACAGGACTGTGTGTGTAATCTGTAGTGTGTGTGTAACATTTGTAGCGAGTGTGGGTACAGGACTGTGTGTCTGTGTGTGTAATCTGTAGTGTGTGTGTAACATTTGTAGTGAGTGTGGGGAAAGGACTGTGTGTGTGTGTGTGTGTGTGTGTGTGTGTGTGTGTGTGTGTAATCCGTAGTGTGTGTGTGTGTGTGTGTGTGTGTGTGTGTGTGTGTGTGTGTGTGTAAGCTTCAGTGAGTGTGGGGACAGGACTGTGTCTGTGTGTGTAACATTTGTAGTGAGTGTGTGGACAGGTGTGTGTGTGTGGCATCTGTAGTGAGTGCGGGGACAGGTGTGTGTGTGGCATCTGTAGTGAGTGCAGGGACAGGTGTGTGTGTGGCATCTGTAGTGAGTGCAGGGACAGGTGTGTGTGTGGCATCTGTAGTGAGTGCAGGGACAGGTGTGTGTGTGGCATCTGTAGTGAGTGCGTGGACAGGTGTGTGTGTGTGTGTGTGTGTGTGTGTGTGTGTGTGTGTGTGGCATCTGTAGGGAGTGTGTGGACAGGTGTGTGTGTGTGGCATCTGTAGTGAGTGCGGGGACAGGTGTGTGTGTGGCATCTGTAGTGAGTGCAGGGACAGGTGTGTGTGTGTGTGTGTGTGGCATCTGTAGTGAGTGCGGGGACAGGTGTGTGTGTGGCATCTGTAGTGAGTGCGTGGACAGGTGTGTGTGTGTGTGGCATCTGTAGTGAGTGCGGGGACAGGTGTCTGTGTGGCATCTGTAGTGAGTGCGGGGACAGGTGTCTGTGTGGCATCTGTAGTGAGTGCGGGGACAGGTGTCTGTGTGGCATCTGTAGTGAGTGCGGGGACAGGTGTGTGTGGCATCTGTAGTGAGTGCGGGGACAGGTGTCTGGCATCTGTAGTGAGTGCAGGGACAGGTGTGTGTGTGTGCTATCTGTAGTGAGTGCGGGGACAGGTGTGTGTGTGTGTGGCATCTGTAGTGAGTGCGGGGACAGGTGTGTGTGTGTGTGTGTGGCATCTGTAGTGAGTGCGGGGACAGGTGTGTGTGTCATCTGTAGTGAGTGCGGGGACAGGTGTGTGTGTGGCATCTGTAGTGAGTGCGGGGACAGGTGTGTGTGTGGCATCTGTAGTGAGTGCGGGGACAGGTGTGTGTGTGGCATCTGTAGTGAGTGTGGGGACAGGTGTGTGTGTGCGGCATCTGTAGTGAGTGCAGGGACAGGTGTGTGTGTGTATGTAATCTGTAGTGAGTGCGGGGACAGGACTCTGTGTGTATGGCTACAGTAGAGAGACATAGTGTACATATATGTTCCTGCTCTCCCTCCCCAAGTGCTGCTGACAATATCACAGATGACTGTATTGTCCTGTGTAACCTGCTGCACCAGTCCAGCTGAGTTTCTGCAGGTGAGGGAGCAATGGGGGTACCTAACCCAGAAGTTAGTATCCACCAGTTTACTCACAGCACTAGGGTAATGACTGTGACCTGGCTATTACTGTATGTATGTTCTCCCTGTGTTTGCATAGATGTAGTGCAGGGACAGAAGAGTTAAATTGTGTAGGGGTTGAGACAGGCTCCTGGCACCGAGAGCCTCCGCCATTTGTGCCTCCCCAGCCTCTGACCTCATTGCATGTCACTGGTTTGCTTTTCCACTTGTATCTGAAGGTATTTTTCAGTACTAATATCTCTGGAAGGTAAGAGTCCGGTGTCCAGCAGAGTGCTCTCTGATGACTATAGTGAGGCAGGAAACCAGCAGCCAGAATACCCATAACAGGTGTATGCATCTGTCCCTGCTGGTGTAAGGGAAGGAATAGAATAGTGACACAGGTGCACCCCTGATTCCACTCTGGTGATATACCCCTGCTGTCAGGGTGCCATAACAAATGTGTACCTCAGAAAGCAACATGTTATTTTACATGCAAATACTATACTTTATGAGACAGCAAAGACTATTTAGGTACTATATAGTCACATTCATATCTGCTACAATTTATTGACATTGCGTCTCACCACTGCATGTTCCTTCAGGCTACAGCCAGTTGCCCTCCCCTTGTCTGTTATTTGTAGTACCCAGTCTGTAGTGTTATGGTAATGTTTGTACTTCGCTGTTGTGTATTGTACTTATGCTCCGCAATCGTTTTGGAAATATTTTCAGTTTACCCTTTTGTATGACCAGGGCCATTGAGAGCTCAGACTGGCCCAGGTACTGGGGGGTTGTGGTCAAATCCTGGGAAGCGTGTCCACGCCCTCTCCCAAAAATAAATGCTATGCGTAGCAGCTCCAGAGTCGGTGATCCTGCTCGTCTGCATAAGGTGCACTGGCTGCGCGATGAGCACACTGCCGAGCCTTTTGTGTGCCTCTTGGGACCCCTGCCTTACAAAGTACATAAGCAAATGAGCAAACAAGAAAACAGCGACTTACAGTACAAAACAATGCGGGACAAGTACACGGTATATAGCATTGTTGCATCAGCAGTCATAACACTGAAATCAGCATCAGGGTGGTAGAAACCAAGAGATAGTTGCCATTGTAGGGGCTATGGAGTAGATTATATTAGGTTTAAGAGAAGGACAAACACATGAGGGGACGGGGCCATGCTTGTGAGAGTTTACATTCTAAAGGGGATGGGCAGACAGGATAGACAATGAGGGTTCAGTATGATATACCGGTGGCCGGGAGGCCGTCCGCCAGTGTATCGACAACGGTGTCCCGGTCGCCAGTATGCCGGCAGCATGGCAAGAGCAAAGAGTCCTCTTGCAGGCTCGTTGCGCTCGCCATGCTGTGGGCTCGGTGGCTTGCTGCACTTGCCACAGGTTCTATTGCCACTCTATGGGTGTCATGGACACCCACGAGTGGGACTAGCCCCTGTTAGCCGGGATTCCGGATGGCAGCATTGTCAACGGTCAGGACAATGGGCGTAATTCAGATCTGTTCGCTCACTAGCGCAACGATCAGGGCACTACTGCACATGCGTATGCATCGCAATGCGCAGGCGCGTTGCACGGGAACAAAGCGGATCGTTGCTGTGATGGATTTTATGAAGAATCCATTCGCACAGCTGATCGCAAGGAGATTGACAGGAGGAGGGCGTCTGTGGGTGTCAACTGACCGTTTTCTGGGAGTGTTTGGGAAAATGCAGGCGTGTCCAAGCGTTTGCAGGGCGGGTTGCGCTTTAGAAAAGTTTTGTAGAGAGCTGGAGAGTCTGATAGAAGTAAAAAATTCCAGAGATAGGGAGCAGCACATGCAAAATCTTGGTGGTGGGGGGCGTGGCCAGGCTGGCAAAAGAGGCAGCTGAATATCTGGGGAGCTCCGTTCTAATATACCCCAAATTAGCCCTCATAGCCCTACTCTGCACACCTGTTTCCACGGCTTACTCTCTCCCCACCTCTACCCGAAGCACGAGCGCCAGTGGTTGTGCACTGCGGAGCCGGGAGATAGCTTATACTGTCTCTGCGGGTTGCGGCCCTTCTGACGCCACACAGCCGGGACCTCAATTGCCGGGGATCGCCTAGCCGCGAGGTAGTGAAGCGAGGGCAGTGCGCCGTCGCTGGCCCCAGCGGCAGACCATCAGCTTGTTACCTCCTTCCTGCCCTCACCTATGGTCTGGCGGAGTCCCCTGTGTGTCTCACTGATGCTGCGGACACGGACGTGCTGCAGCACCTGCAGCCTGGGATCCCTGCACGGTGGCCATCTTCTCCTTCAAGCACAACGGGACAGGGAAGTACTCAGTGTATTGCTGAGGGGAACAGATCTGTCCTCATTACCCATTGTCCATCATTTTATATATATATATATATATATATATATGTCCGTTTCCTGCACATTAACACCTAACCTGCACAATTGCAACTGCAGTCTGTTTAATGTATGTTTCCAGCTGCATCTTTCACTGTCTTCCACTCGACTTGTTTCCACATGATCTCTGCAGCTGCTGAAATTCCCAGCCGTTTACCACTTGAATTACTACATCTTTCAACCCCCACCCCACTCTCTTGGTGTGAGGTAGTCTGCTCTTTGAATTTCATTGGACGTCGTTGTCACCTGGATGATGCTGCTGGACAGATCGTTATAGGTGATTTATGGTAGTCCTCGCTACCAGACCGTGGGATCGCCTTCGTTCCCTGGTATCTTCTCTCCTTTTTGCAGTTCCTCTCACCCCGTGGTGTTGGTAACACAGTATGCCACATCTCTGTGCCCATCTTCTGGAGTCTATGGAGTAAACATTGTCATACAGTAACCGTGATTTTTATGGTGACCCCAACACTAGCAACATATTGATTCTATAGTGAACTGCCTATCACACCTGCTGTTCATGTTATGGACAAATTCCTCACTCTGTCAACCCCTAAACCTCAACGCACCAGAGGCGGTAGAAAGAGTTGAATCACCAGCTGAGATGCCTCCCATTTCGATCTCGACCACGATCCCTGACATAGGTCTTGAAATTGCAGACGTAATGTCACCGAAAGCTCTTCCTACACCGCCTTCCTACGTGGAGATCATTAAAGACATCAAAGAGACAGTGGAGACGTTATTGCTAGCGCAGGCCGACAAACTTATGTCGGCTGTCACGGACATCAAGTCTGAGCTGGGCACCATGTCTCGCAGAATATCTGTCAATGAAAACTGAATAGGCTCTAATTTTCAGGAAATAGAGGATTTAAAATAGCAGGTATCTGTGCTCTCGTCTTCCCGTCAACACATCCTCTCTAAGCTGGACGACCTTGAAAATAGAACAAGGAGAAAATCTACGGCTTGTAGGCCTGAAGGAATCAGTAAAAGGCCCAGATTGCTTAAATTCCTACTGTCGGACCTTTTGGATCTACTTGGTATCTCAGAGGAATTGTCATCCTGGGAAATTCAGAGAGCACATCGCTTGGGACCACCAGGGGATTCTAACCAATCTTGTCCTCGGCCGATCATATTTAAATGCCTGAACTTTTGTCACAAAGAACTGATCTGGTCGTCTGCTAGAACTAAAGGCACTCTCACTTGTGATGGTCAGAGACTCTTTGTATTCCAAGACTACTCTGCGGAAGTTTCCAGAGCTCGTCGTGAGATGTCTACTGTTTGCACCCAGCTAGTAAAATCGGGTACCAATTTTTCTCTTCTATACCCGGCCCATCTGCGGATCTTCCTGGCTCGTGGTCCTAAGGACTTCACAAATGTTGAGGATGCAAAAGCTTTTTTGAAGCGAGACATGGAGTCCTCCGTCTCTGAATCCATGACCAAAATGAGTGAGATAATGGGTGTTATGCTGATCACCGATTGCACCTATAATTTAATTTGTGAATGTTTCTCACGTTTAGGCATTTTGTTCCTTATTGAAGCTGATTTACCTTACCTATTGTATGCCAACTGCCATTTTTAGGGCCTAAGCTAACTTGATATTATTTTTCGGTTTGGTATACTATACTGAGAAACCCCTTTATTGTTCATAATGTTCCGAGATGTTTTACATAAGAAAGCTAATTCATAACTTTCCGTTCACTGTTGGGTTATCTTTGATATTTATGTCTCCCTCTTATACGGATTTACTCCACGGTTACTGTTTGAAATTGTGATGTGGAAACTGTTTTTTCCATTTTGTATTTTGTGTTTTTGTCCTTTTTTCTATGCTACTTTGTCTTCTTCTTTCTGCTCTCTTTTCTTTCCCTTTTCCCCCTTTTCATCCTTCAGGGAGCTGGGGAGTTTTCTTTTTTTACCACCATTTGAATGTTAGATATATCGAAAATCCTGGAATTCTTGTGTTTAGTTCTACCTTATACTCAGATGATGAGCGTCTTGGGATCGGGTACCTTGACCCTTATTGTTAACTATGGCCTCCCAAATTAAATTGTACTCCTGGAATTTACGGGGTATTAATTCACCAATTAAGCGTAGACGAATCCTTACTTATTTAAATAAAGTGAAGGCAGATGTCACTCTACTACAGGAGACGCATCTCACACCTGCTGAACATGCAAAACTCAGTATGCTTCGCCATCAGCTTATTACATCCTCCTCTTTTAATTCTAAGGCAAGAGGGGTTGCTATTCTTATCCAAAAGGGTCTCACCTATGACGTTCACCGTCAGATTATTGACACGGCAGGTAGATATATTATATTAGATATAACGTTGGAAGGCTCTAGGTATATTTTATGCAACGTGTATGCACCTGCAGTATGTGGTAGATCTTTCAACATAACAATCACTGGTCTCCTCCGGCCATATTCTGACACCTCCATTATTATGGGTGGCGACCTGAATTTAATCTCCGCCCTCGTCTTGGATAGAAAAAGTGTTTCATCCCAGAAATATTGTTTCCCGAAGATTAATCTGTTTTATATGGCGTCCCAATTAAGTCTTATAGATATTTGGAGGATTAAGAATCCAATTGAATTAGAGTACACCTGTTATCAGCTTCGTTTAATTCCTTTTCCCGTCTAGATAATTTTTTTATATCTGACAGTTTGTCTGCCAGGGTTACTGACACTAATATAGAACCAATATTAATATCGGACCATTCCCCTATTTCACTGACATTGCAGACCAAATTTACGCTGGGATTCAGCTCCCATTGGAGATTCCCAGTGAAGATGGCAACGTCTCAGAAATTTCAGTCCATGCTGGTTGCAGCTTGGGATTCTTACCAACTTAAAAATGCCGAGCATGAATCTAATCCTGGTCTTTTTTGGCAAACGGCTAAGGCAGTGTTAAGGAGCGATATTATTGCCTTTGCAGCTAAATTTAGAAAATAACAAAACACAACATACCGCGAAGCCCAGTCTATACTCTTCATTCCAAGCTTTTAAATTGTCTCCCACACCAGATAATAGACATAAGTATAAAGAAGCTAAACTTCATTTTGACCAAATATTGACGCAATTGGACAATAAATTCCTAACCGCTGGTAAACATAATATATTTCAATTTGGGAATAAATCTAGTCGTTTACTATCTAATCTTCTTAGAGCGAATGAGGGTCCTCATCACATTGCGGCTCTACAGGATGCGAATGGTGTCACGCAATGTGGTGGAAAGTAGATTTCAGATATCTTTTTTAACTACTATAATAATCTCTACTCCCAAGACCCTATAAATACTGCAGCTAAGCAGGATTTTTGGGACAAAATTTTACTACCACAGATTTCTATGGATCATTCAAATTCACTTATAACCCCTTTCACTACACAAGAGGTACTGGATGCTATTAAATCACTTAAAAATGTAAAAACCCTGGGCCCTGATGGATTATCTACTGAGTTTTTTTAAACTTCTCTCCTCAAAAATCGTAAATTCTTTAACATCTTTTTATAATTCTATTATTTCATCGCATTCAATCCCCCAATATTTTAATTCTGCAATGGTTCGGGTCTTGCCCAAACCAGGAAAAGACCTGATGCGGCCCTCATCGTATAGACCTATAGCGTTGCTTAACATTGATTATAAAATATTTACCAAGATCCTAGCGGATAGAATGAAGAGGATACTCCCTAAAATAATCCATGATAGTCAAACCGGCTTCATATGGGGTAGACATTCTGTGACTAACATTAGAAACATTTTGACTATTTTACAGTCCTTGGAGTCGTCTCCAGTGGGTGGTCCTGCTTTTCTGTTATCTTTAGATGCTGAAAAAGCATTTGATCTGGTAATGTGGGACCACCTGTTCGAGACCCTTCGAAGATTTGGCTTCCCCTCTCAATTTATACACACGTTAAAGACTATCTATTGTAATCCTCCCACCCAAATATTTGTTAATAAATACCTTTCTACTCCCTTTTTTACTCAGAGACAGGGATGCCCCCTTTCTCCCTTGCTATTTGCAGCGGCTCTGGAGCCCTTAGCCATTGCCCTACGACAATTACCTGCTTTTACTGGCATATCAGTTAATGGGGTAAGGTCCAAATTGAGCTTATTCGCTGACGACATGCTTCTTTTTATAAGTAATCCCCTGACTTCCATTCCAGCTATTTTTGATGTAATTGCTGAATTTGGCTCTTTTGCTGGATACCGTATAAATATAAATAAATCTGAATTATTACCTTTGAAGGGTTTAGGACAGGTATTCCCAACCACAGTCCTCAAGGCACACCAACAGTACAGGTTTTAGTGATATCCAGGCTGCAACACAGATGGTTAAATCAAAATAACTGAGCTACTAATTAAGTCACCTGTGCTCAAGCCTGGGTATCACTAAAACCTGCACTGTTGGTGTGCCTTGAGGACCGTGGTTGGGAATGCCTGGTTTAGGAGATTCTCCGACTCTCTCCAGTCTTCCTTTCCAACTTACTCTGACTACTACCAAACTGAAATACTTAGGGATTTCTATACCTTCTCAATTATCTCAGTTGTATTTACTCAACTATACCCCAATTATCTAAAAGATGAGAACTCAATTGGAAAATTGGATGGATCTCCCACACTACCTGATGGGAAGAGTCGTAGTGATTAAGTCTGTCACTTTCCCTAAACTGGCATATTTGCTGCAGATGCTTCCCACGGTGCTCTCGAGGAAAGATGTTTTGATATGCTCTAGGTTATTTTCTAGGTTTATATGGAAATATGGGCGACCTCGTATGCCTAGGGCACATACTTACCTTAACAAACAGAAGGGTGGCTTGAGTGTACCTAATGTCCAAATATTTGCCAGGGCGGCTTTATATCGCTACGCCTCTGACTGGCTTCTCCGTCGGGGCCTTTATACTGATTTAGCTCTAGAGGAAGCCCTATTTTACCCTTAATCTCCGGCAGCGCTCCTCCATACCCCTTTCAAATATGTTTCAAAGGAGATTAAATCCAACATTCTTTTTAATGATACTTACAAAGCTTGGCTGGCTACACACAAAAATCTCAAGAGTAATCCTTTTTCCACTCCGTATATCCCCATATGGGGAAATCCCAATTCCCTACATAACATGACATTTTATACCTGCGATGCCTGAGAATCAACATCATAAAAGATGTTTTTGACCCTGGCGGACAACTTCTTTCCTTTATCCAACTGCAGGATAAATTTTCTATACCCCAACGACAGTTTCTTATGTATCTCCAACTTCAACATTATATTAACGCCTTGGTAGATCCTCTTGGCATACAGTTATCTTCTCCTTTAGTAAATACCACTCTTGCTTTTTGTCGTACCCACTCCTTCAAAATTAGGTTCCTCTATGCTGATTTGATAGACGCTAACGCTCCATCATGGAATCCGCTTTATCTAGCATGGAAGAGAGAAATTCCTGACATTCCTGACATCTCTGATATTTTAATAAATACGAAGCTATCTCTTAAATACTTAAAATCAGCTCGTCTTCAAGAGATACATCTAAGAGTTTTAAATAGGATGTATGTGTCTCCCTCCCAAAGGAAACATTTTAATACTTTAGAGCTGGGACTGTGTCCTAAATGCTCGGTACTTGGAGCTGATTTTACACACAATTTTTGGTTATGTGGCAAAATAAAGAAATTTTGGTTTAAACTTCTAGGTTACCTTAACAGAGGGGGTAATTCCAAGTTGATTGCAGCAGGAACATTTTTAGCAGTTGGGCAAAACCATGTGCACTGCAGGGGAGGCAGATATAACATGTGCAGAGATAGTTAGATTTGGGTGTGGTGTGTTCAATCTTCAATCTAATTTGCAGTGTAAAAATAAAGCAGCCAGTATTTACCCTGCACAGAAACAAAATAACCCACCCAAATCTAACTCTCTCTGCACATGTTATATCTGCCTCCCCTGCAGTGCACATGGTTTTGCCCAACTGCTAAAAAATTTCCTGCTGCGATCAACGTGGAATTACCCCCTGAGTGTTTCACGTTAATTTATCTTTATCAATAAGACCACTATTGTTTGCAGATTTTTCTACTTGGCTTCTAGATTCTGACATTGGGGGTCATTCCGAGTTGTTCGCTCGTTGCCGATTTTCGCAACGGAGTGATTAAGGCAAAAATGCGCATGGTACACAGTGCGCATGCGGTAAGTATTTTAGAACAAAACTTAGTAGATTTACTCACGTCGAACGAAGAATTTTCATCGTTGAAGTGATCGGAGTGTGATTGACAGGAAGTGGGTGTTTCTGTGCGGAAAAACGCAGGTGTGCCAGGATAAAACGCGGGAGTGTCTGGAGAAACGGGGTCGCCACCCATAATAATGGAGGTGTCAGTGGCTGGCCGAACGCAGGGCGTGTTTGTGACGTCAAACCGGGAACGAAACGGGCTGAGCTGATCGCAGTGTAGGAGTAAGTCTCGAGCTACTCAGAAACTGCTAAGAATTATTTATTCGCAATTCTGGTACTCTTTCGTTTGCAATTCTGCTAAGCTAAGATACACTCCCAGAGGACGGCAGCCTAGCGTGTGCAATGCTGCTAAAAGCAGCTAGCGAGCGAACAACTCGGAATGAGGGCCATTATCACTTTAGTCCCAGTTCTGACAGTAATGGTTACTATTGCAAAACATGTGATCCTGTCTCATTGGATCTATCCTACTGCTCCAACAATAAAGGAGTGGGAGAGCGCAGTGTTAGAAGTACTATTTCATGAACGACGTATGGCCGCCTTCAATATTGACAGAGGTGCAGACCTTATCCACAAGAAATGGGGTGCTTTCATAATTAGTTTACCTACCCATTCCCAAGAACGAATATGAAAAATATTTGATTCCACTACCTGGTATAGACTGAATTTTCGTTCTGTGAGCATGATTGGCGACCTACGTGCTGTGGGCGTCTCCTCCTGATATGATCATTCATGACCCTTTACATTTGTCTATTCTGCTATGAAACTTAGACTTTGTTCTTTTATTTTCTCTGTACCCCCAGCTCCCCCCCACCCCCTTCCTTTTCCTCTCTTATTCTTCTTTTTCCTCTTTCCCATCTATTCTTTTCTAATTGGACTTCTCTTTCCATTTTCTCTTGTTATTTGAAAAATGAAAAACCGCAGTCATATTGCTGTACTCTTCATTCTTCGGGAACTGCAATACATTTTATGTCTGCTGTATTGTTTTATTTTTGTTTTCCCGAGAACTGTGTGTACTTACTGTGCTGACTGCGAGTAATCTCACCGCTGACCGCAAAGTTCCCACCATTGAATATAATGGAGAGGCTTTGCGATGCGCTGTCTGCCAGCTCAGACGCGCATAGCCAGTCAGGAGAGTGCCACGACGTGGCGCTCCCTGATTGGCTGAAGGGACGCTCTGTGACAGGAGTCACGGGGGGTGTCAGCATTCGGGGAAAGGGGTCCCATGTGTAAACATGGGACCCCTTTCAGTCCGTGTGGATCGGGTATGCGGTTGTTTTTTTGCCAAGTACGTGGATTACAAAAACAGGACAGCACACACTGGATTTAGGTGAGTATAATTTTATTTTCAGGTACCCCGGATTCTACATGGAGAAGTGGACCGAGGTCGGCGTGTGAACATAGGTAAGTATGTGTGTGTCGGCATGTGTGTAATAAAGTTGTACTTTCACGGTGTGCGTGTCCTGTTTTTATTTGGGTATTTTTTTGCAGAAGAACTACAGGTACCAGCGGGCCCATTTCCACCCGCATGCTGGTACTAGTGGTTCTCCAAGTACCAGCTTGCAGGGGAGGCTTGCTGGGACTTGTAGTTCTTCTGCAAAAAACCAATATTCTTTCATTTTTACACATGGCTATCAGCCCCCCATCCGCAGCCCTTGGATGGGGGGTACAGCCTCGGGCTTCACCTCTGACCCTTGGGTGGCTGGAGGGGGGGACCCCTTGATTTAAGGGGTCCCCACTCCTCCAGGGTACCCCGGCCAGGGGTGACTAGTTGGGTATTTAATGCCACGGCCACAGGGACCGGTATAAAAGTGTCCCCTGGCTGTGGCATTATCTCCCCAGCTAGTGGAGCCCGGTGCTGGTTCAAAAAATATGGGGGACCCCTACGCTTTTTGTCCCCCGTATTTTTTGCACCAGGACCGGACGCAGAGCCTGGTGCTGTTTCTAAAAATACGGGGGATCCCCTGTCCATTTTTCCCTGTATTTTTACAACCAGGACCGGCTCAAAGAGCCCAAGGCTGGTTATGCTTAGGAGGGGGGACCCCACGCATTTTTTTTCAGAATTTTAACCCATTCCCACCCCTTCCCACTGAAAACCATGCTCTCTCAATTTTAGTCAGTTAAAAAAAAAAAAATTATTTAAAAAAATATATAATAGTTGAAAATCCTAATAGACAAACCAAGTACCTAATCCCTTCTAATATAAATAGATATGCTATTAGCAATAAAAAAAAACTAAAAAAAAAACATGTTTTAAATTTTTTTTATTAGATTCCGCCAGCAAAGTGAGGCGGAATGAAATGGACGAATTTACTGTCGAAAAGCACCGTTGTCGAATCAACATTTTTCAATTGAATATACTTTTGTCGAAAATTTTTACCATTGCAGACATGTCGAATTTGTGAACTGTCGAATTTGAAAAAGTCGAATCTGAAAAGTCAGTTTTTTTGACGAAAAGTACTGTATTGCATTGTCGAATTATTCTTTTTGTCGAAAATGCCCCGTTTTTCGACATTTTCGGCAATTCGACTGCAATTGCACATACCCCTTAGACATGTTAAGTTTAAGAAAACACTGAGGCATCCAGGAAATGATGGTAGAGAAACACTTTGGGGACACAACAGTTAGTCAAAGGTGGGGGGGGTGGAGTCATTAGGGAATACAGAGAAGGACTGGATAGAGAGGTAGGAGAGGGCAGTATCACGCAGACCAAGGAAGTGAATGATTTGCAGGAGAGGGTTGTACACAGTGTCAAAAGCAGCAGAGAGGTCAAGGAGAATGTGCAGAGAGTAGTGACCCTTTGATTTAGCAGCAAGGAAGTTAGGGCAGTTTCAGTGGAAAGGATGGAAGCCAGACTAAAATGGGTCAAGCAATGAGTGGGAGGAAAGAAATGTGTTAAAGTGATTGTAGATAATAATAATTGTAGATAATACGCTCAAGGAGTTTGATGGCAAAAGGGAGGAGAGAGATGGGTATGTAGTTGGAAAGAGTGTTAGGATCAAGGGTAGATTTTTTAACAGTGGGGGAGAGAAGGACATGCTAAAAGAAGAATTTGAGGAGGTGGGCAAGATGGGTCAGGCAGAAGGAGAGAGGTAGCAGAGGAGGCTGGAGGGGATAGGGTCAAGTAGGGGATGACTGGATACAGGGGAAAAAGAAGTCAGAGTTAGTAAGATTGATACGGAGGGGTGGTCTGGGAAAGGAGGGGGTTGGGTGCTGAAGGTTTCGTGGGATGGGATGTCCTGACGTATGGAGTCAATTTTGGATGTGAAGTAGGTGGCAAAGTCAAGGACATAGAGTGAGGAGGGGATTCAAGGTAGAAGTGGGCAGATGAGGGAGTTGAAAGTGGCGAAGAGATGCCGGGGTTTGAGGACTGGGAGCAGATGAGGTTTTTGAAATACAACTGTTTAGAGGAGGAAAGGGCAGCACTTTAGGATTAGAGCATAATTTTGTAATGGAGAAAGTCTGCTTTCGAGCATGATATCCTCCACTGTCACTCGGCGGTACGTGAACAGTTTCGTAGACATCTGGTGAATTTAGAATGCCAGGGTTGAGATGTTGATTTGCAAGGGTGAATAGTGACCGCCGGAGCAACAGAGTCAAGGGCAGAAGGTACTGAATAGGGAAGTGGCAAAAACAAAAGTTCAACATGTCATAAACTAGCTTATTATATTCCCTGCAGCAAACTCACCACCTCCCCTGACCTCTCCATAATCATTAACAATACCACAAAGTACTCAGGGCTCCATTTAAGCGAGTCATAATTCCTAAAGCACTCTCTAAAGGGTTTATGAACTCGATTCTGAAGGGAAGGGGTTAGTTATTGCTTTTATTTTATTGCTGTTTGGGAATGTACTGTTTACACTACCTATAGACCGACTCACTGACTTTTATAATCTCTTTGCCGTGAGAAGCCCAGATGGGAGAGGCATGTGGCAGCTGATGGGGGTGGGGCCTGACTGCACCATTGGCACCTGCCTCCTCTTAACAAATTTATGTGAAATGTGCGTCCAAGAAGAGGGTGCAGGACCAATGATGTGATCATATATGCCACTAGCCCTCATGTTTAATGGAGATCTACCACATAACATGAATACATTAACATTAATAGTCCACGCTGCAGTAGTGCTCTCCACATCAGTGCCCATGTTTCAGTACTCCCACATAACATTAATACCCCACATGCCAGTCCCCTCAGACCACTAAAACTACCTCCACATAGCATTAATCTCAGCTCCTAAGGAAGTTACGGATCCATGAAATCTGTGCAGAGTGGAGGGAAGGAGTAGGGATGGCCATTGATGATCAGTGATTCAAAATCATTGATGGTTTATGACTGATGTTGAATACTTGTGCCATTGATGGGGGAGAACCAGAACCCTAACACTCCATCGATGGAAAGACATGACCAAATATATATACAGTATTTATTTTTTTCACAAAGTGCCGGGACATGGACACCCATGAAGCCCCGCCTCCATGTTCTAATTGGCCCACGGGCCAGTCAGTGAGAGAACAGGTATGACCATCATTTGTGGAAACCATCGATGGTCATCCACTGCATAGTTAGCAGCCATGGATGGTTACTTGCCATATCGTCATTGATGGCAACCACACCGATGGTCATCCCTAGGAAGGAGTGGAGAAGAGGAGAGAAGAGTGGGAGGAGAGGAGAGTACAGTGGGAGGGTGGAAAAGATCTGCGATGCACCTCATGGGCTGATCCTGGAGGAGTGGCAAGGAACTAGCAAATACAGCACTGATGAGGTCTGCTCCTGTTACGCACACCAGTGCTAACAGGAGTATACCGGTGTATGAACAGAGAGGGAAGCGAAGCAAACGAACTCACAGACAGTATAACATAACATACACAGGAGGTGATGGAATAACTAATAAACACAAAGTGAACGGAGAAGCCCAAAGGCTCAGGAATTGGGTGTCTCCCTAGTGTCAGGAATGCTCAGATGGAATAGAGCGGACACTGAAGCGAGGTGTAGTGATTTAACATGTGGAGCACCTGAAATGATGTTGCTAAGAGCAACAGAAAAAACCCCAAAGGGTTACCAACGGGTGTGGGAATAAACTCCTTGGTCAGAGATAGAAATATAGACACAAGGAGAGTATCCACAATGCTAACCCCCACTTGCAGGGCACAGGTTCAGCTTACTGCCACTAAACTGACACCTGGACGCCCTGCACAGTGAGGGAGGATTAAGCAAGCAGGTCTGAGAGTACAGCCGCAAACCTGCTGGGTTCACAGAATAGCAAAAGAACCCCAGCAGGTCAAACAACTGATTCCAGTCTTACTGCTAGGTCCGGATTGGCAGAATGAAGTACCGAATCCCAAGGCCTATTCGCAGTAAGCAACAAGTAAATACAAAGTCACACAGTACTAGCTAACTCTCTGGAACTGACTAACAAACAAAGATTCAGCAGCATTTGCCTAGCCTGAGAGGATGGTTTATATAGCAGGTGCTGTCCACGCCCCACTCAGATCTCACAGACTGTGAGCACAAAACCAGCGCCGGATTCCCTGCCGTGCACAGAGCCTGTAACCACTACACAGTAAAAACCCGGACCGGAGTATCAGCTGCGCTCAGGTTACTTCGCTAACACTTGCCTCCCGGTTGCCATGGCGACGTGGCAGCACAGAGCAGGAGATCCTAACAGTACCCCCCCTCTGACGAGGGGTTAAAGAACCCCTACCACCGGGTTTATCGGGGAACTGCGAGAAGAAAGAGCGTATCAGTCTGGGGGCATGAAGATCTCAACTGCGCACCCACGACCGCTCCTCCGGTCCATACCCCTTCCAGTGCGCCAAAAATGACAGCCGACCCCGAACCATCATGGAGTCAAGAACTCTTTCAACCACAAACTCCCTCTGACCCCGTATCAGAAGAGGAGAAGGTCTTCCACTGGAAGAAGGATTACTAACCGCCAGTTTTAAAAGGGAACAATGAAATGTTTTATTGATACCCAATGAACGGGGCAGATCTAACTGAAATGCCACCGGATTGATAACCCTGGTGATCTTATAAGGGCTGATGAACCGGGGGCCTAACTTATGAGATGGCTGTCTCAACTTCAAATTCTTGGTGGACAACCAGACGAAGTCTCCTAATTTGAAGCTGCAGGATCTTCTCCGCTTATCAAAAACCCTTTTGGTCACTAATGACACAGACACAAGGGCTTTCTTCACTTTCCTCCAAATACCCCTAAGGACCGAAACAACAGAGGAACCACCAGGCGTGGAATCCAGGGGGTCAAAAGAATTGGCCTTAGGATGATGCCCATACACACAAAGGAAGGGAGAGATCCCTGTAGCAGAGTGAGCCGCGTTGTTATAGGAAAACTCCGCCATGGACAGATGAGCAACCCAGTCAGTATGACACTTGGAGACATAACACCTGAGGAACTGCTCCAAGGACTGGTTCACCCTCTCAGTCTGCCCATTAGACTGTGGATGGTAGCCTGACGACAAGCTCACAGAAATCTGAAGATCAGAACAAAATGCCCTCCAGAATTTGGCCACAAACTGGGATCCACGGTCAGAGACCACATCAAGTGGCAACCCGTGGAGGCGCACAACATGCTGCATAAATAACTCAGACAGGCATCTGGCCGATGGCAACCCAACCAGTGGAACTAAATGTGCCATCTTCGAAAACCTGTCAACGACAACCCAAATGGCTGTCATCCCCGAGGATTTGGGTAAGTCCACCACAAAATCCATGGAAATGTGGGTCCATGGCTTAGACGGAATAGAGAGTGGATGTAATGGGCCGACAGGAACCCCTCTAGGAGTTTTATTTCGGGCACAAACGTCACATGCACGAACCCACTGATCCACATCCCTAGCCACCGAGGGCCACCACACCGCCCTAGACAGCAACTCCCGAGTTCTGGCAATACCCGGATGCCCTGCCGACCTCTTGGCATGGAATTCCAGGAACACTCGCTGTCTTAACCTAGGAGGCACAAACAAGAGACCTACCGGAAGGTCTGTAGGAGCCTGCTCCTGTGCTCTAAGGACTAATGACAAGAGGTCCTGGGTAATGCCCACTTTAATACATGATGGGGACACAATGGGCAATGGCTCCTCGGTGGTCTCTTGAACTGGAGCAAAACTCCGCGAGAGCGCATCAGCCTTGATGTTTTTTGACCCAGGGCGATATGTTATCAAAAAATTAAAGCGAGCAAAAAACAAAGCCCATCGTGCCTGCCTGGCATTGAGCCGCTTCGCTGACTCTAAATATGCCAGATTCTTATGGTCGGTGAGAATTGAGACCACAAACTTAGCCCCCTCAAGCCAGTGTCTCCACTCCCCGAGTGCATCCTTTATAGCCAACAATTCCCGGTTACCCACATCATAATTCATCTCGGCAGACGAAAATTTACGGGAAAAGTAAGCACAGGGATGAAGGCGATTATCAGACACCCCCATCTGAGAGAGCACTGCCCCAATACCTATCTCAGAGGCATCCACTTCTACCACAAAAGGACGCTCTGGATCTGGGTGTCGCAGCACCTTGGCCGAGACAAATGCCCTTTTGAGACGGGCAAAGGCCGCTTTGGCCTCACAAGACCAGTGAGCAACATCCGCCCCTTTCTTAGTGAGTGCCACCAAGGGGGCCACTATAGACGAAAATCCAGCGGTAAACCGTCTATAAAAATTCGCAAAGCCCAGAAAACGCTGAAGCGCCTTCAAACCAGTGGGCTGCACCCAATCCAGGACTGCCTGTACCTTAGAACCCTCCATTTGGAAACCTCCTGAGGAGATAATATACCCTAGAAATGCGATTTGCTGGACTTCAAACTCGCACTTCTCCAGCTTCGCCCCAAGCTGGTGGTCTCTGAGTTTCTGGAGGACTAAGCGTGCATGCTTCCGATGTTCCTCCAGGGAATGAGAGAAGATTAGGTTGTCATCTAGATAAACAACTAAGAATCTATCCAAATATTCCCTGAGCACATCGTTCATGAATTCCTGGAAGACTGCCGGGGCATTAGAGAGCCCAAAAGGCATCACCAAATATTCATAATGCCCTGAGTGGGTATTAAAGGCAGTCTTCCATTCATCCCCCTCTCTTATTCGGATTAGATTGCAAGCACCGCGTAGGTCAATCTTAGAAAAAATGGTGGCAGTACGAAGCTGGTCAAACAAAACCGAAATGAGAGGCAGTGGGTACGAGTTTTTAATCGTGATACGGTTCAATTCCCTGAAGTTGATGCAGGGTCGCAACGAACCGTCCTTTTTACCCACAAAGAAGAACCCCGACCCAACTGGGGACTGTGAGGGTCTGATAAATCCCTTAGCCAAGTTCTCCTGAATGTACTCTGCCATAGCCTGAGTCTCAGGACGTGACGGGGAGTACAACCTGCTCTTGGGAAGCTTAGCATCCGGCAACAAATCAATGGCACAGTCATAGGGGCGATGGGGAGGTAGTACCTCCGCAACTTTTTTGGAGAACACATCCGCAAAATCTGCATAACATCCTGGCAATCTTAGCTGCGAGAGCCTGACTGGAAGGCTCAAGCAACTTCTGAAACAATCACTACCCCAACTAAGAATCTCCCCAGAGACCCAGTCAAATTGAGGGTTATGGCCCTTAACCAGGGTAACCCCAAAACCAATGGGGCAAAAGAACAGACAGTCACATAAAAAGACAATTTTTCAGAGTGTGTGGCTCCAATAAACAAAGGAATTTGGCTGGTGCAGGAGGTAATTTTACCCTGGGACAATGGTTCCCCGTTTAACCCACAGATCTCAATCTCTGATGCCAAAAGGTACTGAGGGAACAGAGTGTTCCAGGGCGAATTGACGGTCCATGAAAACCCCATCGGCCCCACTGTCAACAAAGGCCTCAGTCTTGACAGTTTGACCGAGGATCTCCAAAGTCACCGGAATGAGAAAAGTATTTTTGGGAAATTCTGACTTCTGGCCTGACAGGATATTTCCCATCACCCTCAGGCCCTGAAGTTTTCTGGGCATGATACTACAACATGACCTTTATTCCCACAGTACAAACACAAACCCTGCTGTCTCCTCCGCGTCTTCTCACGCGAGGAGAGGTGGGTAGCCCCAATCTGCATAGACTCCTCGGAATATTCCTCAGAGTCTGAGGTTCCCTTGGGAAAAAAGGAAACTGCGGTCTCCCTTTCAAGCCTATGCTCTCTCAGCCGTCTATCCACCCGGATGGATAACTGCATGAGCTGATCTAAGCTATCAGGCGAGGGATATTGTACCAGTTGGTCCTTTATCTGGTCAGAAAGGCCCCTTCGGTACTGGTTTCTCAGGGCTGGGTCATTCCACTGGGTATCATGAGCCAACCTCCGAAACTCCGTACTATAAACCTCAGCTGGCCGTCGCCCTTGCTTAAGAACCGTAATCTGAGCCTCGGCTGAAGCCATCTTGTCAGGGTCATCATACAAAATGCCCAGTGCCGTAAAAAAAGCATCAACACTTTTAAGCGACGGACAGTCAGGCTGTAACCCATATGCCCAGACCTGTGGGTCTCCTTGTAGCAAGGAAATCACCATGCCCACCTGCTGAATCTCCGACCCAGAAGACTGGGGCCTAAGCCTGAAATATAGCTTACAGCTCTCCTTGAAACAAAAGAACTGCGAGCGATCTCCAGAAAAACGATCTGGGAGATTTACTTTCGGCTCCTTAACCCCTGAACTTGCCGCTGCTGCTGCGGGAGCTCAGCTAGCGGCCTGCGGGGTGATCATTTTAATGGACATCTCATTAAATTGTTGAGTCAGGACCTGCACCTGATCGACCACCTGTTGCAAAGTATTTTGAGGGGTATGCTCCATATTCCCACAAAATTTCAACAGGAGTAGGGCTGCTGAATATGTTACGCACACCAGTGCTAACAGGAGTATACCGGTGTATGAACAGAGAGGGAAGCGAAGCAAACGAACTCACAGACAGTATAACATAACATACACAGGAGGTGATGGAATAACTAATAAACACAAAGTGAACGGAGAAGCCCAAAGGCTCAGGAATTGGGTGTCTCCCTAGTGTCAGGAATGCTCAGATGGAATAGAGCGGACAATGAAGCGAGGTGTAGTGATTTAACATGTGGAGCACCTGAAATGATGTTGCTAAGAGCAACAGAAAAAACCCCAAAGGGTTACCAACGGGTGTGGGAATAAACTCCTTGGTCAGAGATAGAAATATAGACACAAGGAGAGTATCCACAATCCTAACCCCCACTTGCAGGGCACAGGTTCAGCTTACTGCCACTAAACTGACACCTGGACGCCCTGCACAGTGAGGGAGGATTAAGCAAGCAGGTCTGAGAGTACAGCCGCAAACCTGCTGGGTTCACAGAATAGCAAAAGAACCCCAGCAGGTCAAACAACTGACTCCAGTCTTACTGCTAGGTCCGGATTGGCAGAATGAAGTACCGAATCCCAAGGCCTATTCGCAGTAAGCAACAAGTAAATACAAAGTCACACAGTACTAGCTAACTCTCTGGAACTGACTAACAAACAAAGATTCAGCAGCATTTGCCTAGCCTGAGAGGATGGTTTATATAGCAGGTGCTGTCCACGCCCCACTCAGACCTCACAGACTGTGAGCACAAAACCAGCGCCGGATTCCCTGCCGTGCACAGAGCCTGTAACCACTACACAGTAAAAACCCGGACCGGAGTATCAGCTGCGCTCAGGTTACTTCGCTAACACTTGCCTCCCGGTTGCCATGGCGACGTGGCAGCACAGAGCAGGAGATCCTCACAGCTCCATGTCGCAGATGAACATCGCGACCGATGGCCATGATGTTCATCCAGAACATCACAGTGTACAGATCGCAAATGCAAGCAGCTTTGCAAATGGGATCATTACTAAATTAGGTCCTATATATTATTGCTAAGATATGCCCTTTTCTCACCAAGACACAGCAAAAAATGGTATTCACTTACTAACCATCTCCTGCCTCAACTACTTCTACAACCTTGTATAGTAAGTACTGTTGCAAGACAGATCTTCCTGTCCTGCCCTCCACATGTGATGCACTATTATGCAAATTTATATACTGGCTCCCTATATAATTTAGAATACAAATAACATTATTTCCCTTCACCTACAAAGCCCTCAATAACAACTTTAATCCCTTATTATTTATTATTTTATTAACAGTTTCTTCTATAGCGCAGCAAATTCCGTTGCGCTTTACAATTGGAACTTACAATGATATACTGTAACAAAACTGGGTAATAACAAACAGTCATAGAGGTACAGTAGGAAGGCCCTGCTCGCAAGCTTACAATCTATAGGGAAATAGGCAAGGATACACAAGGATAGGTGCTATCTATTGCATAGTTGTCCACCAGATTGTAAAGGTTCTTGGTGGGCTGTATAATATGGTCATACAGCAATGATGAACCGGTTTTGAGAGGAAGGGAAAGTGAAGAATGAGAAGACATCTGAGGATATGTGTGGACTGTGCAGAGTGGATGCAATTTGATAGGAAGGTCTGTGAAAGTTATGTGGGTGGTTCTGGAATTTGATACGCTTGCCTGAAGAGGTGAGTTTTCAGGGAACACTTGAAAGTTTGGAGACTAGAGGAGAGTCTTATTGTGCGTGGTAGGGCATTCCACAGAGTGGAAGAGAAGAGAGTCCTGCAATTATGAGTGGGAGCGAGTTATGAGTGTGGATGAGAAACGCAGATCTTGTGAAGAGCGAAGAGTTCAGGTTGGGAGATATTTTGAGATAAGCAAAGTGATATACATTGGTGTAGTTTGGTTAATGGCCTTGTGTGTGAGTAAAAGTATTTTAGATTGAATATGGTAGAATACAGGTAACCAATGGAGGGACTGACAGAGTGGATCTGCAGACGATGAACGTCTAGCAAGGAAGATTATCCTCACAGCTGCATTCAGAATGGATTATAGTGGTGAGAGTCTCGTTTTGGGAAAACCAGTTAGGAGACTGTTGCAATAATCAATGCGGGAGATAATGAGAGCATGGATTAGAGTTTTAGCAGTGTCTTGTGTAAGGTATGGTCGTATTTTGGAAATGTTTCTTAGATGCATGAAACATGATATTGTGACAGATTAAATGTGGGGAACAAAGGACAGATCAGAGTCAAGGATGACACCTAGGCAGCGAGCTTGTGGAGTAGGGTAGACTGTCGAGTTTTCAACAGTGATAGAGATATTAGGTTGGTACCTACTATTGGCCGGTGGAAATATAATTAACTGTGTTTTTGAAATATTAAGTTTGAGGTGGCGAGATGTCATCCAAGAGGAAATGGCAGAAGGACATTCAGTGACACGGCCCAATACAGATAGGGACAAATCAGGGGAGGATAGATAGATTTGAGTATCATCTGCGTACAGATGATACTGAAATCCAAAAGAGCTGATTAGTTTACCAAGAGATGAGGTATAGACAGAGAAAAGCAGAGGACCCAAGACTGAGCCTTGCGGTACTCCAACTGAAAGAGGTGGCGAAGAGGAGGTAGATTTAGAGAAGCGAACACTGAAGGAGCGATTAGATAGGTAGAATAGGAACCAAGAAAGGGCTGTGTCTTTAAGTCCTAGGGATTGTAGTGTTTGTATGAGAAGAGAGTGGTCAACAGTGTCAAAGGCAGTAGATAGATCTAGAACAATAAGTAGTGAGTAATGGCCTTTAGACTTCGGAGTGACCAAATCATTAAACACTTCCGTCAGTGCTGTCTATGTGCAGTGTTGGGAACAGAAGCCTGACTGAAGTGGGTCCAATAAATTGTGTGAGTTAAGAAAGTGTGTGAGTCGAGTGTAGGCAAGCATATCAAGTAGCTTAGAGAGACAAGGGAGCTGAGAGATAAGGTGGTAGTTTGAGAGAGAGTTAGGATCAGAAGTTTTTTTTTTTCAAAATGGGAGTAATCACTGCATGCTTGAACAGTGAAGGAAAACTACCAGTAGAGAGAGAGAGAGATTACAGATGTTAGTTAAGGTAGGGATGAGCACCGGAGACAGCTTTACTTATTTATGAGGGTAAAGGATCAAGAAAAGAGGTAGTAGAGAAGCAGGATGAGAAGAGTGATGATACTTCATCTTCATTTGTGGGATCAAATGAAGAGAGAGTGCCAGAGGGTTCAGGTAAAGAACTGAGCAGGTCACTGGCTTCTGAAGAGCATACCATTTCATCTCAGATCTTATCAATCTTCTCCTTGAAGTAGGAAGCAAGATCTTGTGCCTTGATAGTGGCTGGTGGGGTAGGTGAGGCAGGATTCAAAAGTGATTTATATGTATTAAAGAGTCGTTTGGGGTTAGAGGCTTGAGCAGAGATAAGAGTTTGGAAATATGTTTGTTTAGCAGTGTCCAGGGCATTTCTATAAGAGTGGTAGACAGTTTTATATGTGAGGAAATCACTTGAAATATGAGATTTACGCCACTGACGTTCAAGTTTACGTGTGAGTTTTTGTAGATGTCTTTAGAGTGCCATGGTTGACATCTAGGCCTACGTGGAGTGTGATGGGTAACTGTAGCCACTTCATCAAGGGCTAGTTCTAGAGTCTTGTTCAGGTGTGATACAGCCATCTCAGGAGAGGTGAATGCAGAAATAGTTGAAAGCAGTTCTTGGAGTAAGGTGGAAAGTTCTTGAAGATTAATTGTGTTAATATTTCTGCGGGTTTGAGGAGGATTGGAGGACTTCAGCAACATAGAGTTTGAATTAATGGAGGAGAGCATGCAGGTGATAAGGTTGTGATCTGAGAGGGGGAAAGGAGTGTTAGTGAGTTCAGAAATGGAACATAGTCTGGTGAATACTAGATCAAGGCAGTGGCCCTCCTGATGAGTAGAGGAGTCAGACCATTGGGAGAGGCCGAGAGAGGAGATTAGAGAGAGTAGTCTGTAGGCGTGAGCAGCAGATTTTGAATAATCAATAGCAATATTGAAATCACCCATGATGATGGTGGACATGTCAGAGGGTAGGAAGTGAGGGAGCCAGGTAGAAAAATCTTCCAGAAATTGTTTGGGATGCCCAGGTGGGCGATAGATAACTGCAACACGCAGAGAGAAAGGAGAGAAAACCCTGATGGAATTTACTTCAAATGATGTAAATGTGAGTGATGGAACCTATGGTAGAACAGTGTATGCGAAAGATTGGAAAGTAATAGTCCAACTCCTCCTCTCTTATAGTTACCAGGCCCGGAGGTGTGTGTAAAGTGGAGACCACCATGTGCCAGTACTACAGGGGAGGCTGTGTCTGATTGTGTGAGCCAGGTTTCTGTTATAGCCAGCAAATTGAAGTTGTTAGATATGAAGAGGTCATGGATGGATGTTAATTTATTACAAACAGAGCATGCATTCCATAAGGCACATTTTAGTGATCTGGAGGGTGATGGAAGACGTGATGTTTATGAGGTTAGCTGGATTTCTATGTTGCTGTGAATCAGGTGAATATGAGCAATGCAAGTGGTTGGGTCCTGGATTTGGTGAAAGGTCACCAGCTATCAGAAGCAGAAGAGAGAGATAAATGTGGGTGTCAGAGGTTTGTTTGTGTGTTTTTATGGTGAAAGGTTGTAGATGTTATTGTCAATGAATATAGGGAAGTAAAAAGCTCATGAGTGTTAATAAGAGGGGAGGGAATAATTGAGGGGGCAACTTGTACAGAGGGGTGAGTTGCTGGGAGACTGAATGAATGAAGAGCAATGCAGAAAATCAATTTGTGGTACATAGGTGGTCATTCCGAGTTGATCGCAGCCAGCAACTTTTTGCTGCTGCAGCGATCAACTAGTCCACGCCTATGTGCAGCCTATTGTGCAGCCCTGCTAAGCTAAATTTTTTTAAAGCAGAACATGACTAGCCCTGGACATACTTACCCTGTGCGACGATCTCTGCGATGCTGGAGCCGGCTTTGATGTCAGACATCCGCCCTCCATTCTCCTGGACAGGCTTGTGTTTTCCTTACCACTCCCCGAAAACGGCAGCCAACGGTCCGAATCCGCCCAGGAACGCCTTCTTTCTGTCAATCTTCTTGCAGTCGGCTCTGCGACCGATTTCTTCGTAGGACGCAACGTAACCCAACGACCTCTGTCGCCCGGCAACGACGCGCGTGCGCAGTGCGCCCGCCGCACATGCACATTCCAGATCCGTTCGCACCGCAGCGACAAACCGCTGCGTGCGAATGGGTCGGAATGACCCCCATAGTTCGTTTGAGATTAAACCAAAGTTATCCACAAGGAGAGTGTAAGGTTTAACTTGCTAGAGTTAAAAGTTCAGGTACCTATTTACTGGTGTTGTTCCGCTGTATGTTAACTGAGCATGACAGAGCAAAATGACAAACAGGTATGTACAGTCACATGCAAATCACAAAGTAACTGGTTTTATACAAAATTGGTTGCATTCTGTTCTTAGAGGTCATGAGGATTATCGTTGGAAATATATATACATACGCTTATATGCACAGATGATTCTTTTAAAACAACCCTTCTAAGACAGCCCTGTTCAGCCAGGCTGATCAGCCTAGCATCTTTCCTTATGAATGGTAAGTATCCATGTGTGTCTGATAATTGCAATCAAGGCCTAACACCCCACCCCCAGTTACAGAGCATGCCATAAAACTCAACTGAAACAAACAGTGAGATAGGAGTTTACCAACTATTTCAAAGTTGAAATAAAGTATCATCCTAGAATACAATATACCTTATGATATAAAAAATTACAGTGTAGATTACCTAATATAATAAAAATATCACTGCAGCATGTATATTCTAAGCAGACCCAAACTCCAAATGATGAGTGTAGATTACTTCATAAACTAAAAATATCACTGCAGCATGTATAGTCTAAGCCAGAGGTTCTCAAACTCGGTCCTCAGGACCCCACACAGTGCATGTTTTGCAGGTAACCCAGCAAGTGCACAGGTGTATTAATTACTCACTGACACATTTTTAAAGGTCCACATGTGGAGCTCATTATTTCAATTGTGATTCTGTGAGAAGACCTGCAAAACATGCACTGTGTGGGGTCCTGAGGACCGAGTTTGAGAACCTGTGGTCTAAGCAGACCCAAACTCCAAGTTATGAGTGCAGATTACCTGCAAAGAAAGGAGAGCAATTGTCACATTGGTCCAGCACAGCCCTTCAATATATGGCGAAGATACAGCCACTATCGTCTTAATTATTTTGAGATACTCTTATCTCAAAATAAAATCAATCTCTGATATGTGTTTTGCCTTGATGCCTATAACCGCCTCTACCTACCACCTACAACACTTTTCCTGTACTGTTTACTGGGGGTCATTCCGAGTTGTTCGCTCGCCAGTAGTTTTCAGCAGCCGTGCAAACGCATAGTCGCCACCCACGGGGTAGTGTATTTTCGCTTTGCAGGAGTGCGAACGCCTGTGCAGCAGTGCACCTGCAAACACATTTTGTGCAAAACAAGACCAGCCCTGTAGCTACTTATTTTGTGCGTTGACTGCTGCGACGAGTGGCACGGTAATGACGTCAGATACCCGCCCAGCAAACGCCCGGCCACGCCTGCATTCTTCCAAACATTCCCAGAAAACAGTCAGTTGACACCCAGAAAATCCCACTTCCTGTCAATCTCATTGCGTTCGGCTGTGCAATTGGAATCGTCGCTATAACCAGTGCAAAATCACAGAGGACTTCGTAGCCGTAAGACACGCGTGCGCATTGCGGTGCATACGCATGCGCAGATTAGCCATGTTTTTCACTGATCACTACGCAGCGAACAACGGCAGCTAGCGATCAACTCGGAATGACCCCCACTGTCCTCTTGGAATTACCTAACCTGCCCATTCAGACTACCCCCAACCTTCAAAGCTTTAAACACTCTCTGAAAACCCATCACTTTATTAGAGTTTACCTTACTCCCATCTATACTACTGACTACACTCTCATAGCTGGCCCAGACTCCACCCTGAGTCACACTCACTGCCATACGTATCAACTTCTGCTTTCTCCTCTCTGGCTAGGGTTTGCAATTTGGCATCGATAGTTGCCAAACATTGATGGCTAACTACCGATGGCCATTGGGTTTGCCATCTATGACAGAGAGACAATGGTTCTCTGCCATCGATGGCTGATTGGAACCAATTTTTTTTTAATTTCCCTGGCCAGCAGTGGCCATCAAGTGGTCCAAACCATTGATGGTTCACCTTAGATGGTTCATGTGCCATCCATGGTTATCACCGATGGCACAATCGATGGGCATGGTTTATGTGCCATCCATGGTTATCCATGGTTAACCATGGTGCCATCCATGGTTATCACCGATGGTACCATCGATGGTCAGTCCACCGATAGCCATGGTCATCGATGGTCAGTCCACCAATGGCCAACCATCATTGCAGCATTTTGCTGCAATGGGGGTTGTGCCTAATTATGCATAGAGCCCAGCCCCGCCTATATCACAGCAAAATGCTGCAATTCTTGTGGAATCGCATCATAATGGCCCCATCCTCTCTCTACAGACCTGCGGTTCGACTGTATTATTCTCTCCATCCTACCCACTACGAAGTGGTTGGATGTCAGAGATCCACTCACTCTTCTGGAGTCATGATGCTATCCAAAAATGTGTGAATCTAACAGACTCTCCAGGAGAGTAATAGAGTATGGCTTTGTAGGTGAAGGGAATTAATGTTAATTGTATTCTGAATTATAAGGGGGGCCAGTGTAGGAGTTTGCATAATAGTGCACCACATTATGCGATTATTTTAAAGATAAAATAGGATTTTAATTACCTACCGGTAAATCCTTTTCTCGTAGTCCGTAGAGGATGCTGGGATCCATTTTAGTACCATGGGGTATAGACGGTTCCGCAGGAGCCTTTGGCACTTTAAGACTTTTCAACAGTGTGAACTGGCTCCTCCCTCTATGCCCCTCCTCCAGACCTCAGTAGAGGAACTGTGCCCGAGGAGACGGACAACTTCGAGAGAAGAATTTACATTAAACTAGTGGCGAGATTAACACCAGCTCACACCATACAAAACATGCCGTCTAACATGGCTTTCAACATAACCCATGCTAACGTGCATGCATAACACAACAGCTGTGAACATCTTAACTCATGAGAACCTGTGTAAAAAGATAAAACGTAATTCTGCAGGAAAAATGAGCACTGGGCGGGCGCCCAGCATCTTCTACGGACGACGAGAAAAGGATTTACTGGTAGGTAATTAAAATCCTATTTTCTCTTACGTCCTAGAGGATGCTGGAGTCCATTTTAGTACCATGGGGATATACCAAAGCTCCCAGTACGGGCGGGAAAGTGCTAATGTTCCTGCAGAACTGACTGACCAAACTGAAGGTCGTCAGCAGCCAAGGTGTCAAACCTGTAAAACTTAGCAAACATGTTTGCCCCTGACCAAGTAGCTGCTCGCCAAATTTGCAACGCCGAGACACCCCGGGCAGTCGCCCAGGAAGAACCCACTTTCCTTGTAGAGTGGGCCTTTACCGAACTCAGTAACGGCAATCCTGCCATGGAATAAGCGTACTGAATAGTACCTCTGATCCAGCGCGCAATAGTCTGCTTAGAAGCAGGACCCCCAATCTTGTTGGGGTCATAGAGGACAAACAAAGATTCTGTTTTCCTTATCCGAGCCGTGCTTGCAACATAAGTCCTCAACACTCTGACGACATCCAAGGACTTTGAAATGGCTGAGGTGTCAGAAGCCACTGGCAACACCACAGGTTGGTTGATATGGAAAGAAGACACAACCTTTGGAAGAAAATGCTGACGCATCCGCAGTTCAGCTCTATCTTCATGAAAAATCAAATAAGGACTCTTGTGTGACAGAGCCCCTAATTCAGACACTTATCTGCCTGAGGCCAAGGCCAACAGCATGACCACTTTCCAAGTGAGAAACTTCAACTCTACCTCTTGTAGAGGCTCAAACCAGTCCGATTTAAGGAACTGCAACACCACATTAAGATCCCATGGCGCCGGAGGAGGCACAAAGGGAGGTTCGATGCGCAGAACCCCCTTCACGAACGTTTGGACCTCAGGAAGGGAAGCCAACTGTTTCTGAAAGAAAATGGACAATGCCAAAATTTGGACCTTGATAGACCCTAATCTCAAGCCAGCATCCACACCCGCCTGTAGAAATAGGAGAAGACGTCCTAATTTAAACTCCACCGCAGGAGATTTCTGGGATTCACACCAAGATACATATTTTCTCCAAATACGATGGTAATGTTTGGCCAGAATAAGTGTGGGAATGACTTCATTGGGAATACCCTTACGGGCTAGGATCTGGCGCTCAACAGCCATGCCATCAAACGCAGCCGCGGTAAGTCTTGATAAACAAACGGCCCCTGCTGAAGCAGGTTCTCACGAAGAGGCTGAGGATCTTCCAGTAATAACTCCTGAAGATCTGGATTCCAAGCACTCCTTGGCCAGTCTGGAGCAATGAGAATTGCTCGAACCCTTGTTCTTCTGATGATCTTGAGAACTTTTGGTATTAGTGGAAGTGGAGGGAACAGATACACCGACTGAAACACCCACTGGGTCACCAGTGCATCCACTGCTAGCGCGTGTTCGTCTCTCAACCTGGAACAATATTTCTGAAGCTTCTTGTTGAGACGTGATGCCATCATATCTACTTGAGGAACGCCCCAACGATCTGCTACCTCTGCAAAGACTTCTGGGTGGAGGCCCCATTCTCCTGGATGGAGATTGTGTCTGCTGAGGAAGTCTGCTTCCCAGTTGTCCACTCCCGGAATGAAAATTGCAGACAGAGCTTTTGCATGTCTTTCTGCCCAGAGGAGTATCTTTGTCACCTCTGCCATTGCCGCTCTGCTTTTTGTTCCGCCCTGGCGGTTTATGTAAGCTTTAATGAGGAGATCGTCCAAGTATGGGATGACTTTGACTCCTTTCTTGCGAAGAAGAACCATTATCTACGCCATCACCTTGGTGAATATTCTCGGTGCCATGGAGAGCCCGATAGGCAATGTTTGGAACTGGTAGTGGCAGTCCTGCACCGTAAACCTCAGGTATGCCTGATGCGGCGGGTAGATGGGAACATGTAAATAAGCATCTTTGATGTCCATCAATACCAGAAATTCCTTTTCCTCCAAGCTGGAGATCACCGCTCTCAGGGATTCCATCTTGAATTTGAACCTTTTGAAATAAAGGTTCAGAGTATTTAGGTTTAAAATCGGTCTGACCGAGCCATCCGGTTTTGGCACTACAAACAGGCTTGAATAAAACCCTTCTTCCTGTTGTGACACAGGAACTAAGGAAATTACGTTGTCTTGACATAATTTCTGTATTGAGTTCAGCACTTTTGCTCTGTCCTGAACAGAACCTGGTATGGCTGATTTGAAAAATCGGCATGGGGGAAGGTCCTGAAATTCCAATTTGTACCCTTGGGATACTATCTGCAATACCCAAGGATCCAGATCTGAGTGAACCCAGACCTGGCTGAAAGACAGTAAACGTGCCCCCACCCGATCGTACTCCTGCAGGGGAGCCCCAGCGTCATGCTGAGGTTTTAGCAGAAGTAGCTGTTGACTTCTGCTCCTGCGAGCCTGATGGTGTTGTAGATTTTTTATCTCTTCCTCGACCTCTTCCTGCGAAGAAGGGGGTACCCTTTGCCTTTTTGGACTTGTTGGGCCGAAAGGATTGCATCGTATGAGAATGAAATCCTTTCCTAGGTGGAGCAGCTGCGGAAGGCAGAAATGCTGACTTAGTATTAGGATATACTGGCGCCGGCTGAAATGCCAATAAGGGACGAAAAAGGTATTTGCAATAAAATATCATATAATTTTAATAAACATTAAGAAATAAAAAAGTAATTAAAAATGTCACAGAAATAAACAAAATTACTTTGTATATTCCCAATTGAGGGGATTAGGACCACTAGGATCTCACTTATGTGATGATTATATGTGCAGTCTCTGGTTAGGACTCGCTCCTCAATATTTAAATTTTGGTAGATACCCAGTCCTTATGGAAATTATCCCCGTGGATCTCAGTTTGGCAGTTAGGGATCCAATTAGCAGCAGGGGTTGTTTCAAGTTCCAGGTCTGGAAATGTCCAAATAGAGGTGAAAGAGTCCAATAAGTACCAGGGGTGAAAAGTGGATCCAATGGTGGTGGTCAGTGTCCTTGGCTCAACGCGTTTCGCTGGTCTGGTGGCTGCCAGCTTCCTCAGGAGCCACAAGACCAGCGAAATGCATGGAGCCAAGGACACTGACCACCACCATTGGATCCACTTTTCACCTCTGGTACTTATTGGACTCTTTCGCCTCTATTTGGACATTTCCAGACCTGGAACTTGAAACAACCCCTGCTGCTAATTGGATCCCTAACTGCCAAACTGAGATCCACGGGGATAATTTCCATAAGGACTGTGTAACTACCAAAATTTAAATATTGAGGAGCGAGTCCTAACCAGAGACTGCACATATAATCATCACATAAGTGAGATCGTAGTGGTCCTAATCCCCTCAATTGGGAATATACAAAGTCATTTCGTTTATTTCTGTGACATTTTTAATTAATTACTTTTTTATTTCTTAATGTTTATTAAAATTATATGATATTTTATTGCAAATACCTTTTTCGTCCCTTATTGGCATTTCAGCCGGCGCCAGTATATCCCTATACTATTGTTCCATTATATTAAGGGGCTGACCCCCCCTTATACTGGCTGCCGCTGACTGCGCACTCATATCTTTCTTGTTTTCATACTTCAAGAAATGCTGACTTACCTGATGTAGTTGTTGAAATCATGGCATCCAGCTTGTCTCCAAAGAGGGCTTCCCCATTGTAAGGAAGCGCCTCAATATTCTTTTTTGATTCCGCATCAGCATTCCATTGGCGGATCCACAGCACCCTGCGGGCTGAAATTGCCATAGCAGAGGATCTTGAACTCAGCAACCCAATATCCTTCATAGCTTCAACTAAGTAACCTGCAGCATCTTTGATATGGCCGAGAGTTAGGACTATTTCATCCCTGTCAACTGTGTCTATGTTAACAAGCAAGTTGTCAGACCATTTTTCCACAGCGTTACCCACCCACGCACAAGCAATGGTGGGGCCTGAGCACCGTTCCGTTAGCAGTATATATGGATTTCAGGGTTGGATCAGCTGGATCTTTTAAAGAGTCTGAACCAGGGGCAGGCAAAACAATTTTCTTAGACAGCCGAGAAACTGAGGTGTCTATCATTGGGGGTGTCTCCCATTTGGGATTGTCTTCCTTGGGGAAAGGGTACGCTGCACGTATCCTTCTGGGAAGGGTACATTTCTTCTCAGGGTTAGCCCAGGATTCTTCAAAGAACGCAATCAAATCCTTTGAAGGAGGAAAAGTCACAACCAGCTTTTTATTTAATTTAAATTAATCCTTATCTTCTGGGACCAGTGTTGTTTCAGGAAACTCCAACACTTCCTTTATAGCAACTATCATACGTTGTATGCTTTTGGCTAATTTGGAGTCTACCACTCTCAAATCCCCAGTGTCGACGTCAGAGTCGGAATCTGTGTCTGTGTCCCCTTGCATTATCTGGGCCAGAGACCTTTTCTGGGAACTAATAAAATATAGATCCTATGTTGAGTGCGCACTATTTGAGCAGCTTGGTGACGTATCAAGGTGACTCAGAGGTAAGTCCCTATAAATACCTCCACCCCAAAAAATGGGACAAACATGGAAAGAAAAATATGGCACCGATACATACAACCTAGCTCATCAGATGAAGATCAGAGAGCCACTGTAGTCAGTAGTCCTCATGTATGGAATTCCAAAACAGAGGAAAAAGAAAAGTGCATATAGTGAAGCAGAATTTCAAAAGAGTACATTAACGTTTGTAAATGTAAAAACATTTAATATACACATATAAAAACATGAGTCCACACACAATATTCAGTGTAGTAGCAGCAGAACAAATAACACAAAGTGCAATGTGTCTAGCAGCAAAAATAGGGTATCCACACGGAGAGTCCAAAATTGGGCAATTACCAGATATAGATGAAAGAAGGCATTTTTAAGTATGTACATCCACAGCAACTGCAATGGCTCCTTCACCTTCCGTCTGGTTGAAAGTCCAGGATCTCCCTCCGGTGGTCAGATATAAATATCCAACGCGTTTCTCCCCTTTACATCGGGTCTTTATCAAGGCTTCCAGTGATATAACATCCTCCATCATTTCCTCCCTTTTTAAATAACCTGCCGCCAATCACAATGCAGCAGACCCAGGTGAACCACATAAATGTAATGCAACTACCATTCCCACAATCCTCCCCACGTCATTTCCGTTTTGGAAACAAAACCCCTCTCGTCCTATAGCGGCGGAGCGGGCGCTGTTGGCTCCTATGCATTAAAAAACTACAAGTCCCATGAGCCTGTTCGCGCCCCATCTCCGTTTCCGCTCTCCTTCCAATCGGCATTGCGGACCTCGGCCGCTTCCCTTCACTACAGGTCCCATGAGTCTCTTGGCGTCCTGCCGTCATTTCCGCTGTCATATTCCATTGTCTCTATGGTAACGTGTACATCACTTCCGCTGCCATGTTCAGCTGTTACCATGGCAACGCGTGTCCGCGATTACCAATCCTTATGTTAGCTGTCAGCATTCTTTGAGTATATATGGTCTCCCGCCAGCTTGTATGTATGTTTTCCGACAATATCAGGTACCAAGAAGATATACAAACAAGTAGTTAGTAATCGTCAAAAAACGGGAGAGAGGAATCCTATTACAATTATTATTTCAGAAAAGTATTTAAAAGCAATGCTTAAAAAAAGGGGGTTACACCCATCAAGAGGTATACATCCAACCACAGGTAAAAATATATATCACCATAAAGTGCATAGTGGCCCCAACCTAACTTCCAATCACCATCTCTATAAAACCACTTCACATCAAAGTCAAGATTAAGACCCCCTGGTTTTAAAGTGCTGCATTCATATGTATGACGCATCTCTGCCTTGGCTAATTGGGTCGTGAGATCGCTTTGTCTCCAATTTCCGTTTACGCACTGTACTCCCAAAAATCTTTTGATGGCGGATGTACATTTATTGTGGGTCGTGCGGAAATGGTCGGACAGGGCATGAGTAACTAAGCCGTTTCTGATATTCCTTAAATGCTCGCTTATCCTGACCTTCAGGGGTCTCGTTGTCCTCCCTATATAAAAAAGGCCACACGTGCATTCTACAATGTACACCACATTTTTGGTGTTAAAAGTGACAAATTCTCCTATACAAATCTTTTTATTATTTATGGTCAGCACTGTGGTTTTACTGTTGCCGTCCCCCTGTATAGTCCGACAGCCTATACACATGCCGCAACGGTAGAATCCTTTAGATTTGATCGTGGGCAGTGATTTGACAGGGGGTAGGGCACCTCTGACCAGAGTACTACTGATATTTGGTGCCCTCCTGTAAATACACTTAGGTTTTCTAGGGAGTTTTTCTCCAACTATGGGGTCCCTTTTTAGTATTCCCCAATGTTTCCCCAGGATCCTTTCGAGATCTTTATATTGGCTGTTGAAGGATGTAATGAACGCCCACTCATACGGAGTGTTTTTAGCCTTCAATCCTCTCTCTTTCTTGCATAATAGTTCTTTCCTTGTAATATTGTCCACTTTTGCAACTGTATTGTTGACTGTTTCTGTGTTATACCCTGATGCAGTAAAGTCTTCCTGCATTTCTTTCACCTGCTCGTTATACACCACAGTCTCGGTACAGTTTCTCCGTAGGCGACGTATTTGCCCACAGGGTATTGACCTGAGCCAGTCGGGATGATGGCAACTGTTTTGTCTTAAATACGCTCTAGAATCAGTGGGCTTCTTAAAATTCTTCGTGTGTAGGCTCCCATCTTTCGAATAGACTGTTATGTCTAAAAAGTGGAGCTTCTCATTACTTATCTCAAAAGTGAAGGACACATTCATTAGGTTTTGGTTTAAATGTTTACAGAATTCATTCAGAGTGGCGGCATCTCCTCTCCATATAAAAAATACATCGTCTATGTATCTTGACCAGGACACCAGGTTCGCTCCAAAGGGGTTGTTGTCCCAAATGTATTGGTCCTCCCACAACCCCATAAATAGGTTAGCATAACTCGGAGTGAACCTGGTGCCCATGGCCGTGCCCACCTTCTGCAAATAAAAGGCATCTTTAAAATGGAAGTAATTGTTAGGATAAAATTCACTCCTTCCACAATAAAATCCTGCATGCCTTTTGACAACTCACTTCTGCCTACTGCTTCAGTCACTGCTAAAATACCATCTTGATGTTGTATCACTGTGTACAGTGATCTTACATCAGCCGTCACCATAGTGTAAGAGTCTTCCCATTTTATGGTGGTTAGCAAATTTAAAAAGGTCGGTGGTGTCCCTGAGGTGAGATCAATTCTTTAAGACTAATGGTTGCAGGTGAAATCTAAAAATTCATACAGGTTGGAGGTAATGGAGTTGATCCCCGATACAATGGGCCTCCCTGGTGGTTTTAGTGGGTCCTTATGCATCTTAGGCAGGATGTATATAATTGGAATAACCGGTTCTTCATTGAATATAAATTTATATTCTCTCTCTTCCAGGATGTTTTTTTCCACGTAGCTCATCAGCAAGTTTTGTAGCTTGTCCATAATTTCTTGCGTGGGGTCTTTTTGAGTCTCCGGTATGTCTCCTGATCCTCCACCTGCCTGAGTACCTCTTCCTCATACATTTGTCTGTTTAAAATGACCACCCCTCCGCCTTTGTCGGCGGGTTTGATGACCAATTCGTTGTTCTCTTTCAGAGATTTGAGAGCTTGTCTCTCCTTCCATGACATGTTGAATCTAATATTATTACTTGGTAGTTCTTTTAGATCCTGATGAACCAGGTCATAAAAAGTATCTATAAATTTACCTTTAGCATGAATCGGGTAAAAAATAGATTTAGGCTTGAAGGGGGTTGATTCAGCCCCCAATTGGGCTGGTTCCTCACGTTCCTTACTTAAAAAGAACCGCTTAAGTGTTAGTTTCCTTATATACTTATTGAGATCTATAAAGGTGGAGAATTTATTCAAGGGGATTGAGGGAGCAAATTTCAGTCCTTTTTCAAGTACTGAAATCTCTTCTTTGACTAGCGCATGATCGCTAAGGTTAAAAATCTTAACCTTCCCCCCTTCGATGTCAATCTCCTCGTTCCCTATTACTCTAGTAGCCTGTTTTCTAGTCCTGGTTTTTTTCCTACCGGTTCTAGATTTCTTTCTTCGTTTCCCCCTCTACAACCTCTTTTTGTTAATTGTATCTGTGGATTGTTCGTCTTACCCCTAAAAAAGGAGACACTCCACTTTTGTTTGTATTCGGAGGATACTCTATTTTCCCTATTCTTGAGATGACATTGCGCCTCTCTTTGAAGGATCCAACTAATCTGGCAGTTGCCATCATCCCGACTGGCTCAGGTCAATACCCTGTGGGCAAATACGTCGCCTACGGAGAAACTGTACCGAGACTGGTATATAATGAGCAGGTGAAAGAAATGCAGGAAGACTTTACTGCATCAGGGTATAACACAGAAACAGTCAACAATACAGTTGCAAAAGTGGACAATATTACAAGGAAAGAATTATTATGCAAGAAAGAGAGATGATTGAAGGCTAAAAACACTCCGTATGAGTGGGCGTTCATTACATCCTTCAACAGCCAATATAGAGATCTCGAAAGGATTCTGGGGAAACATTGGGGAATACTAAAAAGGGACCCCATAGTTGGAGAAAAACTCCCTAGAAAACCTAAGTGTATTTACAGGAGGGCACCAAATATCAGTAGTACTCTGGTCAGAGGTGCCCTACCCCCTGTCAAATCACTGCCCACGATCAAATCTAAAGGATTCTTCCGTTGCGGCATGTGTATAGGCTGTCGGACTATACAGGGGGACGGCAACAGTAAAACCACAGAGCTGACCATAAATAATAAAAAGATTTGTACAGGAGAATTTGTCACTTGTAACACCAAAAATGTGGTGTACATTGTAGAATGCACGTGTGGCCTTTTTTATATAGGGAGCACAACAAGACCCCTGAAGGTCAGGATAAGCGAGCATGTAAGGAATATCAGAAACGGCTTAGTTACTCATGCCCTGTCCGACCATTTCCGCACGACCCACAATAAATGTACATCCGCCATCAAAAGATTTTTGGGAGTACAGTGGGTAAACGGAAATTGGAGACAAAGAGATCTCACGACCCAATTAGCCAAGGCAGAGATGCGTCATATATATGAATGCAGCACTTTAAAACCAGGGGGTCTTAATCTTGACTTTGAAGTGAAGTGGTTTTTATAGAGATGGTGATTGGAAGTTAGGTTGGGGCCACTATGCACTTTATGGTGATATATATTTTTACCTGTGGGTGGATGTATACCTCTTGATTGGGTGTAACCCCCTTTTTTTAAGCATTGCTTTTAAATACTTTTATGAAATAATAATTGTAATAGGATTCCTCTCTCCCGTTTTTTGACGATTACTAACTACTTGTTTGTATATCTTCTTGGTACCTGATATTGTCGGAAAACATACATACAAGCTGGCGGGAGACCATATATACTCAAAGAATGCTGACAGCTAACATAAGGATTAGAAATCGCGGACACGCGTTGCCATGGTAACAGCTGAACATGGCAGCGGAAGTGATGTACACGTTACCATAGAGACAATGGAATATGACAGCGGAAATGACGGCAGGACGCCAAGAGACTCATGGGACCTGTAGTGAAGGGAAGCGGCCGAGGTCCGCAATGCCGATTGGAAGGAGAGCGGAAACGGAGATGGGGCGCGAACAGGCTCATGGCACTTGTAGTTTTTTAATGTATAGGAGCCAACAGCGCCCGCTCCGCCGCTATAGGACGAGAGGGGTTTTGTTTCCAAAACGGAAATGACGTGGGGAGGATTGTGGGAATGGTAGTTGCATTACATTTATGTGGTTCGCCTGGGTATGCTGCATTGTGATTGGCGGCAGGTTATTTAAAAAGGGAGGAAATGATGGAGGATGTTATATCACTGGAAGCCTTGATAAAGACCCGATGTAAAGGGGAGAAACGCGTTAGATATCTATATCTGACCACCGGAGGGAGATCCTGGACTTTCAACCAGACGGAAGGTGAAGGATCCATTGCAGTTGCTGTGGATTTACATACTTAAAATTGCCTTCTTTCATCTATATCTGGTAATTGCCCAATTTTGGACTCTCCGTGTGGATACCCTATTTTTGCTGCTAGACACATTGGCCCTCATTCCGAGTTGTTCGCTTGGTAATTTTCTTCGCATCGCAGCGATTTTCCGCTAATTGCGCATGCGCAATGTTCGCACTGCGACTGCGCCAAGTAAATTTGCTAAGAAGTTTGGTAATTTACTCACGGCATTACGAGGTTTTTTCTTCGTTCTGGTGATCGGAATGTGATTGACAGGAAGTGGGTGTTTCTGGGCGGAAACTGGCCGTTTTATGGGTGTGTGTGAAAAAACGCTGCCGTTTCTGGGAAAAACGCGGGAGTGGCTGGAGAAACGGGGGAGTGTCTGGGTGAACGCTGGGTGTGTTTGTGACGTCAAACCAGGAACGAAACTAACTGAACTGATCGCAGTGGCAGAGTAAGTCTCGAGCTACTCAGAAACTGCTAAGAACTGTCTATTCGCAAATCTGCTAATCTTTTGTTTGCAAATCTACTATGCTAAGATTCACTCCCAGTAGGCGGCGGCTTAGCGTGTGCAAAGCTGCTAAAAGCAGCTTGCGAGCGAACAACTCGGAATTACCACCATTGCACTTTGTGTTGTTTGCTGCTACTACACTGAATATTGTGTGTGGACTCATGTTTTTATATGTGTATATTAAATGTTTTTAAATTTACAAACGTTAATGTACTCTTTTGAAATTGTGCTTCACTATATGCACTTTTCTTTTTCCTCTGTTTTGGAATTCCATACATGAGGACTACTGACTACAGTGGCTCTCTGATCTTCATCTGATGCGCTAGGTTGTATGTATCGGTGCCATATTTTTCTTTCCTTTTCTGGGAACTGGATGGGACCCGAGTGTATGATATGGAGGGGTCAGTAAACAGTGTATCCTCCACAGACTGCCTCCAATATTTAGTCTGTTGTTCAGACTCAGAGAATTTCTTTGCAAGCATTGACATATTCTTTTGCAACATTCTCACCCACTCCGGCTCCTTCTGAGAGGGAAGGGCCACCACATTACCCTCTTGTGCCTCTAAAATGGGTTCTTCCTGGGAAGAACCCTCCCCTAAGTCTGACATGTTACACACTTGTACACACTTGTACACACACACACACACACACACACACACACACACACACACACACACACACACACACCCCTAGCACACAGGGGAGCTATTGGGGACAGACCCACACTAAAGTCTGTCAGAGAGACACAGAGGGATTTGCCAGTCCACACACTGCGCCTTATTGTGAATTGTGAAAATATTACCCACTCAGGGCTGTAACACACTGGCCGGTTTCTCCCGGATGGCAAAAAGCCAGACAAACTTTGTCCGGCTTTTTGCCATCCGTGAGAAACCGGCAGAGTCTGTCACACAGGACGGCTTTGAGCCGTGTATAATGCTGTGCGCATGCGCAGCATCAGACACGGCTTGAGAAAAAAACGTTGTGTGTGAAAGCTCCCCTTCACACACATGGTTTACTGGCTGCAAAGACGGCCCGGCGCCAGTGGTGAGACCCGGCTGCAAGCCGGCAGCCGGGCCGGGACCGTGCCGTGTGTAAGGACACATTGCGCTCTTTACATCACGGCAGCGGTTTAAAGCCAGCCGGCGCCAGCCGCCTCGTGTTTTTTAGCCCTTACAGCGCATATACCAATAATAGGCCCACAGACCTAATTATAATGAACACTCTCTGCCGCTTCTATAACACCCTGTACTTGTATCAGCGTTGTCATGAGGAGAAACAGCGTTCAGGAGCTTCACACTGGAGTTTTTGCAGGAGAAAATGGCACCCAGTGAGTGTTCTGGCAAGTCTGAGGAGAAGCCCCGCCCTTCAGCCTCAGCAATGTAATATTTAAACTGGCTGGGGATGGCACATCAGCGGCTGTACATGTATGTACCCTTTTTGCCAGTGAGAGTAAGGTTTGAAAACATGCCCTCAGAGTGCGCCCCCCCCGCGCTTTGCACCCTTGTACTGAGAGACATGGCGCGCAGCTTCCCGCCGCTGCGCGTGTACCTGTATGCCGCCAATGATGACCGGAGGATCCCATCTCTGCAGGACTCTGGTAATATACTCACCAGCCTTCTGACTTCTGGCTCTGTTAGGGGGTGGCGGCAGTGCTGTGGGAGTGAACGCTGGCCAGGCTTGGGCTGTGTTCAGTACCCTTCAGGAGCTAATGGTGTCCTGTCAGCGGAAGCAGAACCATTAACTAATTAAGAAGTTGGTTCCTACTTCCCCCCCTTAGTCTCACGAAGCAGGGAAGCTGTTGCCAACCTAATGTATGCTTTTTCTGTGACATATGACAGAATGTCTCAAACAAATGTATTATATCTGGGCTATCTGTATAAGGTAACCCCTGTAACCTATTTATGTATGTATCCAATGGATACGGCTGGTATCTATGACCTGGATCTATCTGCTGCATTTGACACTGTTGACCACTCTCTTCTCATACAAACACTACAATACCTAGGTTTTAAAGACACAGCCCTTTCTTGGTTCCTATTCTACCTATCTAATCGCTCCTTCAGTGTTCGCTTTTCTGAATCTACCTCCCCTTTGCTACCTCTTTCAGTTGGAGTACCGCAAGGCTCAGTCTTGGGTCCTCTGCTTTTCTCTATCTATACCTCATCTCGTGGTAAACTAATGAGCTGTTTTGTATTTCAGTATCATCTGTACGCAGATTATAGTCAAATCTACCTATCCTCCCCTGATTTGTCCCTATCTGTACTGGGCCGTGTAACTGAAAGCCTTTCTGCCATTTCATCCTGGATGACATCTCTCTACCTCAACTTAATATTTCAAAGACAGAGTTAATTATATTTCCACCAGCCAATAGTAGGTACCAACCTGATATCTCTATCACTGTTGAAAACTCAACTATCTACCCTACCCCACAAGCTCGCTGCCTAGGTATCATCCATGACTCTGATTTGTCATTTGTTCCCCACATTCAATCTGTCTCAAGATCATATTACATGCATCTAAAAAAACATATACAAAATACAACCATACCTTACACAAGATACTGCTAAAACTCTAAACCATGCTCTCATTATCTCTCGCATTGATTATTGCAATAGTCTCCTAACTGGTCTTCCCAAAATGAGACTCTTACCACTACAATCCATTCTGAATGCAGCTGCGAATCTAATCTTCCTCGCTAGACGTTCATCGTCTGCAGATCCACTCTGTCAGCCCTCCATTGGTTACCTGTATTCTACCGTATTCAATATAAAATACTTTTACTCACACACAAGGCCATTAACCAAACTACACCAGCGTACATCACTTCGCTTATCTCAAAAGATTTCCCAACCCAACCTCTTCGCTCTTCACAAGACCTGCGTCTCTCATCCACACTCATAACTCGCTCCCACTCACGATTGCAGGACTTTCATCGGGCTGCACCCACTCTGTGGAATGCCCTACCACGCACAGTAAGACTCTCCTCTAGTCTCCAAACTCACCTCTTTAGGCAAGCATATCAAATTCCAGAACCGCCCACATAACTTTCATAAACCTTCGTATCAAATTGCATCCACTCTGCACAGTCCACACATATCCTCACATCATGGGCGTAGCTACCATAGGTGCAGGGGATGCGGTTGCTATGGGGCCCGAGCCGTCTCTGGGGCCCAGCCCTTCCACTGCACCTAGCTGGCTGCTTTCTGTACATTAGAAATACGCTGTGCTGCTGCTCACCCGGCTGGCTCCACCTCTCCTGAGTCCCAATGCTGGGAGGAGGCGTGGCTGAGTCTGCAGGGACATTACTGGACCACGGGCACCACTCCTCCTCTCAGCGTCCACCTCCTTGTCATCTAGATGGAGCCGGCCGGGAGAGCAGCGGCGCCCCATTGGTGAGTGCCCACACCCGCTGCAGTTAGTTCATGGGGGGGTAGGGGCCGCGGTAACGGCGGCGGGAGGATCTTTGAGTAATTCTAAACCCCTGCCCCGACTGTCAGTCGGCCTGGCTAACTGTGCAATGGGGCCCCAGTGTGCATAGCTACGCCCCTGCCTCACATTTCTTCATATTCTTCACTTTCCCTTCGTCTCAAACCCGGTTCATCATTGCTGTATGACCACATCATACAGCCCACTAAGAACCTTTGCTATCTGGTGGACATACATGCCTATTTCCCTATAGATTGTAAGCTTGCGAGCAGGGCCTTCCTACCTCTATGACTGTTTGTTATTACCCAGTTTTGTTATATCATTGTTATTTCCAATTGTAAAGCGCAATGGAATTTGCTGCGCTATATAAGAAACTGTTAATAAATAATAGGATTTTAATTACCTACAGGTAAATCCTTTTCTCGTAGTCCGTAGAGGATGCTGGGGTCCATTTTAGTACCATGGGGTATAGACGGTTCCGCAGGAGCCTTCGGCACTTTAAGACTTTTCAACAGTGTGAACTGGCTCCTCCCTCTATGCCCCTCCTCCAGACCTCAGTATAGGAACTGTGCCCGAGGAGACGAACAACTTCGAGAGAAGAATTTACATTAAACTAGTGGCGAGATTCACACCAGCTCACACCATACAAAACATGCCGCCTAACATAAGGACTCTTGTGTGATAGAGCCCCTAATTCAGACACTCGTCTGCCTGAGGCCAAGGTCAACAGCATGACCACTTTCCAAATGAGAAACTTCAACTGTACTTCTTGTAGAGGCTCAAACCAGTCCGATTTAAGGAACTGCAACACCACATTAAGATCCCATGGCGCCGCAGGAGGCACAAAGGGAGGTTGGATGTGCAGAACCCCCTTCACGAACGTCTGGACCTCAGGAAGGGAAGCCAACTGTTTCTGAAAGAAAATGGACAAGGCCGAAATTTGGAAGACCCTAATCTCAAGCCAGCATCCACACCCACCTGTAGCAAATAGGAGAAGACGTCCTAATTTAAACTCCACCGCAGGAAACTTCTTGGATTCACACCAAGATACATATTTTCTCCAAATACGATGGTAATGTTTTGACGTTACCCCTTTCCTGGCCAGAATAAGTGTGGGAATGACTTCATTGGGAATACCCTTACGGGCTAGGATCTGGCGCTCAACAGCCATGCCGTCTAACGCAGCCACGGTAAGTCTTGATAAACAAATGGCCCCTGCTGAAGCAGGTCCTCGCGAAGAGGCTGAGGATCTTCCAGTAATAACGCCTGAAGATCTGGATTCCAAGCCCTCCTTGGCCAGTCTGGAGCAATGAGAATTGCTCGAACCCTTGTTCTTCTGATGATCTTGAGAACTTTTGGTATTAGTGGAAGTGGAGGGAACAGATACACCGACTGAAACACCCACTGGGTCACCAGTGCATCCATTGCTAGCGCGTGTTCGTCTCTCAACCTGGAACAATATTTCTGAAGCTTCTTGTTGAGACGTGATGCCATCATATCTACTTGAGGAACGCCCCAACGATCTGCTACCTCTGCAAAGACTCCTGGGTGGAGGCCCCATTCTCCTGGATGGAGATCGTGTCTGCTGAGGTAGTCTGCTTCCCAGTTGTCCACTCCCGGAATGAAAATTGCAGACAGAGCTTTTGCATGTCTTTCTGCCCAGAGGAGTATCTTTGTCACCTCTGCCATTGCCGCTCTGCTTTTTGTTCCGCTCTGGCGGTTTATGTAAGCTACTGCAGTTACATTGTCTGACTGGATCTGTATGGGACGACCTTGAAGAAGGTGTGCCGCTTGATGAAGGTTGTTGTACACAGCTCTCAATTCCAGAATGTTTATGTGAAGGAGTACTTCTTGACTTGACCATCGTCCTTGGAAGCTTTCCCCTTGCGTGACTGCTCCCTAATCTCAGAGGCTTGCATCTGTGGTCACCAGGATCCAAGTCTGAATCCCAAACCTGCGTCCCTCCAGGAGGCGAGAACTTTGAAGCCACCAAAAGAGTGAAATTCTAGCTTTTGTTGACAGGATAATCCTCCGGTGGATGTGTAGGTGCGATCCGACCACTTGTCCAGTAGGTCCCATTCAAACACCCTGGCGTGGAATCAGCCAAATTGTAGAGCCTCGTAGGCCGCTACCATCTTCCCCAGCAGGCGGATGCACTGATGAATCGATATGCGTGCTGGTTTTAAAACTTGTTTGTCCATTCTCTGGATCTCCAGAGCCTTTTCCACCACCAGGAATACTTTCTGTGCTTCCGTGTCCAATATCATTCCCAGAAATGATTACCTCCTTGTGGGTTCCAATTGTGATTTTGGAAGGTTTATGATCCAACCGTGCTGTTGAAGTACCGTCAGGGAAAATGCAAGGTTCTGCACTAGTTTCTCCCTGGATCTCGCTTTTCTGAGGAGATAGTCCAAATATGGGATGACTTTAACTCCTTTCTTGCAAAGAAGAACCATCATCTCCGCCATCACCTTGGTGAATATTCTCGGAACCATGGAGAGCCCGATAGGCAATGTTTGGAACTGGTAGTGGCAGTACTGCACCGCAAACCTCAGGTATGCCTGATGTGGCGGGTAGATAGGAACATGTAAATAAGCATCCTTGATGTCCATCGATACCAGAAATTCCTTTTCCTCCAAACTGGAGATCACCGCTCTCAGGGATTCCATCTTGAATTTGAACCTTTTCAAATAAAGGTTCAGAATCTTTAGGTTTAAAATCGGTCTGACCGCGCCATTCGGTTTCGGCACTACAAACAGGCTTGAATAAAACCCTTTTTTCCTGTTGTGACACAGGAACTAAGGAAATTACATTGTCTTTACATAATTTCTGTATTGCGTTCAGCACTTTTGCTCTGTCCTGAACAGAAGCTTGTAAGGCTGATTTGAAAAATCGACATGGGGAAGGTCCTGAAATTCCAATTTGTACCCTTGGGATACTATCTGCAATACCCAAGGATCCAGATCTGAGTGAACCCAGACCTGGCTGAAAGACAGTAGACGTGCCCCCACCAGATCGTGGAGCCCCAGCGTCATGCTGAGGTTTTAGCAGAAGTAGCTGTTGACTTCTGCTCCTGCGAGCCTGATGGTGTTGTAGATTTTGTACCCCTTCCTCTCCCTCTTCCTGCGAAGAAGGTGGTACCCTTTGCCTTTTTGTACTTGTTGGGCCGAAATGATTGCATCGTATGAGAATGAAATCCTTTCCTAGGTGGAGCAGCTGCGGGAGGCAGAAATGCTGACTTGCCTGATGTAGTTGTTGAAATCATGGCATCCAGCTTGTCTCCAAAGAGGGCTTCTCCATTGTAAGGAAGCGCCTCAATGTTCTTTTTTGATTCCGCATCAGCATTCCATTGGCGGATCCACAGCTCTCTGTGGGCTGAAATCGCCATAGCGGAGGATCTTGAACTCAGCAACCCAATATCCTTCATAGCTTCAACTAAGTAACCTGCAGCATCTTTGATATGGCCGAGAGTTAGGACTATTTCATCCCTGTAAACTGTGTCTATGTTAACAAGCAAGTTGTCAGACCATTTTTCCACAGCGTTACCCACCCACACACAAGCAATGGTGGGCCTGAGCACCGTATGTTAGCCGTATATATGGATTTCAGGGTTGTTTCTAATTTACGGTCAGCTGGATCTTTTAAAGAGTCTGAACCAGGGGCAGGCAAAACAATTTTCTTAGACAGCCGAGAAACTGAGGTGTCTATCATTGGGGGAGTCTCCCATTTGTGCCTGTCTTCCTCAGGAAAAGGGTACGCTACACGTATCCTTCTGGGAAGGGTAAATTTCTTCTCTGGGTTAGCCCAGGATTCTTCAAAGAACGCATTCAAATCCTTTGCAGGAGGAAAAGTCACAACCTGCTTTTTATTTAATTTAAAATAATCCTTTTCCTCAGGAACCAGTGTTGTTTCAGGAAACTCCAACACTTCCTTTATAGCAACTATCATACATTGTATGCTTTTGGTTAATTTGGGGTCTACCCCTCTCAAATCCCCAGTGTCGACATCAGAGTCGGAATCTGTGTCTGTGTCCCCTTGCATTATCTGGGCCAGAGACCTTTTCTGGGAACTGGATGGGACTCGAGTGGATGATATGGAGGGGTCAGTAAACAGTGCATCCTCCACAGACTGCCTCCAATATTTAGTCTGTTGTTCAGACTCAGAGAATTTCTTTGCAAGCATTGACATATTCTTTTGCAACATTCTCACCGACTCCGGCTCCTTCTGAGAGGGAAGGGCCACCACATTACCCTATTGTGCCTCTAAAATGGGTTCTTCCGGACTTCCGGTGGGCGGGGCATCCAGCATGGCCGCTTTTTAATTCATGTCCGGACAGAGGCCTGGAAAATCCACCATCATCCCCCTTATTTCACAGGGTTGGGGATTCAGACTTTATGGAAACGTTTTCTCCAGAAGCCGTGGATCATTTTAATATAAACACTGCCTCTGTGGACCTATTATACACCGGAGTCTTGCAATATATGTTGATGGCGTGGATGACCACCTAATAGAGGCGCGAAACTGGGTGCGGGGTAAGGCTGCTACCTCTGGATGTTATCAGGTGTGCTCCCGGCGGGCCCTGGCTCGCCCTTCTCCCTGCTGTGGTTGCGGGAAGGCAACCTGTTGAGTACAGCCGTAGATGCTACAACCCATCGGAGACCTGGGGTGGAGGACGGAGCCGACGGGGCTGATCCGCGGGAGTGACCAGGAGAATGCTACATTGAACACCCCCGTCTTACTTACAAGCTGTGGTGCTCGCGGGAGGCTGTCTTCGCTCTCCTAGAGCTGGGGCTTGCGGCCGCGGTCGGGAGGAGAGGCGAGCCGGGAATTTAGTGTTTAGTGCAGCGGCCGGTGTGTATGTGGCTCCTGGGCTGCTGTACTGGTCAGGATCAACCATTGGACTGTTCCTGCTGTGACTACCTGACTGCCGGAGCCATCGGGACCACCCTCTAGTTGTGCCGACTGGAGAACTCTCTGCCGCTACTACGGCCCTTGTGGAACACGCTTGCTGCAGCCGCTTCCTGCTGCAGTTATTTGTGGTCCTGACTCTGGCCACTGCTCCTGCAGGTAATTTCCAGTCTAGTGCAGGTGTCTGCAGCTTCTACGAGAGACGCTTACGGGGAACACTTCTGGAGGTTACTGTGGGTGCTGGGAGCTCTGCACACCGGACAGCTGCTGTGGAACTGGAGCCCTAACAATTGATCGGACCCCTAGCCCGGCGGGGGGGGGGGGGGGGGGGATGCCAGACAGATTGTTGTTTGGTCTTTGTGCCTGAGGGAGACAGACCGAGCTGGTTGTGCCTTGCAGGGGAGTGGTGGGGAAGCCGCCTGGACCTGTTTCCCGGCCCCGAGTCATCCCCTGGTTCCTTGGCTACTGGTGCGGCTTCAGCATTCTGCCGCTGGATATCGTGGTGCCGGGACATTGTGGACATTGTTTTCTCTTCTCTTCTCAGAGGTTACTAGCATTGTCTGTATTCCCCCACTGATCTTTTGATTAATCTCCCCCGTTTCATTCATCCCGTCTCTTTGTACCTCCCCACCTTTTGTGTTCCCCGTATCCCCCCTTGAACTGACAAATTATTTTTTCCTACCCCTGATCCTATCTTCCCTTCTTACTGTTTCCCCCAACTTTTCTGATGTTCACAAGCGAACTTTGTGGTCTCAGTTCTTCCCAATACTGACTGTGTACTATATTGGCTCAGGAACATACAAACATTCGGTAGCTGAAGTATAGCATCTGCTGACAGTACTCCTGAGCATATAGGAGGAAAATTTTGCCCACCCGCAAATGTGCTGTTGTGTTCAGGTTCTATCTACTGTTTAACACACCTCATTAGTATACCTTGAAAGTTATTATTTAGGTGTATATTGCTTTCTGTGCATAACCAGTACATTCTTATTTGTGATTTCGTTTCCAAGCCCACTCACCCTACACCCATTATATTCATATAGATTTACGTTGCTGAACTCCCGCTTACGTGTGACGTTTGTTATTTTCCACACTCTAAGGATTCTATGTGATATATTCTTCTACTTTTCTCTCGCTGAGTACTGTATGTGACGTTTGTTATTTTCACCCAACGCATTTTTTCTATATTGCTCGACATTTCAATGATATCATTTTCTTCTTTTCTTCATCTGCTGAGATCTGTATGTGACGTTTGTTATTTTCATTCAGAAATTCTGTATTGCTTGACATTTCAAATTGTTTCTAGATATATGTTTTCACCCCAGCCGAGAACTGCCGTGGCTTGTTGTCGGGGCCGTCCCGTGGGCTTTTTCGCAGGTTGCGGTATGTTCTAGATAATTAGATCTGGTTTAGCACCTCCGCCCGAGCTTCATATGTAATCACCTCTGTTTTACTGCCACTGCCTGTATCTGTGGGATCAATACCTGTAAGAGTCGTTGACTGTTTCACATCTCATTCCCTGGGGTATGGACAAATACCTCGACAAAGCCATGCCTCCGAAACAATCCACCACCTCTTACAAAGCGGGGAAGGGGAAAGAAGTCTCCCCTAAATCAGGTCCACCCTCCCCAGTTGGACATGGGTCGGAATCACCTAGCTTACCTAGTGATAAAACTCCCCCTCTGATGGCAAAGGAAATTTCGGCTTTTCTTATGCCCTTGCTTGATAAGCGATTCGACGACCTACAGGCCCGCTTGGAAACGGATTTGGCTCGCATAGATTCTCATGCGATGCGTATTTCTGCGTTGGAAACGAGACTGGGTGACACTGAGGACTTAGTCCAATCCTGTCAGGAGGGGGTATCATCCCAATATAAATATATACAACTGCAGGATAAGGTTGAGGACCTGGAAAATAGATATCGTAGGGATAACCTTAGATTTATAGGCATTCCGGAGTCCTTGACGGGCTCAGCCCTCTCCTCCTATCTTTCTGTAGACCTCCCAACCTCGTTTGGAATTATAGACGATATTGAAATCCCACATCTCGAGAGAGCTCATAGGCTGGGAGCGATGCAGGACGGGACGCGGAAGCGTTCCCGGCCGGTCATCGCTCGTTACTTAGACTATAGGGCCAAGGAACGGGTTCTGACAGCTTATCGTAAAACTAGAGAATTGTTAGTCAAGGGCCACAAGATCTTGATATTTCAAGACTTCTCGGCTGCTGTGGCTCAGAAAAGAAAGGAATTCTCTGACGTTTGTTCCTATTTACATAGTAAAAATATCCGGTTCGCTTTGTTGTACCCAGCCAAACTGCGGGTCTCAGAGAATGGCAATCAAATGTTTTACACAGACCCAGAGGTGGCGAGATCTCACTTTCTGACTCACAAATCCCCATCAAGGTCGCCTGTTATTTAGGATATCTGTCGGTAAGGTTCAATGGGTTGAACGGTTCGGGTACTCCCGCCTCGGGCGGATGTGTGTTTACCTATCTTTTGTTTGCTTGTTTTTTATTCTAGTTAATACTGTAATTTACTATATGTATCCATTCTTACTCATTTTGTAATTACTTTGTTAGTGTTCTGTGTGCGCACCACTAGACCTAGTTGGTGCCCACCATAGTTTTGGTTGTTAGGAAAATGTTAGAAAATAGAGTTATGAGTCATTATGGTTCACTATTGATATCTCAAATACTAAGACTGTGCTATACATTTCATGTTACACTGGTGTTTATGCTGTTGAAAACACTGCTATCCTGGCGGCCTTGGGTTAGGAGGGGAGCCGCCACTGTTCGCTTGAATTTATTGCTTACCTGTCAAATTTCTCACTGCCCTGAGGGGATTGGGTAGCCATGCTGTCTGTAGCTTCCTCCTCATCTGAGGTACTACCCCCGAAACCGATACAGTTCATTTCTTGGAATGTAGGAGGACTTAATTCCCCAGTCAAGCGACGACGTGTGGTCACGCACCTTAAACGCTTTCACCCGGATGTGATTTTCTTACAGGAAACACACTGGCTGGCGGGTGAGGAAAATGTATTGAAAGCTCCATGGCTTGGTTCTTGTATCGCTGCTCCTTTTCGCACAAAAGCCAGAGGGGTAGCCATACTTTTTCAAAAAAAACCTCCCTGTTACTGTTTTGACAGAAATCGTTGATCTCGAAGGTAGATATATCATAATGGACATAGAGCTCTTTCATACTAAATATACCCTTGTCAACTTGTACGCCCCGAATGTTAATACACACACATTTATTCAGGACATTGCCCACATTCTTCTAAGCAGAACTAACTATTCCCTAATAGTGGGTGGGGACTATAGCATGGTGGACGATCCTACAGTTGACAGATCACCGACTATGTCGGGAACCACTGACTCCCAGAGCAGACACTTGTTGGCATTTTGAGACTCCTTAGACCTCTCTGACCCATGGAGATTGCTACACCCAACCGACAGGACGCACACCCATTTGTCGCTGGCACATGGAACATTGTCTCGTATTGACAGGTTCTTAATTGCCGATGACTTAATGTCCCAGACTGCTAGGGTGGATATACTTGACATATTGATCTCTGATCATGCCCCCGTCACGCTGGCGTTAACCCATCCCCATATGCATTCGACGGACCGTATTGTGGCGATTCCCACAATACCTGGCAGACTCAGAGGACTTTAAACTATATCTCACATACCATTGGACCAATTACGTTGATGATAATATAGATTATTGGGATAAACCTGAAATTTTTTGGAATGCCTCTAAGACCCGGAAAAAATAAGAATTTACTCACCGGTAATTCTATTTCTCATAGTCCGTAGTGGATGCTGGGACTCCGTAAGGACCACGGGGAATAGCGGCTCCGCAGGAGACTGGGCACAACTATAAAGAAAGCTTTAGGTCTAACTGGTGTGCACTGGCTCCTCCCACTATGACCCTCCTCCAGACTTCAGTTAGGATACTGTGCCCGGAAGAGCTGACACAAGAAGGAAGGATTTTGAATCCCGGGTAAGACTCATACCAGCCACACCAATCACACCGTATAACTCGTGATACAATACCCAGTTAACAGTATGATAACAACTGAGCCTCTCAACAGATGGCTCAACAATAACCCTTTAGTTAAGCAATAACTATATACAAGTATTGCAGACAATCCGCACTTGGGATGGGCGCCCAGCATCCACTACGGACTACGAGAAAAAGAATTACCGGTGAGTAAATTCTTATTTTCTCTGACGTCCTAAGTGGATGCTGGGACTCCGTAAGGACCATGGGGATTATACCAAAGCTCCCAAACGGGCGGGAGAGTGCGGATGACTCTGCAGCACCGAATGGGCAAACTCTAGGTCCTCCTCAGCCAGGGTGTCAAACTTGTAGAATTTAGCAAACGTGTTTGACCCCGACCAAGTAGCTGCTCGGCAAAGTTGAAGAGCCGAGACCCCTCGGGCAGCCGCCCAAGAAGAGCCCACCTTCCTCGTGGAATGGGCTTTCACTGATTTAGGATGCGGCAGTCCAGCCGCAGAATGTGCAAGCTGAATCGTACTACAGATCCAGCGAGCAATAGTCTGCTTTGAAGCAGGTGCACCCAACTTGTTGGGCGCATACAGGATAAATAGCGAGTCAGTCTTTCTGACTCCAGCTGTCCTGGAAACATATATTTTCAGGGCCCTGACTACGTCCAACAACTTGGAAGCCTCCAAGTCTTTTGTAGCCGCAGGCACCACAATAGGTTGGTTCAGATGAAACGCTGATACCACTTTAGGGAGAAACTGGGGACGAGTCCTCAATTCTGCCCTATCCATATGGAAAATCAGATAAGGGCTTTTACATCACAAAGCCGCCAATTCTGATACACGCCTGGCCGAAGCCAAGGCCAACAACATGACCACTTTCCACGTGAGATATTTCAAATCCACGGTTTTAAGTGGCTCAAACCAATGTGACTTTAGGAAATCCAACACCACGTTGAGATCCCAAGGTGCCACTGGAGGGGGCTGAATATGCAGCACTCCCTTAACAAAAGTTTGAACTTCAGGCAGTGAAGCCAGTTCTCTCTGGAAGAAAATCGATAGAGCCGAAATCTGGACCTTAATGGAACCCAATTTTAGGCCCATAGTCACCCCTGACTGTAGAAAGTGCAGGAAACGGCCCAGCTGAAATTCTTCCGTTGGGGCCTTCCTGGCCTCACACCACGCAACATATTTTCGCCAAATGCGGTGATAATGGTTTGCGGTTACTTCTTTCCTAGCTTTAATCAGCGTAGGAATGACTTCCTCCGGAATGCCCTTTTCCTTCAGGATCCGGTGTTCAACCGCCATGCCGTCAAACGCAGCCGCGGTAAGTCTTGGAACAGACAGGGCCCCTGCTGCAGCAGGTCCTGTCTGAGCGGCAGAGGCCATGGGTCCTCTGAGATCATTTCTTGAAGTTCCGGGTACCAAGCTCTTCTTGGCCAATCCGGAACAATGAGTATAGTTCTTACTCCTCTTCTCCTTATTATCCTCAGTACCTTTGGTATGAGAGGAAGAGGAGGGAACACATAAACCGACCAGTACACCCACGGTGTCACTAGAGCGTCCACAGCTAGCGCCTGCGGGTCTCTTGACCTGGCGCAATACTTTTCTAGCTTTTTGTTTAGGCGGGACGCCATCATGTCCACCTGTGGCCTTTCCCAACGGTTTACAATCAGTTGGAAGACTTCTGGATGAAGTCCCCACTCTCCCAGGTGGAGATCGTGCCTGCTGAGGAAGTCTGCTTCCCAGTTGTCCACTTCCGGAATGAACACTGCTGACAGTGCTAACACGTGATTTTCCGCCCATCGGAGAATCCTTGTGGCTTCTGCCATCGCCGTCCTGCTTCTCGTGCCACCCTGTCGGTTTACATGGGCGACCGCCGTGATGTTTTCTGACTGGATCAGTACCGGCTGGTTTTGAAGCAGGGGTTTTGCCTGACTTAGGGCATTGTAAATGGCCCTTAGTTCCAGAATATTTATGTGCAGGGAAGTCTCCTGACTTGACCATAGTCCTTGGAAGTTTCTTCCCTGTGTGACTGCTCCCCAGCCTCGAAGGCTGGCATCCGTGGTCACCAGGACCCAGTCCTGTATGCCGAATCTGCGGCCCTCTTGAAGATGAGCACTCTGCAGCCACCACAGCAGAGACACCCTTGTCCTTGGAGACAGGGTTATCAGACGATGCATCTGAAGATGCGATCCGGACCACTTGTCCAACAGGTCCACTGAAAGGTTCTTGCATGAAACCTGCCGAATGGAATCGCTTCGTAGGAAGCTACCATTTTTCCCATGATCCGCGTGCAGTGATGCACCGACACCTGTTTTGGTTTTAGGAGGCTTCTGACTAGAGATGACAGCTCCTTGGCCTTCTCCTCCGGGAGAAACACTTTTCTCTGTTCTGTGTCCAGAACCATCCCCAGGAACAGTAGACGTGTCGTAGGGACCAGCTGTGACTTTGGAATATTTAGAATCCAGCCGTGCTGTTGTAGCACTTCCCGAGATAGTGCTACCCCGACCAACAACTGCTCTCTGGACCTCGTCTTTATCAGGAGATCGTCCAAGTACGGGATAATTAAAACTCCCTTCTTTCGAAGGAGTATCATCATTTCGGCCATTACCTTGGTAAAGACCCTCGGAGCCGTGGATAGACCGAACGGCAACGTCTGGAATTGGTAATGACAATCCTGTACCACAAATCTGAGGTATTCCTGGTGAGGATGGTAAATGGGGACATGCAGGTAAGCATCCTTGATGTCCAGTGATACCATGTAATCTCCCTCGTCCAGGCTTGCAATAACCGCCCTGAGCGATTCCATCTTGAACTTGAATTTTTTTATATATGTGTTCAAGGATTTCAAATTTAAAATGGGTCTCACCGAACCGTCCGGTTTCGGTACCACAAACATTGTGGAATAGTAACCCCTTCCTTGTTGAAGTAGGGGCACCTTTACTATCACTTGTGAATACAGCTTGTGAATTGTCTGTAACACTGCCTCCCTGCCTGGGGGAGTGGTTGGCAAGGCAGATTTGAGGAAACGGCGGGGGGGAGACGTCTCGAATTCCAGCTTGTACCCCTGAGATACTACTTGAAGGATCCAGGGATCCACCCGTGAGCGAGCCCACTGATTGCTGAAATATTTGAGACGGGCCCCCACCGTACCTGGCTCCGCCTGTGAAGCCCCAGCGTCATGCTGTGGACTTAGAGGAAGCGGGGGAGGACTTTTGCTCCTGGGAACTGGCTGTATGCTGCAGCTTCTTTCCCCTACCTCTGCCTCTGGGCAGAGAGGACGCGCCTTTAACCCGCTTGCCCCTATTGGGCCGAAAGGACTGTACCTGATAATACGGTGCTTTCTTTGGTTGTGAGGGAACATGGGGTAAAAATGTAGACTTCCCAGCTGTTGCTGTGGAAACAAGGTCCGAGACACCATCCCCGAACAACTCCTCACCCTTATAAGGCAGAACTTCCATGTGTCGTTTGGAATCTGCATCTCCTGTCCACTGCCGAGTCCATAACCCTCTCCTGGCAGAAATGGACATTGCCCTAATTTTGGATGCCAGCCGGCAAATATCCCTCTGTGCATCCCTCATGTATAAAAGTGCGTCTTTTATATGCTCTACGTTTAGCAATATAGTGTCCCTGTCTAGGGTATCTATATTTTCTGACAGGGAATCTGACCACGCAGCAGCAGCACTGCACATCCAGGCTGAAGCAATAGCCGGTCTCAGTATAACACCTGTGTGTGTATATATAGATTTCAGGATAGCCTCCTGCTTTCTATCAGCAGATTCCGTCAGGGCGGCCGTATCCGGAGACGGTAGTGCCACCTTCTTTGACAAGCGTGTGAGCGCTTTATCCACCCTAGGGGATGTTTCCCAGCGTGACCTATCCTCTGGCGGGAAAGGGTACGCCATTAGTAACCTCTTAGAAATTACCAGCTTTTTATCAGGGGAAGCCCACGCTTCTTCACACACTTCATTTAACTCTTCAGATGGAGGAAAAGCTACTGGTAGTTTTTTCTCTCCAAACATAATACCCTTTTTTGTGGTACCGGGGGTAACATCAGAAATGTGCAACACATTTTTCATTGCCTCAATCATGTAACGTGTGGCCCTACTGGAAGTTACATTAGTCTCATCGTCGTCGACACTGGAGTCAGTATCCGTGTCGACATCTGTGTCTGTCATCTGAGGAAGCGGGCATTTTAGAGCCCCTGATGACTTTTGAGACGCCTGGGCAGGCACAGGCTGAGAAGCCGGCTGTCCCACATTAGGTATGTCGTCAAACCTTTTATGCAAGGAGTCGACACTGTCGCGTAATTCCTTCCACAGCACCATCCACTCAGGTGTCGACCCCGCAGGGGGTGACATCACGTTTACAGGCATTTGCTCCGCCTCCACATAAGCCTCCTCATCAAACATGTCGACACAGCCGTACCGACACACCGCAAACACACAGGGAATGCTCTGACAGAGGACAGGACCCCACAAAGCCCTTTGGGGAGACAGAGAGAGAGTATGCCAGCACACACCAGAGCGCTATATAACACAGGGATCCCACTATAAATGAGTGTTTTCCCTTATAGCTGCTTTTTTATATATTATATATATATATCTATACTGAGCCTAAATTTAGTGCCCCCCCCCCTCTCTTTTTTACCCTTCTGTAGTGTTCAGACTGCAGGGGAGAGCCAGGGAGCTTCCTTCCAGCGGAGCTGTGAGGGAAAAATGGCGCCAGTGTGCTGAGGGAGATGGCCCCGCCCCTTTTTCGGCTGACTTTCTCCCGCTTTTTCTGTAATACTGGCAGGGGTAATTTTACATCTATATAGCCTCTAGGACTATATATGATGTAGATTTGCCAGCCAAGGTGTCATATATTGCCCTCAGGGCGCCCCCCCCCCCCCCAGCGCCCTGCACCCATCAGTGACCGGAGTGTGAGGTGTACATGAGGAGAATGGCGCACAGCTGCAGTGCTGTGCGCTACCTTGGTGAAGACCGAAGTCTTCTGCCGCCGATTTTCCGGACCTCTTCGTTGCTTCTGGCTCTGTAAGGGGGACGGCGGCGCGGCTTCGGGAACGAACACCAAGGTCGGGTCCTGCGGTCGATCCCTCTGGAGCTAATGGTGTCCAGTAGCCTAAGAAGCCCAAACTACCACCTGTTAGGTAGGTTCGCTTCTTCTCCCCTTAGTCCCTCGCTGCAGTGAGTCTGTTGCCAGCAGATCTCACTGTAAAATAAAAAACCTAAATATACTTTCTTTCTAGGAGCTCAGGAGAGCCCCTAGTGTGCATCCAGCTCAGCCGGGCACAAGATTCTAACTGAAGTCTGGAGGAGGGTCATAGTGGGAGGAGCCAGTGCACACCAGTTAGACCTAAAGCTTTCTTTATAGTTGTGCCCAGTCTCCTGCGGAGCCGCTATTCCCCATGGTCCTTACGGAGTCCCAGCATCCACTTAGGACGTCAGAGAAAAAGGGATTTCCAAATTGGAATACATTACGTTAAAAGCAACTATGTCCATGGCCTTCTGAACATATACTTCTAATCCAACTGAGACTATCCTTAATGAATACAAGCAGGCTAGACGCCTGCTTGAAACTTACTTAGCTACCCAGGCAAAACATTCCTTGGACTTCACCAAAAATAAATTTTATAGATGGGGCAATAAGGCTGGTAGATTATTGGCGGTCATTTTCCGACCTCCTAAAAAACGACACGTTATAACCGCTATACACCACCCCAGGTCCGGCCGTGTTATCACTAAATCTCAAGAAATAGTAGAACAATTTAAATCCTATTTTCAGTCCTTGTTTGGATCGGCACAAATAGATACTGATATACAAACACAGTTGCTCACAGATGAAGTACTGCCCCCCCCTGACTAGAGACCAGAGAGAAGCCCTTGTGTGTCACATAACAGCGGAGGAAATTAACACTGCTATCTCCAATTTACCTCATGGTAAATCTCCAGGCCCAGATGGCCTGTCGGGAGATTACTACCGCATGTTGCAGGCCCAAATAATCCCCTCCTTATTGGAATTGTTTCACGCTATACATGAGAGGAGTTCTCCATCTCCGCTCTTTAATGAAGCCTTTATTACACTTATCCCTAAACCTGGTAGGGACACCAATTTCCTTTCATCATAAAGACCAATTAGTCTCTTAAATGTAGACTATAAACTATTGGCCAAGATAATGGCGACGCGGCTTCAATCCATTCTCCCTGATATCCTCACCACGACACAAATGGGCTTTGTGACTGGCAGACATGCGGTTAAAGCAATCAGCATGGCACTAGCGGCGGTGGCGGCGTCCCAGTCTCCATGCACAGACTCAAACATGCTTCTTAGCCTCGATGCCAATAAGGCCTTTGATATGGTATTATGGCCACATTTGTTTGCCGTGTTGGATAGAAGGGGGTTTGACACAAGCTTTATTAACTATATACGATGTATCTACAACACTCCTTCTGCCTCTCTATTAATTAATGGGATCAGAGGCCAACGATTCTTTTTAGAAAGGGGAACCCGTCAGGGATGCCCTCTATCGCCGCTGCTATTTAATTTGGCCCTCGACCCGTTGCTTAGGATATTACAGGATTGGTCTGTTTTTAGGGGTATAAAAGTGGGTGGTCAGGAAATTAAACTATCCGCTTTCGCTGACGATATCCTTCTTTATATATCTGACCCCGAACATTCCCTTACCCTGATCCTAGACAAGATTCAATTATTTGGCCACATTTCGGTTTTTAGTATTAATATGGACAAATCTAAAGCCTTATTGTTATATGGCAATGTGACGTGTCCGAATTGGACCTCACACTTTCCCTTGCACTGGGTGTCCACATATATTGTATATTTGGGTATTATGGTGCCACGCTATATTTCAGAACTATACAAACTCAACATACATAAGGCCATACACACTCTAACTGATGATGTTAAGAGATGGGAACGTCTTCCACTGTCATATCTAGGCAGGGCTAACCTCCTAAAAATGGTGGCTGTACCACGCATACTGTACCCATTGCAAACACTTCCCATACTGCTGACTAAGCAGGACTCACAACAGATTAATACACTTATTAGAACCTTTATATGGAAGGGGGGCCGAGCACGTATTGCTCTGCGTAAACTTGCTCAACCTAAATCCAATTGGGGTATCAATTTTCCGGATGTAGTGGTCTATAATCATGCTGCTCTTTTGAGACATTTAAGAGATTGGCTGCAAAACAGCTCTATCTATACGAATACATCCCTCGAACAGTGCTTCCTACCGACTGTAGCCTTGACGTGTTTTCTTCACCAACACGACTGGGAAATACCTGACCATGTTCGGTCTAACCCTCTTCTGTGGTCTACTAGGAAAATGTGGCACATACTGCGACATGATGCGAAATTGAACCCATACCAATCCTTACACTTACCCCTAATTAAAAACCCAGACTTTTTAGACGGCATGGCTGCCCACCCCTTCAAAATGTGGAGGGAGGATGGTTTAACGTCGATTCGTTTATTGGTGTCTGTGGAAGACCACCGTCTGCTCACCCTTTCAGAGGTTTCAACGAGGCATGCTGTGGTCGCTTCATCTCCCCTGCCATTTCTACAAACACAATTCTATGTCAGGCATGTTCTTACACACTTTGCGGATAGGGACTGGACCAACCCTCTAGATAGCCTCTTAAGACATCCAGTACCGAGTCACAAGGCCATTTCCATCCACTATACTTTCTTGAGAAAAATATTAGATCACGCTACTGTGACAGGTGGTATGTCCACATGGTTGGCTCACTTTCCTGCCCTGACCATATTAACTATGGAAAAAGCACTACTTTACTCCCGAAAAGTCCTCCCAGCAAGCATGTACACTGAACTATTTCTTAATGTGTATCATAACACTTATCTATCCCCGTTGCGGCGCTTCCATATGGGAGCAACGGAATTACATTCTTGCCCAAAATGCCACCAGAGTGAGGCTGATACTTTTCATTGTTTCTAAGCATGTCCGATTGTGCAATATTTTTGGCATCTAATTAGGAGATATGCGGAGGCTAACTTAATCACCTATGTGCACTTTACCCCCGAATGGGCAGTTTTGGGTATCACTGATCCCGCTCTCCGCATGCCATCGGAATGTAAGAAAATACTGATAGCCTTAAGTGCGGCAGGAAAAAAGACGATACTACAGGGATGAATAAATAGTACGCCACCACAGATACCATTATTTTTAAATAAACTACATCATATTTTTAGGATGGACTGGGTGGAGGCTATTATAGATAGAGGTAAACAAGTGGATCGGTTTTTTAATCTCTGGGAATCCTATATCTCCACTTTGCCCCTTAATACGCGTCTACACATTCATAACAGTCTCAAGAACACCACGTGGTACCTGACTAGATTGGCTATACAAGACCAACCTATATCTTTGGTCTAAGAGTAGACGATTGTGGCGGCTTCCCTCATGGTCGCCTATACTATGCATAGTATCATCAGTGTAATGAATGTTGAATTCCTATAAAGCTAATGTCTTTATTGTTAGAAAAAAGAAAATTGATGTACAACTTCTGATTATAATCCCTTTGTATTATTACTTCAATATCTATGTACATCATACTTGCCTACTCTCCCGGAATGGCCGGGAGGCTCCCGAAAATCGGGTGACCCTCCCGGCCCCCCGGAAGAGCAGGCAAGTCTCCCGGAATCAGGGGTCCCCCTGCCCATCCGCCCACTTAGTGTGTAAAGTGGGCGGTCCGGGCAGTTGATGACGCGATTCTTGCTGAATCGCATCATCATAGCCACGCCCCTGCAGTGTAATGCCGGGGATCGCGGCATTACAGAGCGGGGGCGTGGCTTAAAGGATGTGCCACCGAAACTCCGCCCCCATCCCGCCCCTGCTCCACCCCCGTCCCACCTCCTCCCCACATCACAGCCCTCCTCTGCCCCCCTGCTGAGCCGACCTGGCTGCTCTCTCCCGCAGAGAGCAGCCAGAATGTCGGCAAGTATGATGTACATCTTACCCTGTGTTGTGATTTCCATGATGTCTCAATAAATAAAAATTTGGGGAAACATTTGTACACACACACACACACACACACACACACACACACACACACACACACACACCTATCACACAGGGGAGCTATTTGGGACAGACCCACACTAAAGTCTGTCAGAGAGACAGAGGGATTTGCCAGTCCACACACTGCGCCTTATTGTGAAAATATTACCCACTTACAGCACATATACCAATAATAGGCCCACAGACCTAATTATAATGAACACTCTCTGCCCCTTCTATAACACCCTGTACTTGTATCAGCGTTGTCATGAGGAGAAACAGCTTTCAGGAGCTTCACACTGGAGTTTCTGCAGGAGAAAATGGCACCCAGTGAGTGTTCTGGCACGACTGAGGAGAAGCCCCGCCCTTCAGCCTCAGCAATGTAATATTTATACTGGCTGGGGATGGCACATCAGCGGCTGTACATGTATGTACCCTTTTTGCCAGTGAGAGTAAGATTTGAAAACATGCCCTCAGAGCGCCCCCCCCCCCCCCCCCCCCCCCCCCCCGCTCTGCACCCTTGTGCGTGTACCTGTATGCTGCCAACGATGACCGGAGGATCCTTGATATACTCACCAGCCTTCTGACTTCTGGCTCTGTTAGGGGGTGGCGGCAGTGCTGTGGGAGTGAACGCTGGCCAGGCTTGGGCTGTGTTCAGTACCCTTCAGGAGCTAATGGTGTCCTGTCAGAACCATTAACTAATTGAGTAGTTGGTTCCTACTTCCCCCCCTTAGTCCCACGAAGCAGAGAAGCTGTTGCCAGCAGCTTCCCTGTAAAATAAAAAACCTAAGAAAGTCTTTTTCCAGCAAAGCTCTGTAGAACTCCACTAGTGTGCATCCAGTCTCCTCAGTGGCAAACGCAGGATTTGCATGGGGGGGTTTCCAGAACTGGGTGGAGCCAAGCACGGGGGTGGGGACTGAGGTGACCCAGTATATGCTGGGTCCGTAAAACTAGTGTGTCTGTGTATATATATATATATATATATATATATATATCACTAAACTCAAAAAACAAGCTTCAGTCTCACATTTTCTCAGCCAAAAAGCGGGTGCTTCCGGTGCTTTAGGTGCACCACATGTAGATCCCTTATACCTGGTGACACCTTCGCTCATCCATACTCAGGGAAAAAATACAAGATACGACACACCCTCACGTGTACCACTAAATATGTAATTTATATCCTGTCTTGCCCATGTGGCCTTAGTTACGTGGGCAAGACGGAAAGACAGTTTAGGGAAAGAATGGCTGGACACCGGTCAGCCATCAGAGCAGCATTAGAGTCCGGGACCAGCGAACAGCCAGTGGCACGACACTGTGCTGAGGCCAATCATAGAATTGCCAGCATTAGAATAAAGTTGATTGATCATGTACCAGTGAACCAGAGAGGGGGAAATAGGAAGAAAAAGTTACTTCAGCTAGAAAGTAAATGGATACATGTATTAGAGACCCTAACCCCTAGGGGTTTAAATGACTCCTTAGGCCTGCAATGCTTCTTGTAGTTACTAAACTAATTAGCACCAACTTTATTAGCTAAGGGCACTGACGGGAGTCACTAAAGTAGCATGTTCTATGAAGCCTCCGTTTCTCCATATAGCTTTAGTCTTCGTAATTAGAAAGGTTAGTAATGCTTCTTAGCAAGGATCCGTTTTGTACATTTGCTTTTAATGTTTTTTTAAACGTTTGTTATTCTTGTTCCCAGGTTACGGGTGCATTACGATGTGGTGTAACTTGATTGGCTGCGAAGGAAACCCTTCCCCCCCCCCCTCCCGATGACGTCACCAGCAGGGACGAGACGGGGAACCCGTGACGCGACTTGCGGAGACCGGAGCAGGAAGCCGTAAGCCTAACAGTAGCCGCTCTGGTTGCCGTGGCAACATGACGCCGGGCACTCTGATTGGCGCCTGAAGGCGGACGCCCGCTTATGATGTCACCGTGGGGACGGCCGAGGGTCTCTGTGGCCCGGACACGCTGTAGTAGACGCCGGAGGGAGGATGCCCAGATGCAGCTGAAAAGGTAATTATGTGATTGTGGTGTGGGTATATAAACACTGTTATTTGCTATACACACTGTTTGTTATTCCTGACGACGGGCTGTAGCCCGAAACGTTGAATTAAAAAGCAATTTCAAAGTTCTATTCAAGTCTCTGAGTGCCGCCACCTTCGCTTGTTTATACTGGGACACAGAACCCCTGGAGGGCATCGGAGCCATTACCATCAGCCAGTAAGGGGCAGCTAGTGCCGGATTCTTGAACACTATATATATATATATATATATATATATATATATACCGTATATACACACACACACGCACACACATACATATATATATATATATATATATATATACACATATACCATATTAAACATGCATATATATATATATATATATATATACATACAGTACACGTATATACACATGTATATATATCATATGTGTGTGTGTGTTTGTATGTATGTACATGTGTGTGTATATATGTATGTACATGGATATATATGTACTATAATTAAAATAAAGTAAACTTTTATTAAGCACTTACAAGTGCCACCAGGAAGACAGCAGGCTGCAGAGGACGCTAGACAGCCATTAATAATACTCATGCAGCTACAAAAAAAAAATTTTTTTTGGTGGAGGGGGGTTTCTGGGTGCCCGGAACCCCCCCCCCCCCCCCCCCCCCTGGGTGCGCCACTGCTCCTGGGCACATTTTCTAGACTGAGGTCTAGAGGAGGGGCATAGAGGGAGGAGCCAGTTCACACTGTTGAAAAGTCTTAAAGTGCCGAAGGCTCCTGCAGAACCACCTATACCCCATGGTACTAAAATGGACCCCAGCATCCTCTAGGACGTAAGAGAAAAATAAATAATAATAAATATTCTATTATATAGGCACATTTGTAAGTAAACGTGTATGTAAACATAATTCATAATATATATTAGTGTAGTGTTTAACGGTCTTCACCTTTAATTTCACTTATAGCACTTTTTACATGAATATTATGCACTTGCTGATCCTGTGATTGCAGCATCTCTTAAAAATAGGATTATCATTACCTATTCCTTTTCTCGTAGTCCGTGGAGGATGCTGGGGTTCCATTTAGTACCATGGGGTATAGACGGGTCCACTAGGAGCCATGGGCACTTTAAGAATTTGATAGTGTGGGCTGGCTCCTCCCGCTATGCCCCTCCTACCAGACTCAGTCTAGGAAACTGTGCCCGAAGAGACGGACATACTTTGAGAGAAGGAAAGATAAGGAAAGTGGTTAGATTCCGAACCAGCACACACAAACAAGAGGAAAGCCAAGCTAACCAAACTTGAAACAGGAACAGCAACAGCAACAGCTGAACCAAACAACAATACTTAACCAAGTAACAGTGCAGGAAGAACGAAACACTGGACGGGCGCCCAGTATCCTCTACGGACTAAGAGAAAAGGATTTACTGGTAGGTAATTTAGGGGGACATTTACTAAGCAGTGCTAAAAGTGGAGAAGTGAGGCAGTGGAAAAGTTGCCCATGGCAACCAATCAGCATTGATGTAACATTTATAATTTGCATACTGTAAAAGTATACAGAGCAGCTGATTGGTTGCCATGGGAAATTTCTCCACTGGCTCATTTCTCCACTTTTATCACTGCTTAGTAAATGTCTCCCTAAAATCCTATTTTCTCTTACGTCCTAGAGGATACTGGGGTTCCATTTAGTACCATGGGGGAAGTACCAAAGCTCTCAAACCGGGTGGGAGAGTTCTGAGGTTCCTGCAGAACTGATTGACCAAACTGAAGGTTTGTGTTTTTGGAAGAACGGGCATTTTTTACAGGCGATCAATCAGGATAGCCTGTAAAAACAAATCGTATGTTTCTCATACGTCCTAGAGGATGCTAGGGACGACATCAAGACCATGGGGTATAGACGGTATCCGCAGGAGACATGGGCACTCTAAAGACTTTTCATTGGGTGTGAACTGGCTCCTCCCTCTTTGCCCCTCCTCCAGACCTCAGTTTTAGAAATGTGCTCAGGTTGACTGGATGCACTCTGAGGAGCTCTACTGAGTTTCTCTGAAAAGACTTATGTTAGTTTTTTTATTTTCAGGGAGATCTGCTGGCATCAGACTCCCTGCTTCGTGGGACTGAGGGGGCAGAAGTAGGAAGCAAATTCCTAAAGAGTTTCATGGCTCTGCTTCTGGCTGACAGGACACCATTAGCTCCTGAAGGAAACTGAACGCTAGCCGTGCCTAGATGTTCACTCCCACAGCACGCCGTCACCCCCCTCACAGAGCCAGAAGTCAGAAGACAGGTGAGTGTTAGAAGACAGATCTTCAATCAAGAAAGTGATGGCTAAAGGTACCGCGCGGCTGGCGGGAGCACAGCGCGCCATGTTGCCCACACATACACAGGCACTGCAGGGTGCAGGGCGCGTGGGGGGGGTGCCCTGGGCAGCATGAAACCTATGGAAACTGGTATAAATAAGGGGCATAAGTTGCTGAGGCACAGTCCTACCCCCACCAGTATAAAAATTTACCTCATAAAAGCTGAGGAGAAACACACCATTGAAGAGTGGAGCTTCCTCCTCAGTCAGCCAGCACACTGCTCAGCGCCATTTTCTCTCTCTACTCAGGCTGCAGAGACAAGGCTGGTACTCCTCCACTACTGAACAAGTATCAGGGTGCAAAACAGGGGGGGCCACAGTGAATTTAGTGCTATATAATTGTGTGATTAACATTATAAAAGCGCTGAATGTCAGTGGGCATTTTGTGTTCACAGACATTGTGTTACTGGCACTGGGTTGTGAACTGGCAAATCCCATCTGTGTCCCTCTGACAGATTTTACTGTGGGTCTGTCCCCCTATAAGTCCCGGAGTGTCTGTGGTGTGGTTCTGGACGTGTGTGACATGTCTGTGGCAGGGAACTCTGTGTAGACATGTTAGGGACACAGAGGTGTAATATGACACCAAGAGCCTGACTGAGTGAAAGGTTATATGATAGTGTGAATCATATCAGTAAGAGGTTGGACTGAATCTCATACAGAAAATGAAAATAATTTGTTGAAGATGTGATTTTTAATAGTTCTGCCTTTCATCCATAGGGACCTTTCTGGGTCACATACAAATTTGCACAAGTAGTTCAAACTGATACCAACACAAACTCTGATTCCTGTGTCGACACTAGTGATTCCAGGGGAATAGGTCCTAAGTTAGCAAAAAAGCATTCAAAACATGTTTTAGCTATAAAGGAGGTGTTAGAAGTTACGAAGCCCCCTCTTTTACCACAAGGAGAGGGTTTACTTTAGTAAAGAAGTAATGTAATTTTCCCTCCACCTCAGGTCTGATTTAACCTGAAAAGAAATGTCAGATTCCCAAAAGGAATTCAGGCAGCTTACCTTTTTCCCAAAAAGGTGGGAGTCAACCCGCATTTTAGACAGGGCCCTGTCATAAAAGAGAAAAGGTGTTTCTCCCTGCGCCTGGAATGGCTTCACTTAAGGAGCCGACAGACCGCAAGTGAGTGAGGTGATTTATTGATGTGGCAAATGGGACACTACTTAGGCCTACCATTGTCTGTGAGTGGGTGAGTAGTGCTATTGAAAAGTGGTCAGAAAACTTGTCATTAGACATTGACACAATAGATGGAGACGAGATACTCCTAACGTTAGGTCATATCAAAGACGCTGCTGCGTACGTACTAGAATCCATGAAATATATTGGTTTCTTGGGATCAAGAACCGCTACCATGGCAGTATCGGCTCGGAGGGCGTTGTGGATTCGCCAGTGGAGTGCTGATGTAGATTCCAAAATAAAATATGGAGGCTCTCCCGTATAAAGGTGAGGCCTTGTTTGGTGATGGGCTGGATGCGTTAGTCTCGGCGGCTACCGCAGGTAAGTCGTCATTCTTGCCTTATGCTCCTACACCGGCGAAAAAGACACATCACTCTCACATACAGTCCTTTCGGCCCAACAAATACAAAAAGGCCAAAGGTCTCCCCTTTTTTTTTTGCAGGTAGGAGAAGGGGAAAAGGAAAGAAATCTGCAGCGTCTCCCGGATCGCAGGAGCAGAAGTTCACCCCTACTTCTGCCAAATCTGCAGCATAACGCTGGGGCTTACCTACCTGAAAAGGTTCAAGTTCAAGATGGAATCCCTGAGGGTAGTGATTTCCAGTCTGGAAGAGGGGGACTTCATGGTGTCAGTAGACCTAAAAGATGCTTACTTGCATGTTCCCATTTATCCTCCTCACCAAGCTTATCTGAGATTCGCAGTACAGGATTGCCATTACCAGTTTCAGACGTTGCCGTTCGGACTCTCCACGGCACCGAGGGTATTCACCAAGGTGATGGCGGAGATGATGGTCCTCCTTCGTTAAAAAGGAGTCAATATAATTCCTTATCTGGACGATCTCCTGATAAAAGCGAGATCCAGGGAACAGTTGGTGCAGAACATCGCACTCTCCCTTTCAATACTCCAACAACACGGTTGGATCATGAATTTTCCAAAGTCGCAGTTGGAACCGACGACAAGATTGTCCTTTTTAGGGATGATACTGGACACAGAAGTACGGAGAGTATTTCTTCCAGTGGAAAAGGCTCTGGAAATCCAGAAAATGGTCAAACAAATATTGAAAGCAACAAGCGTGTTGATCCATCAATGCATTTGGTTGTTGGGGAAAATGGTAGCGGCCTACAAGGCCATACAGTTAGGCCGATTTCATACCAGAGTATTCCAGTGGGACCTGTTGGACAAGTGGTCCGGATGCCACCTACACATACACCGGAAAATAATCCTGTCCCCCAAAGCCAGGAATTCACTCCTGTGGTGGCTACACAGTTCTCACCTACTAGAGGGACCCCGGTTTGGGATTCACGACTGGGTCCTAATAAGCACAGATGCAAGTCTCCGAGGCTGGAGAGCTGTCACACAGGGGGAAAGCTTCCAAAGAAAATGGTCAAGTCAGGAAGCCCGCCTTCACATAAACGTTCTGGAATTGAGAGCCATTTACAACGCCCTTCTACAAGCGGTACATCCAGGAGCGGAACTCTGGGAGGCAGTGGAGTCGGCTGCCGCCGGGCTCCTGGCCTCAAGGGGGCACATCTCCTCCACTGTCTCCCACTGCCGCTCACCGCGCTGCTGCTGTCTGTGAGGGGAGGAGAGCGCAGCGTGCGCCTCCCCCTCACTCTCCGGCGGCGGCGCGCTTCAATTCAGCGCCGGTCCGTGAGCCAATCAGAGCTCGCGGACCGGCAGCTTTGGCTGCCGGTCCGCGAGCTTTGATTGGCTCATGGACCGGTGCATAATTGAAGAGGGACACAGCCGCCGGAGAGTGAGGGGCAGGAGAGGCGCACGCTGCGCTCTCCTCCCCTCACAGACAGCAGCAGCAGCGCGGTGAGCAGCACAAGGGATGGGGGGGGGATCATGTATATCTGGCACTGGGGGCATTGCTGGCACTGTGGGGACATGTATACCTGGCACTGGGGGTCATATCTGGCACTGTGGGGACACTGGCATTGGGGGCATAGCTGGCACTGTGGGGACATATATATCTGGCACTGGGGGGCATATCTGGCACTGTGGGGACACTGGCATTGGGGGCATAGCTGGCACTGTGGGGACATATATATCTGGCACTGGGGGGCATATCTGACACTGTGGGGACACTGGCATTGGGGGCATAGCTTGCACTGTGGGGACATATATCTGGCACTGGGAACACTGGCATTGGGGGCATAGCTGGCACTGTGGGGACATATATATCTGGCACTGGGGGCATATCTGGCACTGGGGGCATAGCTGGCACTTTGGGGACATATATATCTGGCACTAGGGGCATAGCTGGCACTGTGGGGGCATATATATCTGGCACTGGAGGCATATCTGGCACAGGGGCATAGCTGGCACTGGGGGGACACGTATATCTGGCACTGGGGGCAGAGCTGGCACTGTGTGGGGACATGTATATCTGGCACTGGGGCATATCTGGCACTGTGGGGACACTGCATTGGGGGCAAAGCTGGCACTTTGGGGACATATATATCTGGCACTAGGAGCATAGCTGGAACTGTGGGGACATATATATCTGGCACTGGGGGCATATCTGGCACTGGGGGGACATGTATATCTGGCACTGGGGGGTCATGTGTATCTGGCACTGTGAGGCATATATGTATCTGGCACTGTGAGGCATATATGTATCTGGCACTGTGGGGCATATATGTATCTGGCACTTTGGAGCATATATGTATCTGGCACTGTGGGAACATATGTTTCTGGCAGTGTGGAGGCACCCATTTTTTGACATTTTTATATGTATGTGGCACTGTACAGGGGCATTATGGGTGGTCTTCAGGTTGCCAACTGTCGGGATCCCGGCGCCGGAATCCCGACAGCCGGCATACCGTCAGTTTTTCTCCCTCGTGGGGGTCCACGACCCCCCTGGGGGGAGAATAAATAGCGTGGCGCGCGTAGCGACCCCGCAAGGGGCTCATTTGCGCTCGCCACGCTGTCGGTATGCCGGCGGTCGGGCTTCCGGCGCCGGTATGTTGGTCGCCTGGAGCTCGGCCGCCGGCATACCATACCTCACCTGGGCATTATATGTATTTGGCACTGTACAACATGACTAAAAATGGAGTTATGACACAAGGTCATACTCCTACAAACGTCATAACGAAAGGTGTGCGCACAAAATGGGGTGTGGCTTTGTGAAAACTAGACCATGCCCCCATTTTTGCACACGCGCCTTCGGCGCGCGCATGATACTGGCTCTTGCCCTTGACTACGGATCTTTTCTGGCTCTTTGCATCTGACTGGTTGGCCACCCCTGTCCTAGTATATACAGAGAGCTGGCTGTGGCTACAGCTAGGGGGAGCTCCAGAACGCAGCTCCTGCCAGGCCATTCCAGATGAGCTGGCCAAGTGATGCTCTCTGTTCTTCCGTTGGGCTGATAGCAGCAGGTAGGCACTGGCAGCACTTGCCTCAAGCTGCACTGTGGGGGGGGGGGGGTGTAGTTGGAAAGGGGAGGGGTGCTGGGTTTTTTTTAATGAATGTTGGCAGCACTGTGTTTTATGTGTGCATGTTTAAGCGAGGTGTGTGTGTGTGTGTGTGTGTGTGTGTGTAAGTGAAGGAAGCATGTGTTTGTTTTTGTGTGTGTGTGTGTTTTTAAGTGAAAGAGGCATGTGTATGTGTAAGGGAGACGTGTGTGTATGTGTGAGAGAGGCGCGTGTGTGTATGTGTGTAAGTGAAAGAGGCATGTTTGTGTGTTTAAGTGAAGGAAGTGTATGTGTGTGTGTGTGTGTGTGTGTGTGTGTGTGTGTGTGTGAGTTTAAATGAAGGAGGCGTGTGTGTGTGTGTGATTTTAAGTGAAGGAAGCATGTGTAAGTGAGAGGCGTTTGTGTAAGTGAGAGGCGTGTATGTGAGAGGTGTGTGTGTAAGTGAGAGGCGTGTGTGTAAGTGAGGATTGTGTGTGTTTAAGCGAAGGAGGCATGTGTGTGTTTAAGCTAAGGAGGCGTGTGTAAGTAAGAGGTGTGAGTGTAAGTGAGAGGTGTGTGTGTTTAAGTGAAAGAGGTGTTTGTGTGTTGTTTATATATATATATATATACATACTGTATATCGGCACACCACTGCGCCAAAGCATCTACATTGTGACACACTGTTGGGTGAGGGAGTACTGTAGGTGTGCTATAAAGGTATGCTGGTGTCTATTTTATTGTGATGACTGACTTGGAGTGCCGTCCACTTTGTATGTGTATCTATATTACTATTTGGAAAGGCACCTGAGCACGCTACTACTGTTCAACATGAGTGCCGGATAGCTACATATGAAGGGTGTGTATGTATACAGTATGTAGGGGGGGGCACCAACATTTATCATGCCTCCGGGCGACTGGGGCGAATTTACGCCACTGGGTACATCTTCAAGAACCCGTGCAGATCCAGTCGGACAATGTAACAGCAGTCGCGTACATAAACAGGCAAGGCGGAACGAAAAGCAGAGCGGCAATGGCAGAGGTGACAAGGATTCTCCTCTGGGCAGAAAGACATGTTCGAGCTCTGTCAGCAATTTTCATTCCGGGAGTGGACAAAGGAGGGACACCCCAATATCCAGGAGAACAGCCGTTTGGAGTGTGGGAGTCCGGAGTTACCACACCCCAGGTCTGTGTTTTTTTCTCTATAACTACCTCCAAATATTGGGTTGTTATCCTCTGTTATGTACATGGTGACTCATATTATACATCTGATATCTTGATAATTTTATGAGGACTTTTTAGAATTTTTTTTAACTATTTACAATAAATGGACACATTATCATGAAACCTTCTCCTTTGTGAGGGTTTGTGTATCCTGTGGCCTCAGCGACAGTATAGAAGAGGAAAAAGGAAGGGATCCATTAAAGAAACTGTGACGTGCCTGCACAACATCTGTAGAACGTGAGTTTGGGGTACGCATCACCCCCACACTACCAATACTTTTGAAAGATACCTTTATAAGATTATCTTGTCTTATGTCTATGTAAGTTTGGTACGTCCCAGATCTTGTATCACCTCCTCATTTCCTGCACACCTTTCTGGTAGCCATATATCGAACGTATTACACTATTGGGGTCTATGTACCCCATTACTGTTCTCTTTTGTGAGGGTTCGAGCATCTTGTGGCCTCGATAACAGCATGGAAGGGGGTGAACAGGGAATAATCCACTAAAGAAACCTTTATGTGCCTGTGCGATATATGCAGAACGTGAGTCTGGGGTACGCATGACCCTCTTTTCTCATCAGTACTTTTGAAAAGATACCTTTATATGAGCAACCCGCTTATTTTGATGTAAGTTGGGTATGTTCCTGATATAATATCGATTTCTTAGTTGCACATACATCATCCTGACAATTGTACATTGAACGTATTACACCATCGGGGTTTTTTGCACCCCCCCTTCTGCCCTTCTCTGTTTTATGAGCGGCGATTGAAAAAAGGAAAGAAGAGCAAGGGAACCCACGACACGTAAGGAGGAGAAAGATACCTTTATGAACAGTTCGTGCACACCGCACATGTAAGTACGGTGCGTACCTGCATACGACCTACATCTATCAATTACCATCCATATAGACTCTAATATACCACTCTGCCCGAACTATTTGAACTGTTGGAAGCTATCTCTCAGGGCCGGTGCTAGGGTGTTCGGCGCCCCCCTGCAAACTATAAATTTGCGCCCTCCCATATTCGCGCCGGGAAAAGGGGTGTGGGCTCACAAGTAAGGGGCATGGCCACACAATAGTACCCCCATTTAAAATTACGCCACAATGTAGCACAATCTTATTCCTCTTATACATAATGCCCCACCCGTAGTAGTAGCGTCATATGTAATGCACACCAGTAGTAGTAGCATCCTTATACATAATGCCCCCCCCAGTAGTAGTAGTATCCTTATACATAATGCCCCCCCCAGTAGTAGTAGCATCCTTATATGTAGTGCGCCCCCAGTAGTAGACGCGTCCTTATACGTAGTGCACCCCCAGTAGTAGAAGCGTCCTTATACGTAATTCCACCCTAGTAGTAGTATCGTCCTTATACGTAATGCCCCCCCCAGTAGTAGTAGCGTCATTACGCGTAATGCCCCCCTGTAGTAGTAGCATCCTTACACGTAGTGCACCCCCAGTAGTAGAAGCGTCCTTTTACGTAATTCCCCCCTAGTAGTAGTATCGTCCTTATACGTAATGGCCCCCCCAGTAGTAGCGTTGTTTCACAAAATGCCCCCCCAGTAGTAGTAGCGTCCTTACATGTAATGCCCCCCCCCCAGTAATAGCGTCATTATACGTAATGCCCCCCCAGTACTACCATCCATAAAGTGCGCGTACACAGACATACCTCACACACACACACAATTCACACATATTATTATTATTATTATTATTATCATCCTTTATTTATATGGCGCCACAAGGGTTCCGCAGCGCCCGATTACAGAGTACAAATGCACATAAAAAATAGGAAAACAGTGACTTACAGTTGAATACAATATAGGACAAGTACAGGGCAACTAAGCATAACTACACCAGTATACATAGAGATAAGTTCCAGGTGGTCAAAAAACTGTGGGATCTGGGCAGTTGAGGATTATTAAAGTAAGAAAAGTATAAGCACATGAGGGAAGAGGGCCCTACTCGTGAGAGCTTACATTCTAAGGGGAGGGGTAGACAGACAGGGATGACACAGATGGGGTACATAGAGAGCGTGGAACAGAGGGTTATGTTGAGATTTGGCTAGGTTTGGTAAAGAAATGGGTCTTAAGAGCCCGTTTGAAGTTTTGTAGAGAGGTGGAGAGTCTGAGGGGGAGAGGTAAAGAATTCCAGAGAAATGGAGCAGCACGTGAAAAATCTTGGAGATAGGAGTGGGAGGAAGTAATCAGAAGACAGGAGAGACGGCGTGCATTAGCAGAGCGAAGAGGACGGGTGGGAGAGTAAAGGGAGATAAGGTCAGAGATGTAGATGAGAGAGGAGTGGGTGAGTGCTTTGTAAGTGAGTGTGAGAAGTTTGAATTGGATTCTGAAAGGGAAGGGAAGCCAGTGGAGGGGCTGTAGGAGGGGGGAGGTAGACGTAGTGCGTTTGGTGAGGAAGATGAGCCGGGCAGCAGCATTGAGGATAGATTGGAGTGGAGAGAGGTGATTGTCAGGGAGACCAGTTAAGAGGAGATTACAGTAGTCCAGTCTGGAAATAATCAGTGAGTGAATAATGATCTTAGTGGCATCCTGTGTGAGAAAAGGTCTGATTCTAGAAATGTTTTTGAGATGAAAATGACAGGTTTGTGAGAGGTGCTGAATGTGTGGTTTGAAGGAGAGGGAGGAGTCAAGGATTACGCCAAGACAGCGTACTTGGGGGCTAGGGGAGATAGTTGTGCCATCAATGGATAATGAGATTGTGGGAGGTGAGGCTGTGCGGGAGGGTGGGAAGATGATCAGCTCAGTCTTAGACATGTTGAGTTTAAGAAAGCGCTGAGACATCCAGGAAGAGATAGCAGAAAGACAGTTTGAGGTACGAGTGAGGAGAGCCGTGGAGAGATCAGGGGAGGAGAGGTAGATTTGAGTGTCATCAGCATAGAGGTGATATTGGAAGTTGAAAGAACTAATGAGTTCACCTAAAGAGGACGTATAGAGAGAGAAAAGGAGAGGACCAAGAACAGAGCCTTGGGGGACACCAACAGTTAGTGGAAGTGGGGGGGAGGTAGCATCATGAGAGGAGACAGAGAAGGAACGATCAGAGAGGTAGGAGGACAGCCAGGAGAGGGCAGTATCACGCAGACCAAGAGAGTGAAGGATTTGCAGAAGGAGAGGATGGTCCACAGTGTCAAAAGCAGCAGAGAGGTCAAGAAGAATAAGCAGAGAGTAGTGGCCCTTAGATTTGGCTGCATGGAGGTCATTGCAGACTTTTGTGAGGGCAGTTTCAGTGGAGTGGAGAGAACGGAAACCAGACTGGAATGGGTCAAGCAGTGAGTGAGAGGAAAGAAAGGCAGTGAGGCGGTTATAGACAATACGCTCAAGAAGTTTGGAGGCAAAGGGGAGGAGAGAGATGGGTCGATAGTTGGAGAGAGTTGGATATATACACACACATACACACCCACCATATACACACACACACACACACCGTATGCACACACACACACACCATATACACACACACACACCATATATACAAACACACACTTCTCTCTCACCCTCTACTTACCTAAGCCAGTCTCCCTCGGTACAGCAGCCTGGTCCGTGTAGCCCCGCCCCCTTCTGGACCGTTTAGCTCCGCCCCCTTCTGTCCCATTTAGCTCCGCCCCCTTCCGTTCCGTACACAGCCGCTGCCACACAGGGGAGGGGAGGGAGGAGGCTTTTCACGCTGCAGGCTCCGCTGCCAGTGACTGTCACAGTCATACAGTGACAGACACAGCAGCAGCAGGGGGGCCAGGACGGCGCAGCAGGGAAGGAATGCAGAGCAGGGGGAGCGCCTCTCAGTCCCAGCGCCTCCCTGCACTGCATCCCTTCGCTGAGCGGGTAGCGCCGGGCCTGCTATCTCTCCTCGTGTTTGGGACTTTATTTTAGTTGTGAAAAGTGACCATTAATTTAAAATCTTAGACTGGCGGATAGCGCAGTAGAAGGCGCACCATTGTATTGTTTGTAAATGGGAAGAAGACTTCCTCAGCAGACACGATCTCCATCCAGGAGAGTGGGGCCTCCACCAATAAGTCTTCGCAGAGGTGACGAGTCTTTGGGGAGTTCCTCAAGTAGACATGATGGCATCTCGTCTAAACAAGAAGCTTCAGAGATATTGTTCCAGGTCGAGAGACCCTCAAGCAATGGCAGTGGATACACTGGTGACCCAGTGGGTGTTTCGGTCGGTATATGTTTTCCCTCCACTTCCACTGATTCCAAAAGTTCTCAAAATAATAATAAGAACAAGAGTTTGAGCAATCTTCACTGCCCCAGACTGGCCAAGGAGGGCTTGGTAGAAGATCCTCGGCCTCTTCCTCCTCGAGAGGACCTACTACAGCAGGGGCCGTGTGTGTATCAAGAAACCGCGGCTACATTTGACGTCATGGCTGTTGAGTGTCGGATCCTAGCCCGAAAGGGTATTCCCAAGGAAGTCATCCCCACTCTTATTCAGGTCAGGAAAGGAGTAACGTCTAAACATTACCACCGTATTTGGAGAAAATATGTGTCTTGGTGTGAATCCAAGAAGGCTCCTACGGAAGAGTTTGAGTTGGGACGTTTTCTCCATTTTCTTCAGGCTGGTGTGGATGCGGGCCTTAGATTGGGGTCAATCAAGATCCAGATTTCGGCCTTCTAAGTTTTCTTTCAAAAACAATTGGCCTCCTTTCCAGAAGTTCAGGCGTTCGTGAAAGGGGTTCTGCACATCCAGCCTCCATTTGTGCCTCCAGTGGCACAATGGGACCTTAATGTGGTGTTCCAGTTCCTTTAATCGGGTTGGTTTGAGCCTCTACAAGAAATAGAGGCTCAAACCAATACCTGATCTTCCATGAAGTTAGGGCAGAGTTGAGAACTCGTCAACATTTTCTTCCAAAGGTGGTTTCCTCTTTCCACATAAACCAACCTATTGTGGTGCCAGGTCCTGCTGACACGTTCGCTAGATGTGGTTAGAGCTTTGAATATTTTTGTCGCTAGAACAGCTCGAATACGGAAAACAGAGGTTTTGTTTGTCCTGTATGCTCCCAACAAGATTGGGTGTCCTGCTTCCAAGCAGACTATTGCGCGCTGGATCAGAGGTACGATTCAGCAAGCTTATTCTATGGCTGGATTGCCGTTACCGATGTCGGTGAAGGCCCATTCTACTAGGAAGGTGGGCTCCTCCTGGGCGGCTGCCCGGGGGGTCTCGGCATTACAACTTTGCCGAGCATCTACTTGGTCAGGGTCAAACACATTTGCAAAATTCTACAAGTTTGACACCTTGGCCGATGAGGACCTAAAGTTTGGTCAATCGGTGCTGCAGGGTCATCCGCACTCTCTTGCCCGTACTAGAGCTTTGGTATAGACCCCATGGCATAGCTGCCTACCCTCCCTCATTCTGCAGGAGACTCCCTGAAATAGTAGCAATCTCCCTCACTCCCTGAATAGTCCATCAATCTCCCTGATTCCACCTTATCCCCATTATGCAGCTGTTACATTCTTTGGGGAAAAAAGTAATCAGAGATACATACTGTACATTCAAATGGGCTCATCGGTGCCATTTCCTTGCATTGGTTATAAGGTACAATGGGGGCAATCCAGAGTTGATCGCAGCAGCAAATTTGTTAGCAGTTGGGTAAAACCATGTGCACTGCAGGTGGGGCAGATATAACATTTGCAGAGAGCGTTAAATTTGGGTGGGTTATTTTGTTTCTGTGCAGGGTAAATACTGGCTGCTTTATTTTTACACTGCAATTTAGATTTCAGTTTGAACACACCCCACCCAAATCTAACTCTCTGTGCACATGTTATATCTGCCCCCCCCTGCAGTGCACATGGTTTTGCCCAACTGCTCACAAATTTGCTGCTGCGATCAGGTCTGAATTACCCCCAATGATCCCTATGGCTACATGCATGTTAAATAAGGTTTCTCGTGGCCACTTACAGTATATGGAACCTCTTGTAAAACACAATACACAAACAAATCCTGCAAAATAACAGTGTCTTTTCTTCAACAAGTAGATCTTACTAACTTTGGGGCACATTTACAGTACATTTGGATGTCAGTCATTTTTATGACACGCCCCTCCAATGTAGCAGTACATGTCAATGTTTATACTGTTGGTGTAACTTTCATAATCTCCCTGAAATGCTTTTTCAAAAGTAGGCAAGTGTACCCCATGGTCTTGATGTCGTCCCCAGCATCCTCTAGGACGTATGAGAAAATAGAATTTTGATATCCTACCGGTAAATCCTTTTCTCCTAGTCCGTAGAGGATGCTGGGGGCCCTTCCCGGTGCGTACTTTACCTGCACTTTAGTTATTACAGTTACACAAGTTGTGTTATCTTGGTTTCAGCATGTTGCTGCAATTAGTTCATGCCTGTTGGCGTGTGTTATGTTGAATGCCATGTGTGCGGCATGGTTGAGGGTGTGAGTTGGTAGATATCTCACCACTAGTTAAGTAATTCCTTTCCTCGAAATGTCAGTCTCCCTGGGCACAGTTCCTACAACTGAGGTCTGGAGGAGGGGCATAGAGTGAGGAGCCAGTTCACACCCAATGAAAAGTCTTTAGAGTGCCCATGTCTCCTGCGGATCCCGTCTATACCCCATGGTCTTGATGTCGTCCCCAGCATCCTCTACGGACTAGGAGAAAAGGATTTACCGGTAGGTTATCAAAATCCTATTTTTTCGCACCCAATGTTTTACCGGGACTAATAGGATATCTCCCAAAATATTTGAATGCATTTTTAAAAATGTTTTTGACTTAAATAAAAATATTAAAATTTTTGTATGTAATTTTGAAAAAATATATAATCAGCAGTTATGTGGTTAAAATAAATATGAGTATTTTCATTTTTTTTATCCTTTTAAATTTCCTCTGTGAGAATCTTAACAGAAAATCCTAGTTGAAAAAAATAAAGTGAGCTATAGAAAATAAATGTTTGCATTGTCCCTTTAAGATGAGGAGTTGCTGTTGCTAGAATGAGGGGGAGGGGTATGGCGATGGGATCTGTGTTCTCTCAGTAGCAATATAGACTAGTAGGTTACTGGTAATGCTTCCCTATTACATTTCCCTGCCATGTGCATCACCCTTCAGCTCACTTGTATCATAACATCAAGCCTGTAATACTAGAAGGCAATCATTTGAAAGAAGGAAAGTTCTTATCTGGTACAGGAAAGCAGCATGCTGTTTGCATCTTTGTATTGAATTTGCTTAATCAGAAATTGTGTCACAGTATTCTTAATTACATGCTATATTGCAAATGACTGCTGTAAGCATATTGTGTGTAATTAGCATAAAGGTCGCTGTCACAAGTTGTCCGTCTCTTGGATACAGGGTTTGTTCTCTGGCTGAGCTGTAATAGAAGGACAGCCCACACTCCAGGAACACCCCTCTGCTGACAGATCTGCTCCTGTGAGTGACCCATCAGGCAGAGCAGAGGTGCTGCTTACTGCAACTGCAAGTGAGGATGATGGCTCTGCACATACTATTCTTTCAGCTATGTGTTTGTGTTATTGCTTTTCCAATACACATCCTGGCCTTGCTGGGTCTGTGGGAACCGATGGCTAAGAAGTGGATGCCTTTCCTCATGGACAGGATTACAAATACCTACAACAAGTACATGAGAGAACACAAGAAGCAACTATTCAGCAACATGAGTGATTTTAAAGGCCCTTCTGGGGAACTGAAGGTCCTGGAGCTTGGCTGCGGCACCGGTGCAAATTTCCAGTTTTATCCTTCAGGATGCACGGTCACCTGTGTAGATCCCAACCCTAACTTCAAGAAGTATTTGAGTAAGAGCCTGGCTGAGAATGATCATGTGCATTTCCAGGATTTTCTGATCGCTCCAGGGGAGAGCATGCCCCAAGTCGCAAGTGGTTCCATGGATGTGGTAATCTGCACCTTGGTCCTGTGCTCTGTGGACAATATTGAAGGGATCCTGGCAGAAATACGTCGGGTTCTGAAGCCTGTGAGTCCAAATAACTATATAAAAAGTGCTGTGTAACAACATATATAATGTATAAAGGGCCCGTGCTTGATGCAGCGGAGGACAGGTGTTTTAGTGTTACATCCAGGACATTAGTCACCTTATACAATTTGGGCCCAGACCTAAGGTGGCATGGACAAGTCTTTGCTCACTTTGTGCATAACTTTTTTTTCTTTGTGTTGCATGCTAATAACTGTGATCTATTCTATTCAAGTTCATAACATGGGGCCCCCTGAGGCGGATCCGGTCGGGATCCCGGCAGTTGAAATACCGATGCTGGAATGCGGATACCAGCATCCCAAATAGGGTCACAAGGCCAGGGCCGGAATCCCGACCACCGGGATCCCGTGTACCGGCCCGTCTGACAGGTGAGGTGAGGGGTGGGGTTAGGGTCAGGCTGCTGCAAGTGAGGGTTAGTTTCGACCGCCGGCAATTCAATCCTAACCCCCCTGAGGTTAGTTAACTGCTTTAGATCATCAGTAAACCGGTCCTGAATATTAAGTGTTACATTAGCAATTTGTAGAAGTTTTTGTTAAATTAGTTTACTTCAATATTCTAAACAAGTTCACTGACCTCAAACAGTTTAGTAATACTAACCTGGGGGAAGGGGGCATCATGTTCTGAACTTGAGCCGATCTATTCGTATCATTGGTCAGAATTATTTAATTCTGCTGATAGATGGCATGAAGGTCAATGGCAGCAGGTGGGTTGGCACAGAAAAAGTGTCCACAGAGCAGAAAATATCAATCTGCGCCTGTAGTATTAATATGCACATTTTGCTTTTATTTTATTTATGCATCCTATCCAATGTTGAAATATGATTCATAGTTAGCTTTAGTTTGTAACGTTTAATCAGTTTGCAATTCAAATAGCTCATTTAATGAAAACTTTTTTTGTGCCAATGATCCAAAAAAAAAAGGATTAATAAGAAGATGTGTTGAACATTATAGAGGAATTTAATTGCTGGTGGGATTCGGGGGGGGGGGGAACCCTGCGCTGCTGGGTTTTTCCCGCAAAACCCTGCAGCATTTTGGTATTAAATTGAAACTCAGAAAATTGATTTCTATAGAAATCACTGCGTCCTTTTTCTCGCATCTCCAGAGCAGGTCAGATTTTTCCTAAAATCGTTAATTTTAGGAAAAATCAGTGGGACTTGTTCTGGGACCCTGGCGGCACCCTAATCAAGCTAATTGGAAGTTTCAAATTAGCTTATTTAGTCAGTAATTACTCACCTTCCGAAGCGGTGTCTTCTTCATCCAGAGTCGGGAGCCGATCCTCTGCAGCAGCTGTGAGTATGTATGTGAGAAGTGTCTGTGTGAGAGTTTGCAAGTGTGTGGAAGTGTGTGAACATCCCCTGCTGTGTAATCCCGCCTCGCAGCCGGCTGATGGGAGAACTACATCTTCCAGCAACCCTTGCGCCTCACTGCTGCCCTGGAGCCTCCCAGCAGCCCCCAGGACTCCCAGAAGCCACCTCCCCAGTGGGAAGATGGAGGGGAGCCCAGGAGACCACCGGAGGGCATCGGAGAGGTGAGTATGATTTTTTTTTTCAAAAAAAATTACAGGGTTGTCGGCTCTGATAACACTGCAACCACTGTTTGGTACTTCTAGCACACTCTGGTCTGTATCTCAGTGCAGGAAAGAGGAACTGCATGGTTGTGAAAGGTGCAGAGTGCTAGAATGAACAATACATCACATATATTGACATCTGACAATTGTCATAAAGTGGGAGCAGAGAGTTGGTTTCCCCCTCGGCCAGTCCTGTGTCCCCGCTCTGCCGGGCCGGCTCCATAGCCTGCTGCTTGATAGGGCTTTTTTTAAAGGGGTGTGGTCACACCTCCGTGATTAGGCCACGCCCCCGATCTCTGCTGTCTGCTCTTTCACAGACTGGCTCCTGTGATTTTAAGCTGGAGATAACTACTGTGGTAGTGTGTGTGTCTCAGTATCAGTGTGTGTCTCAGTATGTGTGTGTGCCTCTGCCTCAGTATGAGCATCAGTGTGTCTGGGTCTCAGTATGAGTGTGTGTGTGCCTCTGCCTCAATATGTGTGTCTCCGTATGAGTGTGTGTGTGTGTGTCTCAGTATGAGTGTGTGTGTCTCTCAGTATGAGTGTGTGTATCTCAGTATGAATGTGTGTGTGCCTAAATATCCGTGTGTTTCTCAGTATGACTTTGTGTCTCAGTACAAGTGTGTTTGTGCCTCTGCCTCAGTATGAGCGTCAGTATCAGTGTGTGTCTCAGTATGAGTGTGTGTGTGCCTCTGCCTCCGTATGAGAGTCAGTGTGTCTGTGTATCAGTGCGTGTGCCTCTGCCTCAGTATGAGAGTCAGTGTGTCTGTGTATCAGTGTGTGTGTGTCTCAGTATGTGTGTGCGTGTCTCTCATTATGAGTGTTTGTGTCTCAGTATGACTGTGAGTGTGCCTCTGCCTCAGTATGAGCATCAGTGTGTCTGTGTCTCAGTATCAGTGTGTGTGTCTCAGTATGAGTGTGTGTGTGTGTGTCAGTATCAGAGTGTGTCAGTATGAGTGTGTGTGTCTCAGTATGTGTGTGTGCCTCTGCCTCAATATGAGTGGCAGTGTGTCTGTGTGTGCCTCTGCCTCAATATGAGTGTTTGTGTCTCAGTATGAGTGTGTGCATGTCTAAATATCAGTGTGTGTCTCAGTATGAGTGTGTGTGTCTCAGTATGAGTGTGCGTGTGCCTCAGTATGAGCATCACTGTGTCTGTGTCTCAGTATCAGTTTGTGTGTGTCTCAGTATAAGTGTGTGTGCCTCTGCCTCAGTATGAGTATCAGTGTGTCTGGGTCTCAGTATGTGTGTGTGTGTGTCTCAGTATGAGTGTGTGTGTCAGTATGTGTGTGTGCCTCTGCCTCAATATGAGTGTCAGTGTGTCTGTCTCAGTATGAGTGCGTGTGTCTCAGTATGATTGTGTGCGCGTGTGTCTCAGTATGAGTGTGTGCATGTTTAAATATCATTGTGTCTCAGTATGTGCGCATGTGCCTCTGCCTCAGTGTGTGTGTGTGTGTGTGTGTGTCTAAATATCAGTGTGTTTCTCAGAATGTGTGCGTGTCTCAGTATGAGTGTGTGCATGTCTAAATAGTGTGTGTCTCAGTATGAGTGTGCATGTGCCTCTGCCTCAGTATGAGTGTCAGTGTTAGCAAGAAAAATGAAGTACCCAACAGTGCGCACAAGGCAGCTAGTAGTGCAGTATACCAACAAGAGGCTTTTCCCACCTCCCACGTGAAGCATGCAATAAAAAAGATATGTGGAATACCGCTTAACCAGCGCCTTACTACAATATGACAGTATGTTTTTTCAATCTGTAGAATCCATACACCTCCTTCCGGTTTTCCTGTGTATGAAGAGGCTCTCAGACCTCAGACACGTTATTAGTACCGGAAAGAGAAATAGTGGGCAAAAAAGTATAATACTGTTTAAAAATGTAATGACATACAAAACATGTATTAAAACAGATTTCCAACACAGTATCACACAATTAAGGTGGAGACTTAAAATGCTGCAACTGACACCCTCAGTGTCGGTGGAAGTATTGGCTAATTACCGGATCTTTGAAGAAAACGGGCTCATAAGATCGTGATAGACGTGAGTCTGAGCAGAGTAAATCGCCAGGCTGCAGCTCCGGGATTCCTCAATCACAGGATTCTTTCAAAGGTCGGGTCAGTCTGTCCTCCTCATCGTCCACGTCTGGGGTCAGTTCAGAAAAAAGAGCACCCACGCGTTGCGACCCTCCCCGGGTCTTTCTCAAGGTCATCTCAAAGTTTCAATCTATTTAAGTCTCCACCTTAATTGTGTGATACTGTGTTGGAAATCTGTTTTAATACATGTTTTGTATGTCAATAAATTTTTAAACAGTATTATACTATTTTGCCCACTATTTCTCTTTCCGGCACCAATAACGTGTCTGAGGTCTGAGAGCCTCTTCATACACAGGAAAACCGGAAGGAGGTGTATGGATTCTACATATTGAAAAAACATACTGTCATATTGTAGTAAGGCGCTGGTTAAGCGGTATTCCACGTATCTTTTTTTATTGCATGAGTGTCAGTGTGTCTGTCTCAGTATGAATGTGTGTCTAAATATCAGTGTGTTTCTCAGTATGTGTGTGTGTCAGTATCAGTGTGTGTCTCAGTATGAGTGTTTGTGCCTCTGCCTCAGTATGAGCGTCAGTGTGTGTGTGTCTCAGTATGAGTGTGCATGTGCCTCTGCCTCAGTATGAGTGTCAGTGTGTCTGTGTTTCAGTGTGTGTGTGTGTCTCAGTATGAATGTGTCTAAATATCAGTGTGTTTCTCGGTATGTGTGTGTGTGCCTCTGCCTCAATATGAGTGTCAGTGTCTCAGTATGACTGTGTGTGCCTCTGCCTCAATATGAGTGTCAGTGTGTCTGTGTCTCAGTATCAGTGTGTGCGCGTGTGTCTCAGTATGAGTGTGTGCATGTCTAAATATCAGTGGGTGTCTCAGTATGAGTGTGTGTGCCTCAGTATGAGTGTGTGTGTGTGTGTGTGTGTGTATGTCTCAGTATGAGTGTGTGTGTCTAAATATCAGTGTGTTTCTCAGAATGTGTGTGTCTCAGTATGAGTGTGTTTGTGCCTCTGCCTCAGTATGAGAGTCAGTGTTTCTGTGTCTCAGTATCAGTGTTTGCGTGTGTCTAATTATCAGTGTGTTTGTGCCTCTGCCTCAGTATGAGCGTCAGTGTGTGTGTGTGTGTGTGTGTGTGTGTCTAAATATCAGTGTGTTTCTCAGTGTGTGTGTGTGTGTGTGTGTGTGTGTGTGTGTCTCAGTATGAGTGTGTGCGTGTGTCTAATTATCAGTGTGTCTCAGTATGAGTGTGTTTCTCATTAGGAGTGTGTGTCTCTCAGTATGAGTGTGCCTCTGCCTCAGTATGAGCATCAGTGTGTGTGTGTGTATCTCAGTATCCGTGTGTGTCTCAGTATGAGTGTGCGTGTGCCTCTGCCTCAGTATGAGCATCAGTGTGTCTGTGTCTCAGTATCAGTGTGTGTCTCAGTATGACTGTGTGTGTGTCTCTGCCTCAGTATGAGCATCAGTGTGTCTGGGTCTCAGTATGCGTGTGTATGTCAGTATCAGTGTGTGTCAGTATGAGTGTGTGTGTGCCTCTGCCTCAGTATGAGCATCAGTGTGTGTGTGTGTGTGTCTCAGTATGTGTGTGTGTGTCTCAGTATGTTTGTGTACCTGCCTCAATATGAGTGTCAGTGTGTCTGTCTCAGTATCAATGTATGTCTCAGTATGAATGTGTGTGCCTCTGCCTCAATATGAGTGTCAGTGTGTTTGTGTCTCAATATCAGTGTGCGCGTGTGTCTCAGTATGAGTGTGTGCATGTCTAAATATCAGTGTGTGTCTCAGTATGAGTGTGCATGTGCCTCTGCCTCAGTATGTTTGTCAGTGTGTCTGTGTCTCAGTATGAATGTGTGTCTTAATATCATTGTGTTTCTCAGTATGAGTGTGTATGTGTCAGTATCAGTGTGTGTCTCAGTATGAGTGTGTTTGTGCCTCTGCCTCAGTATGAGCGTCAGTGTGTGTAGGTGTGTGTCTCAGTATGAGTGTGTGTGTGTCTAAATATCAGTGTGTTTCTCAGTATGTGTGTCAGTGTGTCTGTGTCTCAGTATCAGTGTGTGTGTCTCAGTATAAGTGTGTGCGTGTGTCTAATTATCAGTGTGTCTCGTATAAGTGTGTGTGTGTGCCTCCTCAGTATGAGCATCAGTGTGTGTGTCTCAGTATGTGTGTGTGTGTGTGTGCATGTGTCTCAGTATGAGTGTGTGTGTGTCTCAGTATGAGTGTGCGTGTGCCTCTGACTCAGTATGAGAGTCAGTGTGTCTGTGTCTCAGTATGAGTGTGTGTATGTCAGTATCAGTGTGTCTCAGTATCAGTGTGTGTGTGTGTGTGTGTGTGTGTGTGCCTCTGCCTCAGTATGAGCGTCAGTGTGTCTGTGTCTCAGTATGAGTGTGTGTCTCAGTATCACTGCGTGTGTCTCAGTATGAGTGTGTGTGTGCCTCTACCTCAGTATGAGAGTCAGTGTGTCTGTGTCTCAGTATCAGTGTGTGTGTCTCAGTATGAGTGTGTGTGTCTCAGTATGAGTATGAGCGTCAGTATGTCTGTGTCTCAGTATGAGTGTGCGTGTGCCTCTGCCTCAGTATGAGAGTCAGTGTGTGCGTGTTTCTCAGTATCAGTGTGTGTCTCAGTATGAGTGTGCGTGTGCCTCTGCCTCAGTATGAGAGTCAGTGTGTCTGTGTCTCAGTATAAGTGTATGCCTCTGCCTCAGTATGAGAGTCAGTGTGTGTGTGTCTCAGTATCAGTGTTTGTCTCAGTATGAGAGTGCGTGTCTCAGTATCAGTGTGTGCCTCTGACTCAGTATGAGTGTCAGTGTCTGTGTGTTTCAGTATGAGTGTGTGTGTGCCTCTGACTCAGTATGAGTGTGAGTGTCTCTGTATGAGTGTACGTGTGCCTTTACCTCGGTTAAGAATGTCAGTGTGTGTGTGGTTGTCTCAGTATGAGTGTGTGTGTGTGTGTGTGCGCGCGCCTCTGCCTGAGTATGAGTGTCAGTGTGTGAGTGTCACTGTGTGTGTGTGGGCCTCAGTGTGAGTAGTTGTGTATGTGTTACAGGGCTCACTGGGAAACATCCAGTACCTGTATTGCTATACCTCACACTCTGTTAGTTAAAGGTGTGGCATTTGATATGCCGGCTGTCTGTATCCCAGTGCTCAGCATTCCGACAGCCGGCATACCGACAACTATTTTCCCTCTTGGGGTGACCACGACACCCCTGGAGGGAGAATTACGCACGCCACCGTGCCCGCAAGGGGTTCTTTTGTGCTCGCCCCGCTGCCGGTATACCGGCGGTCAGGATCCCAGCGCCGGTATGCTGGGCTCCGGGTTCCCAAGCACTGGCATACCGTAGTACACCCAGTTAAAGAAGTTCCCTGCACACATACTGTTTCACAAAAGGCAGACTCAGTGGCAACACCGAGCAATTCTCTTCCACAATAGTTTCAATGGGAGATTCAGTAGGCTTGGGATCTTAATGATCTTGATGGAGAAAGTTAACCGAAGCTCATAGAAGGGGAACAGAAAACATAACACAATGTGTAGTCCAGTTATAACAAAAATTCTTTCAACACTGAGCACATAAAAGCGGAGCGTACCCCACTCACACTGTATCAGGTAAGTATAATCATATAAAGGTATCTTTAAAGGACGAGAAAACTTTCACATCGGTGTGTGTATAACAATTACTACAGGTGAGTACGTCTCCAGATCTAGGCTCAAATAAGGGTGTGTACCCCACTCACAATAAATCAGGTAAGTATAATCTCATAAAGGTATCTTTTAATGGATCAGAGAACTCCTCATATCCCACAGGATTTTCCAATCTTAATGAAATCTTAATTGATGGGATTGAATTTGCGTACCAAACACTCACACAATAGTGGAGGGCTCAATTCCCATCAAGGTATCTTTAAATATAATCAACCATCAGAATGCGTACCCCAACTCACAAAAAGTAATGGATGTTCACTCCTATCTCGGTTTCTTTCAATATCCTCCAGAGACTAGGATGTTACTGTTTCGTGGTATAGGCAAAGGTATACAATCTCATAATAAAACGATTTTCACATATCCAAAAAAAGTCTTTAATATAATGGATGTCAAAACACAATAAAAAAAACGTATCCACCAAGTGGTGAAAAATCCATAAAAATAACCAACCTTTTAATCAAGTTTTTTAATCGTGTTGTGACATCCATTGTATTAAAGACTTTTTTTGGATATAGGAAACGTCTCCCCTTAGTGCCTAACCCTAACTCTTCATCCTTGCTGCCTAAACCTAAATCTCCCTCCCCGGGGGTGCCTAACCTATCCCTCTCCCCCCCTGCAGCCTAACCCTAACCCCCCTGTCTGGTACCTAAACCCCTCCTCTGACCCTAAACTTAACCTGGCATGTATACTTACGGCTTGGATGCCGCCTGTCGAGATTCAGGCATGGGTCTTCTGTCCCTTTCGAAGTTCCAGTGTTGGGATTCTGAAGGGTGTCCCCTGTCCCCTGTAGGGATCCTGGCAGTCATAGCTGGGATCCCTACAGGGGGCATCTTAACCACATCCCACTGAATGGGGTGACCAGGGACAGGGTTACTAGGAAGCGCTGTGGCTGGGCAGGCTGAGGAGGGCCAGGTAGTATAACTACAGAGGTAACCAGGGTGGTAAAGAACAGGCATAGCCTGGGTGTGGCCAGTTCTTTTATCACCCTCTGACTACATGGAGCAGACTTTAGAGCAGGATGGTGCCTTCTCTTTGTACCCCCAGATGTACAGGTAGGGCAGGGCTGTCTGACCCAGGGTTCCCTCCTTGATTCACAACAAATCCCCCAATGAAACTAACAGGGGAAGGGGTTATGTGACCGGCTGTCACCTCACAATACCGACTCCGGGATCCCGAACCTTGAATATCCCGCTGGTCGGCATGCCGACCGACAGGGACAATTCCAACTCGTGGGTCACCCATAGAGTGGGACACCCACACGACACCCATAGAGTGGGAATAGAACCTGTGGCGAGGGGCTTCGTTGCACTTGCCTCTTCCCACCCCCACCCCCCCACGCCAGCCATTTAACAGCCGGGGATCCCAGCGTCGGTATTGTGACCGGCGGTCTCCTGACCGTCGGTCACACATACCCATCCCACTAATTGTACTGTATTACTAGCTTGGATCTCATTAATTAGGTGACCTACTGGGGCCTCTCTCAGCCCCATTGACCCCAGTGAGTGGGCACAGTCATTGTTGGGATGCAATCAATTTGCCGGCTGTCGTGATCCTGGCGGTCAGGATACCGATGTCGGAATCCCAAAAGCTGACAATGCAGACTGCTGGAATACCGGCGCACAGGGGTTATCCATGACACCCATAGAGTGAGAATCTGTGGCGAGTGCCATGAGTCACTGAGCCCATAGTGTGGCGAGCGCAGCAAGTCTGCAAAGGGACTTGTAACGCTCACCCCCGCCCCGTTGCCGGCATTCTGGCGGGCGGAATGTCACTGCTGGGATCTTGACAGCTGGCATCCTGCCCGCCAGTAATTAGTAAATATTCCGCATTGTCTATAGCAGGATGGTATCAAATATGAAGGAGGCTACATACAGTACAAGTGTAAACCCCCCCTGCATCCAGCAGCAGCAAGTGCTGCATTCTCTGCCCGGAGCAGGGAAATGAGGACTGGCAGCCATGGATTTTGTCCTCAGACCCCAGACAGGGATGTTAATAAGCTCCAGGACCCCCCCTCCAAAGAGGGCACCAGAGAGATAGAGTGGGAAGGCTCTGTTTAAAGGCTCATACACACTGGGCGATTTTGAGCTCTCGCATAATCGCTAGCCGCCGCCGTCCGTCTGACTGTTTGTACAGCCGAGTGAAGCACTTTCCACAGTCTCCTACTGTGGAAAGTGGTTCACCCCCCCCCCCCCCCCCCCCCAGTGTGTATGCACCTTAACACCTCCCTCTCCTCTGCTGGCTGCTTTGTTTTTCTAACACTACTTTCTCCCCCTCACCCCCCCAAACACAAACATACACACACATACTGCACAAACACAGTCACACACACACACACACACACACCCTGTTTTCCACCTTTCCCGCTTAAAGTACCTCACTAGCAGCAGAGAAAGTACTTCATTCTGTCCTGTCCCTCTCAGGCAGCCTGTTCTGTGTAGCTCCGCCCCCTCATATCCATAAAGCTCCACCCCCTTCTCCGACAAACACTGCTGCTGTCAAGTCGGGGAGGAGGTCTGGAGGATTGAAGCTGTGGGCACTGGTGCCTGTCGCACAGTGTGACAGACAGGCGCTGCAGTAGCAGCAGGGATGCAGAGCAGGGTGAGCGCCTCTCCAGCCCGGTGCCTGCCGGCTCCGCATCAGTTTGCTGATCGGGTAGCGCCGGGCTTGGGAATAAGGGGGTGGGGGTGACCTAACCAGCTTTCCCCCTTACCCTCTGTGCCTGCCATTGATCCACACCTACACAGCCCTGCACCCAGTAACTTCTCTTACATACCCATACCCCAGCCCTGCACCCAGCAACCTCCCTCACACACCCAAATCCCAGCCATGCACCCATAGCCAGATTGACGGGGGAATGCAGGGCATACTGTACCCTGGGCCCCCCTGTGTCAGGGGCCTTCCGGCCAAAGCACACTGATATCACTTGCTTTCCCTCTTAATGTTAGAGCCAGAATGTGAGCAGGACAGTATGCAGTGCAGGTAGAGACACAGGAATTTCATGTTTCATGAGCTCCCGAGTTTTCTGACCAGAGGAGAGATAGGAGGGTGGAGAGAACTGTAAGTGACCCAGGGTTCCCAGCTTCTCCTTCTCCCTGCCTGGGTGTCTGAGTCCTGTGTAAACTTTTATGCAACTAAACCATTTGGGTCTAGAGATAGACACATACAGGGATTCCTCCTGAGTCATGTCCCAGTGTGTAAGTAGTACAGAGGCTGCTGCTATTCTTGCATGTGACAAGATAAATTATTTTATTTTTTTATGTGTATTTTAAGGTTGTTTAAGTTGTCTTTATTCCACTATAAGAAAATTGTATCTACTGTATAAACAGTATACAAGCATTATTAAACTATTAGTTTTAAAACTAATATACACCATTGGTTTAAATTTAATATACACAATCTATACCTCTCACCATGACCCATTCCAGGAGGGATAAAATGCTATGATTGCAAACACGTGTTGAAACAGCTTTCTTATCAATTAAATAGTTCAACACAGGTGACATCAATCATATATTAAGTCCCTCCTGAAATGGGACATGTTGGGTGGTATGCACAATCTAATATACATCCCCCACCTTCCACTGGGGCCCCCTGTCTTAAGTGCCCTGGGCTCCCAAGGCTTAATCCGGCCCTGCCTGCACCCAGCAACCTCCCTCACACAATATACCGCAGCCCTGCATCCAGCCACCGCCCTCGGTCACACACCCATACCCCAACTCTGCACCTAGCAACCTCCCACAGTCATCTGTACCCCAGCCCTGCCACACACCTATACCAAGGGATGGACAGGGGGCCTAAATTGGCCCTGGCTTGTGCGTGCAGTGTGCTCACATGCCAAGGACGCTGCATGTGGGCACTAAAGATGGGGGGGGGGGGGGGGGGGTGCCGCGAGTCAGGGAGCGTGGACCCAATGTGCGCCCCCATTTCCATGGAGATGGGCGGTGCCGCCAGTCAGGGGGGCGTGGACTCGCAGCATGCCTCCATTTCTATGGAGACGGGAGGGGAGGCAGGTGAGCGGCCAGACCAGAGAGCCGGAGGCTGCACTGCACACGGCCTTCCCAGCTCTCTGTGTGACAGGACCAGCCCATCGGCCCTTCTGCCAGTTGCCAGATGGGAAGTCCGGCCCTGCTTATACCCCAGCCCAACCCCTGTCACTTTTTCCTCTCTGTTTCAGTAGCAGCGGTGGGGTCTGTCTGGGTCCAGTTCTGAAGGTGCTTGTGTGCTGGAAGGGAGCGAGGCTGCAAGATGCTCTGGCACCCGGGGGTAGAGGCAGTGTCGGACTGGGGCATGAAGGGCCCAACAGGGGATGCTGTTGTAGGGGCCCATGCTTAAAGGTGTAGCCAGGTTCCAGTGGGGGCGTGGCCAGCCACCAAAGAAGTTTGGCTAACCATTACATGTTCCGTGCCCCTTGAAAAATATATAATAAACCAAATTATTGTGAAGTATAATGTAACATATGTATAATGCTTAAATCCAGTGCACTAGGATAGTCTGAAACTTGAGCCCTAGAGGAGTAGGAAGGCCCACAGGTGGTTTCCCACAGTTCCCCTGTGGGCCAGTCCGACCCTGGGTAGAGGCTGTCACTGGTGAGGACCCCCTTGGGAATGTCAGGCCGCTGGTACATATAGTTGAAAAGTGTAACAACTTCCTGCAGTCTTGAACACCCTCTCCCGCTTCCTTTCCCTCCCGGCTTCTATTTACGCCCCTGCCGCCCCACCCCCCACCCCCTGATGGGGCATTAGGCATTAGGGAATGATGGGGGTTGGTTATCTTCATGGGGCAGTGTGGAGGCTCCCGCAAAATGAGCGAGTGTTGACAACTATGTCCCATTTACAGGTGCCCGACAAGTAAAGATCCTCCCGTTCCCATTGGTCCAGGAGCTCCAGCTACGTCCACCCACTATCTCTCCTCCTAGAGGAGTGCTGCATTGTACAATAATGTATGCACAAGTCGCCAATAACACTGCACACTGCATCCCTTCACTGACTAAAGCTCCACAATGTTTCATGTCGGACTGCAGCACAGCGGTGCTCCTCAGTGTCCGCATACTCGGCATAATGGTCGGGCCGGCCCTGGTGAAGGCGCATCATTGGCATGTAGGCGGAATTCTGGGCTATGCAAAATTGTGCATATACAGAGAGCTATTTGATTTTGGCTGGATATCGTGCACCAGTTAAGGGGATAGTGTAAATGATGATGGCTACTTCCACAAGCAGATATATAGGGGAGGTGTGACCGCATATATGTACATGCTTTGCATAAGGGCGAATATGCAAATGTATTTCTATTCATGCACTGCAGGTGTGATGGCAATTCTGCATTAACCCGAATGAGTCTTGCAAATCTTAATGTTGAAGGCATGAATAAATATAGACTTGCTTATCTTATTCTCTGGTATTTTAACAAGGTTAGCCACTCCTTAACTCCAGTCTACTAGCAGTATAATAAAATATGTCCATTTACGCTAAACTACGGCTGAAGCTGGGAGTTAGAGTAAATGGACGTCTATGGGCCGATTAAATAGTGTTGGGGGTCTAAAAATCCCATGTAAATGGGACTTTTTAGATGCCCAAATAATTTGTTTGAGCACCCATGCACATTACGCGTGTCGTGCCCAAACAGATCGGGTTTAGCAACATAAAACTGCTAAATCAGTTTAAAACTCCTGCTTTGGGTGTCCAAAGTCCCGTTTGAATGCTCAAAGTGCCGAGTTTGCACGCATTTTTTCTCACACCTCAGGAGGCTGCAAGAAAAATGTGTCCTCCGCAGCTTCTGGGTGCCCAAACGGCAGAACAATTGAATTGCTGCTGTCGGGCGCCATCTAGTGGCGGCCATGGAAAAAACAATTGACCGTGGCAACTAAAGCTTTCTTTAGCCCACTGCAGGTATTAATAATAATAATAATAATAATAATAATAATATTACCAGTTATTTATATAGTGCACACATATTCCGCAGCGCTTTTACAGAGAATATATGGCCATTCACATCAGTCCCTGCCCGAGTGGAGCTTACAGTCTATATTCCCTACCACATGTACACGCTAGGGTTAGTTTTGCGGGGATCCAATTAACTTACCAGTATATTTTTGGATTGTGGGAGGAAACTGGAGTACCCGGAGGAAACCCACGCAACTACGGGGAGAATATACAAACTCCACACTGGGCCATGGTGAGAATCGAACCCATGACCACAGTGTTGTGAGGCAGGTATGCTAACCATTACACCATCCGTACTGCCCAGGTATGGATTTCAAAAGAGAAATCCAGCCCTTACAGGCGTCATTCCGTGTCAAATAAACAGTTTTTGTTATAAAAAAATCCTCACCAGCTCAGATTTTGTTCAAATTTTGGTTTATGGAAAGTTATATATGTAGTCTAAGAAAAATACAAAATTTTATTTAAATATCTTATGCCGTTTCCAAATTATGGCTATGTAACGTTTTTAAAAAAACTGTCAAACACGCACAACCAGCATTATTTTCAAAGTACTCTATTAAGCCTAGACTTGCGATATGCAGATATAAGAGGTATTCCATCAGAGCTTTTCGTTTGCTGTAGAGGATAGTGATGTGAGCGATATTATTATTTTTTCTGCAGCAGGTTTCTACATTGGTTTCCACAGGGAAAACATCTGGGTGTAGAGTGGATCTTGATCCAGAGGCACCAACAGGCTAAAGCTTTAGCTGTCCCAGGATGCAGTGGGGCCTCCTCTATAACACCGCTTCCAGGCACTGAGAGCTCAGTTTCGAGCTGTCACCTAACAGGAGGGCTGCACTGGGCAGCCCTGAAAAGCCCTCTGAAAATAAGATTTTACTCACCGGTAAATCTATTTCTCGTAGTCCGTAGTGGATGCTGGGAACTCCGTAAGGACCATGGGGAATAGCGGCTCCGCAGGAGACTGGGCACAACTAAAAGAAAGCTTTTAGACTACCTGGTGTGCACTGGCTCCTCCCACTATGACCCTCCTCCAAGCCTCAGTTAGGGTACTGTGCCCGGAAGAGCTGACACAATAAGGAAGGATTTTGAATCCCGGGTAAGACTCATACCAGCCACACCAATCACACCGTATAACTTGTGATACTATACCCAGTTAACAGTATGAAATATAACTGAGCCTCTCAACAGATGGCTCAACAATAACCCTTAGTTAGGCAATAACTACATACAAGTATTGCAGACAATCCGCACTTGGGATGGGCGCCCAGCATCCACTACGGACTACGAGAAATAGATTTACCGGTGAGTAAAATCTTATTTTCTCTGACGTCCTAGTGGATGCTGGGAACTCCATAAGGACCATGGGGATTATACCAAAGCTCCCAAACGGGCGGGAGAGTGCGGATGACTCTGCAGCACCGAATGAGAGAACTCAAGGTCCTCCTCAGCCAGGGTATCAAATTTGTAGAATTTAGCAAACGTGTTTGCCCCTGACCAAGTTGCAGCTCGGCAAAGTTGTAAAGCCGAGACCCCTCGGACAGCCGCCCAAGATGAGCCCACTTTCCTCGTGGAATGGGCTTTTACTGATTTAGGATGCGGCAATCCAGCCGCAGAATGCTCCAGCTGAATTGTGCTACAAATTCAGCGAGCAATAGTCTGCTTAGAAGCAGGAGCACCTATTTTGTTGGGTGCCTACAGGATAAAAAGCGAGTCAGTTTTCCTGACTCCAGCCGTCCTGGAAATATACATTTTTAAGGCCCTGACTACGTCCAGTAACTTGGAATCTTCCAAGTCCCTAGTAGCCGCAGGCACTACAATAGGTTGGTTTAAGTGAAAAGCTGATACCACCTTAGGGAGAAACTGGGGACGAGTCCTCAATTCTGCCCCATCCATATGGAAAATCAGATAAGGGCTTTTACATGACAAAGCCGCCAATTCTGACACACGCCTGGCCGAAGCCAAGGCCAATAACATGACCACTTTCCACGTGAGATATTTCAAATCCACAGTTTTAAGTGGCTCAAACCAATGTGATTTTAGGAAACTCAACACCACGTTGAGATCCCAAGGTGCCACAGGAGGCACAAAAGGGGGCTGAATATGTAGCACTCCCTTTACAAATGTCTGAACTCCAGGCAGTGAAGCCAGTTCTTTCTGGAAGAAAATCGACAGAGCCGAAATCTGGACCTTAATGGAACCCAAGTTTAGGCCCATAGTCACTCCTGACTGTAGGAAGTGCAGAAAACGACCCAGCTGAAATTCCTCTGTTGGGGCCTTCCTGGCCTCACACTACGCAACATATTTTCGCCAAATACGGTGATAATGGTTTGCGGTTACTTCTTTCCTGGCTTTTATCAGCGTAGGAATGACTTCCTCCGGAATGCCTTTTTCCTTTAGGATCCGGAATTCAACCGCCATGCCGTCAAACGCAGCCGCGGTAAGTCTTGGAACAGACAGGGCCCCTGCTGTAGCAGATCCTGTCTGAGCGGTAGAGGCCATGGGTCCTCTGATATCATTTCTTGAAGTTCTTGGTACCAAGCTCTTCTTGGCCCATCCGGAACCACGAGTATCGTTCTTACTCCTCGTTTTCTTATTATTCTCAGTACCTTTGGTATGAGAGGCAGAGGAGGGAATACATAAACCGACTGGTACACCCACGGTGTCACTAGAGCGTCCACAGCTATTGCCTGAGGGTCCCTTGACCTGGCGCAATATCTAGTTTTTTGTTTAGGCGGGACGCCATCATGTCCACCTGTGGCCTTTCCCAACGGTTTACCAACAGTTGGAAGACTTCTGGATGAAGTCCCCACTCTCCCGGGTGTAGGTCGTGTCTGCTGAGGAAGTCTGCTTCCCAGTTGTCCACTCCCGGAATGAACACTGCTGACAGTGCTAAGACGTGATTCTCCGCCCATCGGAGAATCCTTGTGGCTTCTGCCATCGCCATCCTGCTTCTTGTGCCGCCCTGTCGGTTTACAAGGGCGACTGCCGTGATGTTGTCCGATTGGATCAGTACCGGCTGGTTTTGAAGCAGATGCCTTGCCAGACTTAGGGCATTGTAAATGGCCCTCAGTTCCAGAATATTTATGTGTAGGGACGACTCCTGACTTGACCAAAGTCCTTGGAAATTTCTTCCCTGTGTGACTGCCCCCCAGCCTCGAAGGCTGGCATCCGTGGTTACCAGGACCCAGTCCTGTATGCCGAATCTGCGGCCCTCTTGAAGATGAGCACTCTGCAGCCACCACAGTAGAGATACCCTGGTCCTTGGAGACAGGGTTATCAGCCGATGCATCTGAAGATGCGATCCCGACCACTTGTCCAAGAGGTCCCACTGAAAGGTTCTTGCATGGAACCTGCCGAATGGAATTTTGCTTAGTAAGAAGCTACCATTTTTCCCAGGACTCGTGTGCAGTGATGCACCGATACCTGTTTTGGTTTCAGGAGGTCTCTGACTAGAGATGACAGCTCCTTGGCTTTCTCCTGCGGGAGAAACACTTTTTCCTGTTCTGTGTCCAGAACCATCCCCAGGAACAGTAGGCATATGGTAGGAACCAGCTGTGACTTTGGAATGTATAGAATTCATCCGTGCTGTTGTAGCACTTCCCGATATAGTGCTACTTCGACCAACAACTGCTCCTTGGACCTCGCCTTTATAAGGAGATCGTCCAAGTACAGGATAATTAAAACTCCCTTTTTTCGAAGGAGTATCATCATTTCTGCCATTACCTTGGTAAAGACCCTCGGTGCCGTGGACAGTCCAAACGGCAGTGTTTGGAATTGGTAATGGCAATCCTGTACCACAATCTGAGGTACTCCTGGTGAGGAAGGTAAATAGGGACATGTAGGTAAGCATCCTTGATGTCCAGGGATACCATGTAATCCCCCTCCTCCAGGCTTGCAATAACCGCCCTGAGCGATTCCATCTTGAACTTGAATTTTTTTATGTATGTGTTCAAGGATTTCAAATTTAAAATGGGTCTCACCGAACCGTCCGGTTTCGGTACCACAAACAGTGTGGAATAGTAACCCCGTCCTTGTTGAAGTAGGGGCACCTTGACTATCACCTGCTGGGAATACAGCTTGTGAATTGCCTCTAGCACAGCCTCCCTGCCTGAGGGAGTTGTCGGCAAGGCAGATTTGAGGAAACGGCGGGGGGGAGACGCCTCGAATTCCAGCTTGTACCCCTGAGATACTACTTGAAGGATCCAGGGATCCACCTGTGAGCGAGCCCACTGATCGCTGAAATTTTTGAGGCGGCCCCCCACCGTACCTGGCTACGCCTGTGGAGCCCCCGCGTCATGCGGTGGACTCAGAGGAAGCGGGGGAAGAATTTTGATTCTGGGAACTGGCTGACTGGTGCAGCTTTTTCCCTCTTCCCTCGTCTCTGTGCAGAAAGGAAGCGCCTTTGACCCGCTTGCTTTTCTGAAGCCGAAAGGACTGTACCTGATAATACAGTGCTTTCTTAGGCTGTGAGGAAACCTGAGGTAAAAAATTTTCTTCCCAGCTGTTGCTGTGGATACGAGGTCCCAGAGACCATCCCCAAACAATTCCTCACCCTTATAAGGCTCTATGTGCCTTTTTAAAGTCAGCATCACCTGTCCAGTGTCAGGTCTCTAATACCCTCCTGACAGAATGGACATTGCATTAATTCTGGATGCCAGCCGGCAAAATATCCCTCTGTGCATCCCTCATATATAAGACGACGTCTTATGTTCGCAAAATAGTATCCCTGTTTGACAGGGTTACAGACCACGCTGCAGCAGCACTATCTGCAGGTCTCAGTCTAGTACCTGAGTGTGTAAATACAGACTTCAGGATAGCCTCCTGCTTTTTATCAGCAGGTACCTTCAAAGTGGCCGTGTCCTAAGACGGCAGTGCCACCTTTTTTGACAAACGTGTGAGCGCCTTATCCACCCTAGGGGATATCTCCCAGCGTAACTTATCCTCTGGCGGGAAAGGGTACGCCATCAGTAACTTTTTAGAAATTACCAGTTTCTTATCGGGGGAACCCACGCTTTTTCACACTTCATTCACTCATTTGATGGGGGAACAAAACACTGCCTGCTTTTTCTCCCCAAACATAAAACCCTTTTTTAGTGGTACTTGGGTTAATGTCAGACATGTGTAACACATTTTTTATTGCCGGGATCATGTAACGGATGTTCCTAGTGGATTGTGTATATGTCTCAACCTCGTCGACACTGGAGTCAGACTCCGTGTCGACATCTGTGTCTGCCATCTGAGGGAGCGGGCGTTTTTGAGCCCCTGATGGCCTTTGAGACGCCTGGGCAGGCGCGGGCTGAGAAGCCAGCTGTCCCATAGCTGTTACGTCATCCAGCCTTTTATGTAAGGAGTTGACACTGTCGGTTTATACCTTCCACCTATCCATCCACTCTGGTGTCGGCCCCACAGGGGGCGACATCACATTTATTGGCATCTGCTCTGCCATCACGTAAGCCTCCTCATCAAACGTGTCGACACACCCGTACCGACACACCGCACACACACAGGGAATGCTCTGACTGAGGACAGGACCCCACACAGCCCTTTGGGGAGACAGAGAGAGAGTATGCCAGCACACACCAGAGCGCTATATAATTTAGGGATTAACACTATATTGAGTGAATTTTTCCCAATAGCTGCTTGTATATACAATATTGCGCCTAAATTTAGTGCCCCCCCTCTCTTTTTAACCCTTTGAGCCTGCAAACTACAGGGGAGAGCCTGGGGAGCTGTCTTCCAGCTGCACTGTGAAGAGAAAATGGCGCCAGTGTGCTGAGGGAGATAGCTCCGCCCCTTTTTCGCGGACTTTTCTCCCGCTTTTTTATGGATTCTGGCAGGGGTATTTATCACATATATAGCCTCTGGGGCTATATATTGTGATATATTTGCCAGCCAAGGTGTTTTTATTTCTGCTCAGGGCGCCCCCCCCCCCCCCCCCCCCAGCGCCCTGCACCCACAGTGACCGGAGTGTGAAGTGTGCATGAGGAGCAATGGCGCACAGCTGCAGTGCTGTGCGCTACCTTGGTGAAGACTGATGTCTTCTGCCGCCGATTTTCCGGACCTCTTCTTGCTTCTGGCTCTGTAAGGGGGGCGGCGGCGCGGCTCCGGGAACGAACACCAAGGCCAGTTCCATGCGGTCGATCCCTCTGGAGCTAATGGTGTCCAGTAGCCTAAGAAGCCCAAGCTAGCTGCAAGCAGGTAGGTTCGCTTCTTCTCCCCTTAGTCCCTCGATGCAGTGAGCCTGTTGCCAGCAGGTCTCACTGTAAAATAAAAAAACCTAAAATAAACTTTCTTTCTAGGAGCTCAGGAGAGCCCCTAGTGTGCATCCAGCTCGGCCGGGCACAGAAATCTAACTGGGGCTTGGAGGAGGGTCATAGTGGGAGGAGCCAGTGCACACCAGGTAGTCTAAAAGCTTTCTTTTAGTTGTGCCCAGTCTCCTGCGGAGCCGCTATTCCCCATGGTCCTTACGGAGTTCCCAGCATCCACTAAGGACGTCAGAGAAAAGAAGATTTCCTATTTCTTCCTCGGCTGTTAGCGCTGTATGTCTATATGACATTCATCGCTGCAGCTCCATCACCTCCGAAGCGGCGTTGCATACTCCCGCAGCCTGGTTCCTGGGTAAGAGTGACCCGTCATTAAATTGCGTCCCGTCCGCGACCTAGGGAGATGGGTCACGGCGCTGATGTGGACACTGTCACTGGGCAGGGACCTCACTAGACCACCGGGGCGACTGAGTACATGTCAGGTGTATTTCACCCCATTTAATAAGACTCTCAGTACTTGGGTTGGAAGTCCAGCATAAGGGGGCGGCGCTTGACCTCTAGCCCCTCCTACGGCCCGGGGCGCCATCTCCTTGCAGATTTCTCGCCGTGGAGCTGCCTCACTCTCTCAGAGACACTGGGTGCAATCTTACAGCATAGCAACAGCAGCTGATCTCTGGAATTGCAGGGCAAGGTCTCCCATGTAAAGCCACCTGTATACAGAGCTGTGACTTTCACTTGAGTATCCTACATGTCTTTATACAGACAGCGTTAGTTGAGAAAAAGTGTACCTTTACAGAATATATTGTACGAGTATTCTGATATATCATCCGGTCACTGACCGCGCTGTGATATATACATATACTGTGTAATAATACAGTGCAGCTTTATTGTGATAACTTCTGCATTGCCTGCAACTGTGTGCCTGTATCTGCTGTGTGGTTTCACTCTCAGTGTTTCCCAGATATAACTGTCACTATATTCTGTACCCTGTGCTAGGTGCATTTGGGTCTTATAATATTATAATACACAGTATTTATCAAATACGTATATTCTACCATGTTACAGTCACAGGTTTTTATCCGCATTGTATTTTCTGGCTTTATCGTACTAAATAGCCCTGTTGTTGCATTTATCTCATAATGTCTAACAGAAAGGGCAGTAAATCTGTGGAAGCTCCTGCATCATGCAGAACATGCTCCAAAGATTTACCATAGGTGGAAGTGTTGTATAATGGTCTGTATACTAATTGTCATGCACCTCCCTGTCAGTCTGCAGCTCCTGCATCTACACAGAAGCCACCCTGAGCTGCGTTCACCAACCTACAGGGTACTGTGGTGGAACGTCTAGTGCCCCCTATGCAGGGGCGGATTGGGATCGAAACCTGCCCTGGAAATTTATGGAAGCAGCCCTAATAGGGGGTGTGTGTCTGTTGAGGGGGTGGAGTCTGTTAAGTGGGAGGAATTACTGCTCAGAAGGCCTGCTGATATGCATGCAAAATTTTAGGGGTGTGGCTTAGTGGGGAAGGGGTGTGGCCACATAATAGTGCCAATTCACATTATACCACACAGTAGTGCCACTTATACACATTGCACCAGGTAGAGCCCTCCTATACACACTGCGCCAGGTAGAGCACTTTATACATATTCCGCCAGATAGAGCACGTTCTACACTTTGCCCCAGGTAGTGCATGGTATATACTTTGCGCCAGGCAGAGCACATTATACACATTGCACCAGGTAAAGCACATGATACACTTTGTGCCAGGCAGAGCACATTATACACATTGTACCAGGTAAAGCACATTATACATATTGCACCAGGAAGAGTGCGTTATACACTTTGCGCCAGGCAGAGCACATTATACACAGTGCACCAGGTAAAGCACATTATACACATTGCACCAGGTAGAGCACGTTATACACATTGCAGCTGGTTAAGCACGTTATACACTTTGCACTAGGCAGAGCACGTTATACACTTTGCGCTAGGCAGAGCACGTTATAGACATTGCACCAGGTAGAGCACGCTATACACTTTGCGCCAGGTAGAGCACGAGACATATATATATATATATATATATAGTCTGAGGAAGGGGATGTGTCCCCGAAACGTCACCTGTTGTTTCCATTAAATTCTTCACGGAGTGAAGTTTGTTCAACATTATTTTAAAGTCTGTGAGTGCCACCTGTTTCCGTTTGCTGCATGTTGGTGGACTAGCATGTCCACAAGGAAGGGCACCTCAGCCAGTTACTAAGAGGAGTGCCGGGGCAAATCTTGGATATATATATATATATATAGATAGATAGATAGATAGATAGAACAATCAAGTCTCGCACTCCCCTCTGGACTGGCTGAGCAAGGCTCCTTGCCGGTGCCCTCCTTGCAGACACAGCAGTCAGCATAAGTATAATGGAAGAACAATGGCGGCACTCTGGAGACTTTGTTCAAAGAGGTGAAAAAAATCAGTGCAGTTTAATCAACGTTTCGGGGGTACTGGCCCCCGTCTTCAGGATACACTCACAAAGTGACACAGTGCAAAAAAACAGGCTTTAAATGACTTACCAAGCGCGCGTCCAGCCGCCCACTCCACGCTGCTGCCGACTTCCGGACTCAGCGCTTCCTGTCCCAGGATCCGGTCACCTGACCCGACGCGAGCTCCCAGAGCCGTCAGACAGGGGCGGGAGGAAGCGTTGCTATGGAGAGCGCTATCAACAAAACAAACATGACATGATAAAAACTGTGCACATAGGACAAATAACGGACATCAAGTACATTATTTGATGCATTGACAAAGTGTAAAGTGCTTAAGCTTATATTAAAACATATGTATCTATGCTGAATAAAGCTATTACTAAATCAAGTGAAAAAAACTCCTACCAGTGTACGAATGAACTATACCAATAAAAATATAAAAAAATAGCCGATGTTAATGAAATATGGAGCCAATATGGTTGACTTATAACTTGCAATAAGACCTACTTACGCTGTACCCGGCGGTAAACCTAATTTAAAACTAATGTATCGGTAAACTTACTCATTTGGGTACAGCGCGGTCTGTAACTATTTTACCTATTAATATATTATTATTATATTATATTAATATATTAACACACCAGGACCAAATCATTATACATACCAAACAAGGGTGTAGTTTATAACACTTATAAAATTATTGAATGAATTTTGAGATTAACAATTAGAAATGATTTCTGAGTCATTAAAAATTATCCATAAATTATTTTAGGTTGACACACTGCTGAGCGGTCTGTTTTTGCGGATTGGTTTATAGAGTCAGGGATAGACTTTAATCTACACCCTTGTTTGGTATGTATAATGATTTAGTCCTGGTGTGTTAATATATTAAATGATGTTTCACCCCATATGGCCCTGACCAACTAAGCCCTGGACTTGTTCTTTCCAATATAGGTCACCTGGTTGACCACACTTTGCTTTTCGGATTCCATGTGACTGTGGGTTTTTATTATTGAATGTTATACCCAAGTCATATTGGTATGTATCATTCTCATCCTCCCTCACTCCGTCCCATGTTCCTGTGTGTTTTTTGAGACCAAAATATTAAGTCTTCTATACATTATCCCTTTTTTCATTTAACAGGTTTTACACCTGCTTTTATTGATATACTCAGTGAGCTTGATATAGTCTTGAATTATCTTTAAACATCTGGCACTCGGTATGTATAGTCATGTTAAAGACTGACTTTATAATTAACCTCATTAAATGCGATTGAGTGACTATATTCTATCATTTAGAAATTACCCCTGAGGAAGTCCCAGAAAGGGATGAAACGCGTTGTGTTGTGTTCAAGTACTGTTATCCATCAGTGCCTAATGCTGCTAAGGAAGAATTGTCACGAATTATAAGTCACATCTGGACTTTTCATCTGATACAAACTGTCTGTATACACTGATCACGCATTCTGTAATAATATGCTTTTATGCTCACTGACATTTTATGTGATTGTGACATTTTTATGTATTAAACACTGAAGTTGAACTTTTAATTTGTTGTGTATATACCGAATTGATGTGATACACAGTACTATTGTTAAGCGCACTTAGATCTGTTTTATATATATATATACAAATCCCTGCACTCTCACGCAACTCTGCCAACAGCTGGGGTGCCAATCAGAGTCCGACCCACATAGAGGTGGGACCCATAGTACAATACAGGATTATCCACCTAGTGGAACAGATAGCACTCACCAGACTTCAATGAATCAGCAAAGAAAGAATTTAATGTAAAGGTAATTTCACAGTTCCAATGTAATAACCATTTCCGACGTTTCGGTCCACACCAGGACCTTTGTCAAGGAGTTACAGCGTGGTCACAGCGCCTGATTTATTGACCTACCACACGGACGCAGCACGCTTCCTGTGAATCGGGAAGTGATGCTTGCGTCTCAGCCAAGCGTTCCACCCCACTTCCTGTAAGTGTGGTGGCGGGACTGGCACTCTAATGCTGGTTATTTAATGGAGGCTGGTGAGGCAACATCTCTGTAATAACAGTTACCTAATATGCTGACCATTCTGTAATGCTGACTGCTGTGACCACGCTGTAACTCCTTGACAAAGGTCCTGGTGTGGACCGAAACGTCGGAAATGGATATTACATTGGAACTGTGAGATTACCTTTACATTAAATTCTTTCTTTGCTGATTCATTGAAGTAAAGTCCGGTGAGTGCTATCTGTTCCACTAGGTGGATAATCCTGTATTTTATATATATATATATATATATATATATATATATATATATATATATATATATATATATATATATATATATATATAATATAAATTAGTGGCAGGAGAGGTACTTTGCCACCTGTAAGCTACACACAGGGTCCTGCGGGTAGATGGGAAGTCACCAGGTTCCCATCCATTTGGCCCAGACCAGGTCTTATAGGCTTCTTAGCCCAAGAAGCTGCTTCATCAGCCAGCACCTGGGTAATGGGTTTAAAGCAGTTTCTCCCATGAGTCAGGGATCCTGAAGGCAGTTAGTGTCCAGGTGATAGGCCTGCTAGGGACAGTGGGATCTGGAGGGCTGGGCCACTAGTGTCAGGATGCCAGGACCTGAACGATTCCTTGTTAAGTAAGAGGGAGTGAGGCGGGGCCTAACCTCCCTGGTAGTTTATACTAAAGACAGTGATCTTTGTTTTATGTATATCTTTGTTTTTGAGCTACCTGAATAAAAGGTATTTGTTGTTTTTGCACAAGCCTGGAGTCTGTCATTGGTGGAATTTTTGTAGCAGAGTGCATTCTAGCAAGACTCCTGTTACAAATGGCACCTGAACAGGGACCCTTCTGCTAGTCGTGTCACACGTGGCAGAGGACCCAACGGGCGCAAGGTAGCGGCACACATACAAGCGAACTCCAGACCAAGCTGAACTCGTGGGCATCAGTACCAGACCAAGGGTGTTGTGAGTAGTGGTTAAACCCAACCCCACGGGCTAAAAATAATGATATGTTTTGTTTAACTTGAATGTGTTTGATTTTGGTGCAAAGCTTTGCATTGGCAGCAAAGAGGTTAAACAGGGTGCATGGCCTGTTCTGTCTTATATGCTTTGCACCATTCATTAAAAGTAGCTGTGCTGATTTGCTCTAAGGGGTTGCAAGCAGCTGATAATTTATGACTGAATTTCTTTTCCAAGCTTATTTTTACCTGTGCCTGCAAAATCTGGTAATGGGAGTCTGGTGTCCCTGTTATTTAGCTCATTAAGACCAATCAAGCAAAGTTGAAACCTTTTTATAAATGTAGTTCTATTTAAATAGAGAAATTTTGTGGCACTATGTGTCCCAGCAATCCCTGAGTTCTAGTTTTAAGAGCCTGAAGGGAGAAGAGCTTGCCAAGTTCTCAGGCCAGGTGTCAGAATTGCAGAAAACATGGCAAAGGTTAAACCCAGACCTGAAAACTTTGTAGTACATAGCCATGGACTATTAGAGAAAATCTCCTGTAACCAGATACGAGATGGAAGTCTAGTTCTGGCCAATAAGGCTCTGTCGCAAGACTGGGCGGAGCTTCAGGAGGAGGTTTCTCAGCTAAAACTATTGGCTATGCCTAGTTTCAGTTCAGAGACGGGCATAGCTACACCAGTTGCTGAAGACATTTTCCTGAATGTTGGGTCAGAGACATTATCAGCCGAAATGGAGATGCCATATTCGGTGGAAATGACGCCAGGGGTGGTGCAGGCTGCGGAAGAATGATACCATACTGTAGTGGAACCGGCTATACTGGATTCCGTGTTCCAGCCAGAAGGAACAGGAAAGTTGAGCCAGAGCTGCCAGTGCCTAAGGCCCGGAAGGCTCCCTGCTATGCCACTAGTAAGGCCATCTGCCTGGAAAGTGGAAATGAGGGCCCTTCCTCAGAGGTAGAACATTTACAGGCACTAATGTCCATTCAGTTGGTATTGCCATTCCAGAGTATGGATGAAGCTGCAGCCATTATTGCGCAGCGCACAGAAAATCCACAGGGATTTTTCAAGCAGCAAGAGAGCCACATCAAATGGCAGTGTTTTGTTGTTAACCCCTAGGACGGCAGTAAGAAGTTTCTCCGAAGGAGGACCACCTCATTCTCCAGAAAAAGAATGTTGTAGCTTGGGTAAAGACTGGAACAAAGCCCTGAGTTCAGTGGAACCTGTTCAAGATGGAGCATGGCAACCACAGGGGCTCACAGAAGATGTATTTATGGAGACACGAGATGAGGATGTGGGATTCCCGGCTGCTCCTCCATTGATAGGGAGTGAGGAGGAAGCGGTAATGGAGCTGGGAGAGGTTGACTTGATGTCAAGTGCCATCCACCTCCAAAACAAGAATCCTCTAATCTGCTGGATCTGTGGAAGAATGATGAATCCCAGGAATCTACCTGGATAGATAGCAAATTGAGGACTACTCAAGAGTCCATCCTAGAACAGAAAGTCTTATCTGAGCTGGAGATAGCTTCTGTTGAGGTCTTGGAAACCCAGGTTTCTTCTCCTGTTGACGCGATGTACGTTCAGAAGTCAATCCCAGAAGGGACATCACAGGTTCAGAAGCCCCTAGTTCTAGATATCCAGTACACATGTGAGGCTTTCTCAGACGAATCACAGACAAAGACCGTACCTTTGGAGGTGTCTCGCCCAAGTGAGCTAGTCATGGCTGAGCTAGTGGCAATACAGGAGTCTACTTCCGAAGTCATCCAGGAACCTGCTTCTGAAGGAGTTCCACTCGTGTATGAGGAGGATAAAGTGCAAGATTTCGATCTTGGGGTTGTTGCACCCCGGCATGATCCACCACGGGAGGCTCAAGATCCAGTTGCTGAACTGGGACAGTTCATAAAGGACAAACTAAGTAAGGAGCAAGAGCCTGTCTCAGAGGAATGGGTGCAGAGTCCCATTTCTGAGGTTGCTCTACCCAGGGAGAGTTCTCTATATGAGACAAGAGAGCTGGAAAAATTGAGGGGAGAGATCCAAAAGCTGGCCCTAAGTAACAGCCAGCTAAAAGAAACCGTGAAGGAGATCCCTAAACTATGGAGTCGAATAAGAGACCTGGACAAGAGACTCAAAATGGGTTATGCGCCGGTCATAGAACAGCAGGAGACAATGACTAGGGTCAAAGATGGGAGATCGGAGGACGAAACAGTCACATTAATGAAGAAAATGTTACCAAAGCTGGAAATACTGAAGGAAGCACTAACAGTTCAACAAATGAAGGGACTTTCTGAGACTCTGGACCAATGCCTCACTCTGAGGGAAAGGGTGGGGGCAAAGTTGGACCATGACCTCAGAACAATTAAAATTAGGGCAGAGACTAGGTGTTACCGGTGCCAAGAGCTTGGCCATAAAAGGTGGAATTGTCCATATAGGCCAAGACCAGTGAGGGCCGTGGTGACTACTAAGCCCACAGTGAACTTAAAAACCTTCCCCAGTCCAGAGTTGGTTAAGGTCAGGGGTTACAAACACCCAGACAAGAATGAAGCGACTTTCTCAGTAGCCAGTAAATCCGAGCCTGATAAGGGAAACATCCCAGAGAACTGTAGTGAGCAGATTGGGGGATGCCTTTTCATAGGTTTAAAAAAACAGATAATATGCATAAGATGAATTACATACTTTTGAGGCATTAAGGCAGTCCATTTGTGGTAATATTAGTGTGTTGATGTGTCCCTTCTGTTTTCCTTCGGTTTAACGCAGGTATAACACTAATTTATAATAACACTTTTATGTCAGCACTTCTATGTAAGCACTCCCAGCCGACGTCTTCCAGCCTTAGACTAGACATTAAAAAGGAACAATTGCCATGTGAATGCAATGATTGCAAACTCCTCCCCAGAGCCGTCCCTAACCAATATGATGCCCTAGGCAAGATTTTGGCTGGTGCCCCCTAGCACCGCCGCTAGTTCTTCAAGATATGCCTGGCATGAGTCAGCTGGAAGCTCTGCTAACGTCGGGCACCTTTTGTTTATGAAAATGCATCTTATTTGCATTACTATGTGGCTAGAATGCACAAGCAGCTTCTGCTGATTAAAATGATATCCAGCATGCCTGTGCAACTGCAGCTGTATCTGCATACGAAATGCTACATTACAGTGATTTCCAGGAATACACGCAACTTAGCATTTCGTATGCAGATACAGCCGCAGTCACACACAGAATATAGGCATGCCGCATATCATTTTAATCAGCAGGAGCTGCTGGTGCCCCTAAGCATACCAAATGCCCTAGGCATTTACCTAGTTTGCCTATGCCTAAGACCGACTCTGCTCCTCCCTATACAATCCCACTACAAACTAAGGCAATAAATTAGCTTACACAAGCAGGCATTACATACCAATAAGACAGTCAACTAAATCTTTACAAAGGGAAAAAAACAAAAAACACTTTCTTTCTCTTACGTCCTAGAGGATGCTGGGGTATAGACGGGCTCCGCAGGAGACATGGGCACTATAAAGAACTTTTGAATGGGTGTGCACTGGCTCCTCTCTCTATGCCCCTCCTCCAGACCTCCGTTAGATCCTGTGCCCAGAGGAGACTGGGTGCATGACAGGGAGCTCTCCTGAGTTTCTCTGAAAAAATAATTTTGTTAGGTTTTTTATTTTCAGGGAGCACTGCTGGCAACAGGCTCCCTGCATCGTGGGACTGAGGAGAGAGAAGCAGACCTACTTAAGTGATAGGCTCTGCTTCTTAGGCTACTGGACACCATTAGCTCCAGAGGGAGTTGGAACGCAGGTCTCCCCTCGCTGTTCGTCCCAGAGCCGCACCGCCGTCCTCCTCGCAGAGCCGGAAGATAGAAGCCGGGTGAGTATAAGAAGAAAAGACTTCAAGACGGCAGAAGACTTCGGATCTTCCCTGAGGTAAGCGCGCAGCGGTAACGCTGCGCGCCATTGCTCCCACACAACACACACTAGCAGGCACGGATGGGTGCAGGGCGCAGGGGGGGCGCCCTGGGCAGCAATATAAACCTCTAAGGCTGGCATAGGAGTATTATAGGCTGCGGAGGCAGTAGTTATAGAAATCCCCCGCCAGTATTATAAAATTGAACAGGACTGAAACCCGCCGCTGGAGCGGGCGGAGCTTGGTCCCACAGCACTAACCAGCGCCATTTTCTCCACTGAGCACTGCAGAGACGCTGGCTCCCCGGACTCTCCCCTGCTGAACACGGTGACACAGGGCAAAAAAGAGGGGGGGGGCACTTGTGAGGCGCAGTGAGTGTATTATACATAATTATATAAAAAAGCACTATATATTCTGGGAATTTGTTTTCCAGTGTCAGTTGGCGCTGGGTGTGTGCTGGCATACTCTCTCTCTGTCTCTCCTAAGGGCCTTATTGGGGGACTATCTCCAGATAAATATCCCTGTGTGTATGGGGGTGTCGGTACGAGTGTGTCGGCATGTCTGAAGCGGAAGGCTCATCTAAGGAGGAGGTGAAGCAGATGATTGTGGTGTCTCCGTCGGCAACGCCGACACCTGATTGGTTGGAGATGTGGAATGTTTTAAATGCAAATGTGACCTTATTGCATAAGAGGTTGGACAAAGCAGAGTCCAGGGAAAAAACGGAGTCAATCCATGGCTTTAAATGTGTCACAGGGCCCTTCAGGGTCTCAAAAACGTTCTATATCCCAAATAGCAGACACTGATACCGACACGGATTCTGACTCCAGTGTCGACTACGATGATGCGAGGTTACACCCAAGGGTGGCCAAAAGTATTCATTATATGATTATTGCAATAAAAGGTGTTTTGCATATCATAGATGAACCCTCTGTCCCTGACAGATCGCAGACAGGAAACTACCTTAAAATCTATTTATACACATACGGGGGCTTTACTCAGACCGGCGATGGCATCGGCATGGGTATGTAGCGCGGTTGCAGCTTGGACAGATACCTTGTCCGCTGACATTGAGACCCTAGATAGGGATACCATTTTATTGACCTTAGGTCACATTAAAGACGCAGTCTTATATATGAGAGATGCTCAGAGAGACATGGGGCTGCTAGGTTCAAGAGCCAACGCCATGGCGATTTCTGCTAGGAGAGCCCTGTGGACCCGCCAATGGACGGGGGATGCTGACTCAAAGAAGCATATGGAGGTTTTACCTTACAAAGGTGAAGTTTTATTTGGGGAAGGTCTCGCGGACCTGGTTTCCACAGCTACCGCGAGTAAATCTATTTTTTTGCTTTTTGTTCCCCCTACAGCAAAAGAAAACTCCACAATATCAGATGCAGTCCTTTCGGTCGCATAAGTCCAGAAGAGGTCGGGGCTCATCCTTCCTCGCCAGAGGTAAGGGTAGAGGGAAAAGAAGGCCTGCTACGGCTAGCTCCCAGGAACAGAAGTCCTCCCCGGCTTCTACTAAATCCACAGCATGATGCTGGGGCTCCACTGAGGGAGTCCGCACCGGTGGGGGCACGTCTTCGACTCATTAGCCAGGTCTGGGTTCTGTCAGACGTGGATCCTTGGGCGATGGAAATTCTATCCCAGGGCTACAAACTAGAATTCGAAGAGGTGCCCCCTCGCCGATTTTTCAAATCGGCCTTGCCAGCTTCTCCCCCAGAGAGGAAAACGATTGATGGTCCGCGCTGTATTGTTTTAGCAGCTCAAAATTTGGAAAAAGCTTAATAAAAAATGATTGAGCGCTTGTGTTTTTTTCAAAATAAACTGATATCAAAAAAATGGAAGATGAAAAATTAAAAAGTAAAAGGTAATAAAATAAAATAAAACATAAAATTAAATGTACATGGCACCTGTGGAGAAAATGTTTTGGTTAAAACTCAATGTTTACAGCTCCTTTTGGAGTGGGTTTGAAATTGGACAGTCAGGGAATGGCTCAGATGTAACTCGCCCTATCTTACCCTATTCGTACGGAGATGGTGTTGTTCCGTCCCTCCTGTGGCTCCACTTGTGTGTTTCCGTCACGCTTCCGCTGCGGGGAGCGGGGAACACTGGCTGGTGTGGAGTCTCTGATGTTTTGGCGCCGTTGTGCCGCTGCGTCCAGCGGAAGTTGTTAGTGGCGCGATCGAGCCGGAAGTGCGGGTCTCCTGGATGGAGGATGTTTCTCCTGTCCTGTCCAAGTCACGTCTCCATCCAGGAGACCCTCACTTCCGGCTCGATCGCGCCACTAACAACTTTTGCTGGATGCAGCGGCACAACGGCGCCAAAACATCAGAGACTCCACACCAGCCAGTGTTCCCCGCTCCGCGCAGCGTTAGTGTGACGGAAACACACATGTGGAGCCACAGGAGGGACGGAACAACACCATCTCCGTACGAATGGGGTAAGATAGGGCGAGTTACATCTGAGCCATTCCCTGACTGTCCAATTTCAAACCCACTCCAAAAGGAGCTGTAAACATTGAGTTTTAACCAAAAATTTTCTCCACAGGTGCCATGTACATTTAATTTTATGTTTTATTTTTATTTTATTACCTTTTTACTTTTTAATTTTTCATCTTCCATTTTTTTGATATCAGTTTATTTTGAAAAAAACACAAGCGCTCAATCATTTTTTATTAAGCTCCCCCAGAGAGGGCAGTAGTGTTAGCTGCAATTCAAAAGCTGTGTCAACAGGAAGTGATTGTCACGGTTCCCCTAGCCCAACAGGGAAAAGGGTACTATTCAACCCTGTCCGTGGTCCCGAAGCCGGATGGCTCGGTCAGACCCATTTTAAATCTGAAATCCCTAAACCTGTACTTGAAAAGGTTCAAATTCAAGATGGAATCGCTCTGGGCAGTGATCTCCAGTCTGGAAGGGGGGGATTTTATGGTGTCACTGGACGTAAAGGATGCATACCTTCATGTCCCCATATATCCTCCTCATCAGGAGTACCTGAGATTCGCTGTACAGGACTGTCATTACCAGTTTCAGACGTTGCCGTTTAGGCTTTCCACGGCCCCGAGGATTTTTACCAAGGTGATGGCGGAGATGATGGTGCTCCTGCGCAGGCAGAGAGTCACAATTATCCCGTACTTGGACGATCTCCTGATAAAAGCGAGATCGAGAGATCAATTGCTGAAAAGCGTGTCACGCTCCCTGAGAGTGCTACAACAGCACGGTTGGATTCTAAATCTGCCAAAGTCGCAATTGATTCCAACGACTCGACTATCATTCCTAGGCATGATTTTGGACACGGAACAGAAGAGGGTTTTTCTCCCAATGGAAAAAGCCCAGGACCTCCAGAACATGGTCAGAGACCTGCTAAAACCAAAAAGAGTGTCTGTTCATCAATGCACTCGAGTTCTGGGAAAAATGGTGGCAGCCTACGAGGCCATCCCCTTCGGCAGGTTTCATGCGAGGACATTTCAGTGGGACCTTCTGGACAAGGGGTCAGGGTCCCATCTACAAATGCATCAGAAGATAAGCCTGTCCCCCAGGGCCAGGGTGTCGCTCCTGTGGCGGCTGCAGAGTGCTCACCTTCTAGAGGGTCGCAGATTCGGCATTCAAGACTGGGTTCTAATAACCACGGACGCGAGCCTCCGAGGATGGGGAGCAGTCACGCAAGGAAGGAATTTTCAGGGACTGTGGTCAAGTCAGGAGGCTTGTCTACACATCAACATACTGGAATTAAGGGCCATATACAACGGCCTACGACAAGCGGAGAATCTTCTTCGCAACTTACCGGTTCTGATTCAATCAGACAACGTCACAACCGTTGGCTCATGTAAACCGCCAAGGCGGGACAAGGAGCAGAGTGGCAATGGCAGAAGCCACCAGGATTCTGCGCTGGGCAGAAAATCACGTAAGCACTCTGTCAGCGGTATTCATTCAGGGAGTGGACAACTGGGAAGCAGACTTCCTCAGCAGACACGATCTCCATCCAGGAGAGTGGGGACTTCATCAAGAAGTCTTTGCAGAGATAACAAGTCTTTGGGGACTTCCTCAAATAGACATGATGGCATCACGCCTCAACAAGAAGCTTCGGAGGTATTGTGCCAGGTCAAGGGACCCTCAGGTAGTAGCAGTGGACGCCCTGGTGACACCATGGGTGTTTCAGTCGGTCTATGAGTTCCCTCCTCTTTCTCTCATCTCAAAAATATTGAGAATCATAAGACGAAAAAGAGTACAGACAATACTCATTGTTCCAGATTGGCCTCGAAGGGCCTGGTATTCAGATCTTCAGGAGATGCTCACAGAAGATCCGTGGCCTCTTCCTCTCAGGGAGGTCCTGTTGCAGCAGGGACCCTGCGTGTTCCAAGACTTACCACGGTTACGTTTGACGGCATGGCGGTTGAACACCGAATCCTAGCGGGGAAGGGTATTCCGGAAGAAGTCATACCTACTCTGATGAAGGCTAGGAAGGAAGTGACGGCGAAACATTATCACCGTATCTGGAGGAAATATATATCTTGGTGTGAAGCCGAGAATGCTCCTACGGAAGGTTTCCACTTGGGCCGTTTACTCCACTTTCTACAGACGGGAGTGGATATGGGCCTAAAGCTAGGCTCCATTAAGGTACAGATTTCGGCCCTATCTATATTCTTCCAGAAGGAATTGGCTTCTCTCCCAGAAGTCCAAACTTTTGTAAAGGGAGTGCTACACATCCAACCTCCTTTTGTGCCCCCAGTGGCACCATGGGACCTTAACGTAGTGTTACAGTTCCTAAAATCTCACTGGTTTGAACCTCTTCAAACAGTTGAATTAAAGTTTCTCACTTGGAAAGTGGTCATATTGTTGACCTTGGCATCGGCAAGGCGGGTGTCCGAATTGGCGGCCTTATCTCATAAGAGCCCCTATCTCATTTTCCATGAGGATAGAGCAGAGTTGAGGACTCGGCCTCAATTTTTGCCTAAGGTGGTGTCATCGTTTCATATGAACCAACCTACTGTGGTGGCTGTGGCTACGGGAGACTTGGAGGATTCCAAATCCCTTGATGTGGTCAGGGCCTTAAAAATTTACGTAGCCAGGACGGCTCGGGTTAAGAAAACAGAGGCACTGTTTGTCCTGTATGCAGCCAACAAGGTTGGCGCTCCTGCTTCTAAACAGACTATTGCTCGCTGGATCTGTAACACGATTCAGCAGGCTCATTCTACGGCTGGATTGCCATTACCAAATTCTGTAAGGCCCATTCCACTAGGAAGGTGGGTTCTTCTTGGGCGGCTGCCCGAGGCGTCTCGGCCTTACAGCTTTGCCGAGCAGCTACTTGGTCGGGTTCAAACACTTTTGCAAAATTCTGCAAGTTTGATACCCTGGCTGAGGAGGACCTCATGTTTGCCCAATCGGTGCTGCAGAGTCATCCGCACTCTCCCGCCCGGTCTGGAGCTTTGGTATAATCCCCATGGTCCTTACGGAGTCCCCAGCATCCTCTACGGACTAGGAGAAAAAGATTTACCGGTAGGTTTAAAATCTTATTTTTTCAATGTACCTAAACTATGCAATCATGGTATTCATTTGAGATAATCAGCAGATGCAGTACAACTTGCTGGTATGTGTAGTATCCTCCTATAGTAATATATGTAATTTGTAAATCAGCAAGAGATATAAATTAACTGATTTAGTTAAATGTACTCGTTATCCACAGCACTGTAAATCACCACAACACTTGAAATACATGATAGATTGGAACCAAACCAAATACTCCTGTGTTAACATGTAATTAGTCATGAGTCAGCAAGAGATGTTGAAAAAACCTGTTGCAATTAAATATCATTATTGTTTACAGCACTGTAAATCAATGCCACATTTAAAATCCACGGGATGCGCCTCCTTTTTGACTCCTGTTGTCTATAATCAGTGTGGCAGATAGGAAGTTGGGGGCAGTAATTTAACTATATACTTTTGCAGTAATTTAACTATATACCTTTGGTAAACTTTGCACCATATGCTTAGAGGCAGTGGTATCTAAATGAACACACTAAATAACATGAATTATAGTGTTGTTATTGGACTCAGGAATACAACTTTATTATCTGTTATATAATATATGGTCACTATGCAATAGTTTAGTGCCTCTGATCGACAATTTGTTACTGGTAGCATAAATTAAAATAACTCTGTAACTTGCATACTTCTGCTTTCCCTATCTATGTCCCTGGCAGGTCTTCTTAACCCCCTCTGTTTGTTCTCATGAATATTATAGATTTATTCCTGTATCTTTTTCTCATCCTTGTGTGCTCTTCTTGTCTGATATGACAAGGGTATATTCATCATCGTAAATATGTACGAGTGAGAGCAGGACATATGTATATGTATATGTACATGTGTGTATGTGTACGTATGCATATCTATATAACATCAGATTGCTAACTCTGACTGTACTAATTATTCAATCTTGGTTTTGATTATATCTTAATTATACTCTGTATAGTTATCAAATAATATCCAGGAGATGAGTATAATTATACTCGGTATCGTTATCAAACAATATCCAGGAGATGACCTTATATGTACATAGAAGCCTTTTTAGTTTTTCTAAAGCTGTGTCCTATGTAGTACTGAATACCTTGTAAGGCTAGGTGGTTGCTACCTTTTTGAGGTAATTAATGGAAGATGCCTTTGATAATATTCCCCTCAAAAACAGTGGAGTTATTCTGATATGCCACTCATGGTCTCTTCTGGTGCCAATTGGTCCAATATGAATTTTTTTTTTATTCAATGTTTTGTGATTAACACCTCGTGTATATATATTATGTTTATACTCTTACCACTCAAAGAACGGTTTTTGTTTCTGTTTTGTTTTATTTCTGTTTATGCTTAATGTTTAACATAGTATCTGGTTCCAAAAACGGACCGTAAGGTACTTTATCCTCTATGTGAGAACAGACCCTGTCTCAACAAGTCTATATGCTGGGTGAATTTGAGTTGAAGCAGGTGTATAATAATGAAGTTACCCACATACAAATCACTGATTGCGTTGAAGTACTGAAATCAGTATATGTGATCGTTATTGGTTGCAGGAGCTGTCAGTCAAAACATGATATCATGATGATAGGCCACCCTTGCAATAAAGGATTGGCTGCAGGGCTAAAACATACATGCTAAACAAGTGCAGTGATGTGAACAAGCCGATGGGTAAAACGCGTTATCCGCACTCAATTGTGTCCCAGTTACGTGGGCATCACGGACCAGTGGTCTCCCTATGCTCTGGGTCTCCTACAGGCTGTTACCGGAATAGGTATTATATCCTCCTCCAGCCAGCTCTCATCCCGTGATTGCGGAGTGGCTCCTTGCAATGTCCTCTGATAACAAGGACTCGCTTCCGCTCTAACAGGGAAAGTAGTATGGCTCTACTTTCTTCCTTCTTACCCGACTGATCCCCGGTTGTCGCTCTCTCATCCACCGGCCGCTGGCCCAGTATAGGTGACTGGATGCCAAGACGGTGTGACAGCAGAAGCGAGATACTGTTAGGATCGATGGGTACCCTGTTAACTGTCCCAACTTTACCTCGCTAAGTATTATCACACACGCATTTAAAACTGTTTATATGAAATTACGGTATTGGTGAATACTTTAGCCTGGTTCTGTCACAGAGAGGTTTTATATTTTCAATTAATGAGGGTTGAACCTGTTAAAATTGTAACACTCATTATGTGTTTGATAATCCTATAGTGCCTCTTACAGATTGTACATCTAATTTACAAGAAAGGCATTATTAGTGATTATGGTTCTAATGTACCGTGGATTTTAAATGTGGCATTAATTTACAGTGCTGTAAACAATGATGATATTTAATTGCAACAGGTTTTTTCAATATCTCTTGCTGACTCATGACTAATTACATGTTAACACAGGAGTATTTGGTTTGTTTCCAATCTATCATGTATTTCAAGTGTTGTGGTGATTTACAGTGCTGTGGATAACGAGTACATTTAACTCAATCAGTTAATTTATATCTCTTGCTGATTTACAAATTATTATATATTACTATAGGAGGATACTATACCTATGTCAGTAAATCACTCCAAAACCATGCAGGTTTTGTTCAGGCTCCAGTATCACTGACAATAAGTAAGTTGTTTAATATTGATCAGGGATAGAGGATGGGCAATGTGACCCTTTAATATGTATTTACTATCACCTGGTACAATTTAAGCAGAAACCATTACGGATATTTTCCGGTCAGATATGACTGGTTCGTGATATCTCCTTCAAATCAATTAGGATTAGAGATTTGTACATTTTATTTAATTTCAAAATGTTGACAAAATTCGATATTTAGGTATCTAATTATTTTACCTGATCTCTACTCGGATTCACATGAATTATATAAGTGTGTGTGTATGTAATGTTTGTCTGATCATCATACCTGACCTATACTTAGGTTCACGAGAGGTACATATAAGTGTGTGTATGTTATGTTTGTCCAACTAAAAACCTTATGCTAATTTTAATGGTACGAATAAAAGTTAAATTATAAGTCACTTATTTCCTAGGCTGTCTGGCATAATTTGGCTCTGGAGGAACGATATAAGAGTGCCCCCAAAATAGAGTCTTTTTTCTCTCTCTAACGTCCTAGTGGATGCTGGGGACTCCGTAAGGACCATGGGGAATAGACGGGCTCCGCAGGAGACAGGGCACTTTAAGAAAGAATTTGGATACTGGTGTGCTCTGGCTCCTCCCTCTATGTCCCTCCTCCAGACCTCAGTTTGAATCTGTGCCCGGACGAGCTGGGTGCTACTTAGTGAGCTCTTTTGAGCTTGCTATAAGAAAGTATTTTCTTAGGTTTTTTTATTTTCAGAGAGATCTGCTGGCAACAGACTCTCTGCAGCGTGGGACTGAGGGGAGAGAAGCAGCCCTACTCACTGAAGATAGGTCCTGCTTCTTAGGCTACTGGACACCATTAGCTCCAGAGGGATCGTACACAGGATCTCACCCTTTGTCGTCCGATCCCGGAGCCGCGCCGCCATCCCCCTCGCAGAGCCGGAAGACAGAAGCCGGTGACAGAAGCAAGAAGACTTCAAAATCGGCGGCAGAAGACTCCAGTCTTCAAACTGAGGTAGCGCACAGCACTGCAGCTGTGCGCCATTGCTCCCACATTAAACCCACATACTCCGGTCACTGTAGGGTGCAGGGCGCAGGGGGGGGTGCCCTGGACAGCAATTAGGAACCTCTTGGCAAAAAGTGAGCATATATACAGTTGGGCACTGTATATATGCATGAGCCCCCGCCATTATTTTACACAGAAACGCGGGACAGAAGCCCGCCGCTGAGGGGGCGGGGCTTCTTCCTCAGCACTCACCAGCACCATTTTCTCTCCACAGCTCCGCTGAGAGGAAGCTCCCCAGGCTCTCCCCTGCAGAAACACGGTAGAAGAGGGTAAAAAGAGAGGGGGGGGCACATAAATTAGGCGCAAAAGCTTTATATACAGCAGCTACTGGGTTAACACTAAGTTACTGTGCGATTCCTGGGACATATAGCGCTGGGGTGTGTGCTAGCATACTCTCTCTCTGTCTCTCCAAAGGGCCTTGTGGGGGAACTGTCTTCAAAAAGAGCATCCCCTGTATGTGTGTGGTGTGTCGGTACGCTTGTGTCGACATGTTTGACGAGGAAGGCTATGTAGGAGCAGAGCGGGAGCAAATGAATGTGGGGTCGCCGCCGACGGCGCCGACACCTGATTGGATGGATATGTGGAAGGTTTTAAATGATAATGTTAATTCCTTGCATAAAAGGTTGGATAAAGTTGAAACCTTAGGACAGTCGGGGTCGCAGCCCATGCCTGATCCTATGTCGCAGAGGCCGTCAGGGTCTCAGAAGCGCCCACTATCCCAAATTGTTGACACAGACACCGACACTGAGTCTGACTCCAGTGTCGGCTATGATGATGCAAAGTTACAGCCTAAATTGGCTAAAGCTATACGTTATATGATTATAGCAATGAAGGAGGTGTTGCACATCACAGAGGAAACCCCAGTCCCTGACAATAGGGTTCATATGTATGGGGAAAAAAGGCAGGAGGTGACCTTTCCCCCTTCACATGAGCTAAATGAGTTATGTGAAAAGGCTTGGGAATCTCCAGATAAAAAACTGCAGATTTCCAAACGGATGCTTATGGCGTATCCTTTCCCGCCAACGGACAGGTTACGCTGGGAATCCTCCCCTAGGGTGGACAAAGCTCTAACACGCTTATCCAAGAGGGTAGCCCTGCCGTCACAGGATACGGCCACCCCAAAAGATGCTGCGGATAGAAAGCAAGAGGGTACCCTGAAGTCCATTTACACACATTCAGGTACCTTACTAAGGCCGGCAATTGCGTCGGCCTGGGTGTGTAGTGCTGTAGCAGCATGGACGGATAGCTTATCTGAGGATCTGGATACCTTAGACAAGGATACTATATTAATGACCCTGGGGCATATAAAAGACGCTGTCCTGTATATGAGAGATGCTCAGAGAGACATTAGCCTACTGGGCTCTAGAATAAATGCAATGTCGATTTCTGCCAGAAGGGTCCTGTGGACTCGGCAATGGACAGGCGATGCCGACTCAAAAAGGCACATGGAGGTTTTACCTTACAATGGTGAGGAATTGTTTGGGGAGGGTCTCTCGGACCTGGTCTCCACAGCTACTGCTGGAAAGTCAAATTTTTTGTCATATGTTCCCTCACAACCTAAGAAAGCACCGTATTACCAAATGCAGTCCTTTCGTTCACAAAAAGGCAAGAAAGTCCGAGGTGCGTCCTTTCTTGCCAGAGGCAAGGGTAGAGGAAAGAAGCTGCACAACACAGCTAGTTCCCAGGAACAGAAGTCCTCCCCGGCTTCTACTAAATCCACCGCATGACGCTGGGGCTCCACAGGCAGAGCTAGGCCCGGTGGGGGCGCGTCTCCGAAATTTCAACCACAAGTGGGTTCACTCCCAGGTGGATCCCTGGGTAATAGAGATTGTGTCTCAGGGATACAAGCTGGAATTCGAAGAGATGCCCCCTCACCGATACCTCAAATCGGCCCTGCCAGCTTCCCCCTTAGAGAGGGAAATTGTGTTAGCTGCAATTCACAAATTGTATCTTCAGCAGGTGGTGGTCAAGGTTCCCCTCCTTGACCAAGGAAAGGGTTATTATTCGACCATGTTTGTGGTTCCGAAACCGGACGGTTCGGTCAGACCCATATTGAATTTAAAATCCCTGAACATATACCTGAAAAGGTTCAAGTTCAAGATGGAATCGCTCAGAGCGGTTATCGCAAGCCTGGAAGGGGGGGATTTTATGGTGTCTCTGGACATAAAGGATGCATACCTTCATGTCCCCATTTATCCACCTCATCAGGCGTACCTAAGATTTGTGGTACAGGATTGTCATTACCAATTCCAGACGTTGCCGTTTGGTCTCTCCACGGCACCGAGAATTTTTACCAAGGTAATGGCGGAAATGATGGTGCTCCTGCGAAAGCAAGGGGTCACAATTATCCCATACTTGGACGATCTCCTCATAAAGGCGAGGTCCAGAGAGCAGTTGCTGATCAGCGTAGCACGCTCTCGGGAAGTATTACAACAGCACGGCTGGATTCTAAATATTCCAAAGTCGCAGCTGATTCCTACGACGCGTCTGCCCTTCCTGGGCATGATTCTGGACACAGACCAGAAGAAGGTTTTTCTCCCGACGGAGAAGGCTCAGGAACTCGTGACACTGGTCAGAGACCTCTTAAAACCAAAACGGTGTTGGTGCATCACTGCACGCGAGTCCTGGGAAAGATGGTGGCATTATACGAGGCCATTCCCTTTGGCAGGTTCCATGTGAGGACCTTTCAATAGGATCTGTTGGACAAGTGGTCCGGATCACATCTACAGATGCATCGGCTGATCACCCTATACCCAGGGCCAGGGTGTCTCTTCTGTGGTGGCTGCAGAGTGCTCACCTTCTCGAGGGCCGCAGATTCGGCGTTCAGGACTGGGTCCTAGTGACCACGGATGCAAGCCTCCGAAGGTGGGGGGCAGTCACACAGGGAAGAAATTTCCAAGGTCTGTGGTCAAGTCAGGAGACTTGCCTTCACATCAATATCCTGGAACTAAGGGCCATATACAACGCCCTAAGTCAAGCGGAGGCCCTGCTTCGCGACCAATCGGTGCTGATTCAGTCAGACAACATCACCGCAGTGGCTCATGTAAACCGCCAAGGCGGCACAAGGAGCAGGGTGGCAATGGCGGAAGCCACCAGAATTCTTAGCTGGGGGGAGAATCACGTAAGAGCACTGTCAGCAGTGTTCATTCCGGGAGTGGACAAGTGGGAAGCAGACTTCCTCAGCAGGCACGACCTCCACCCGGGAGAGTGGGGACTTCTTCAAGAAGTATTCGCGCAGATTGCAAGTCGGTGGGAACTGCCACAGGTGGACATGATGGCATCCCGCCTCAACAAAAAAGCTACAGAGGTATTGCGCCAGGTCAAGAGACCCTCAGGCGATAGCTGTAGACGCACTAGCGACACCGTGGGTGTTCCAGTCGGTTTATGTATTTCCTCCTCTTCCTCTCATACCCAAGGTGCTGAGAATCATAAGAAAAAGAGGAGTGAGAACAATACTCATTGTTCCGGATTGGCCAAGAAGGACTTGGTATCCAGAGCTGCAAGAAATGCTCACAGAGGACCCATGGCCTCTGCCTCTAAAACAGGACCTGTTGCAACAGGGGCCCTGTCTGTTCCAAGACTTACCGCGGCTGCGTTTGACGGCATGGCGGTTGAACGCCGGATCCTAGCAGAAAAAGGCATTCCGGATGAGGTTATTCCTACGCTGATAAAGGCTAGGAAGGATGTGACGACTAAACATTATCACCGTATATGGCGAAAATATGTTGCTTGGTGTGAGGCCAGGAATGCCCCTACAGAGGAATTCCAGCTGGGCCGGTTCCTTCACTTCCTACAGTCGGGAGTGACTTTGGGCCTAAAATTGGGTTCCATTAAGGTCCAGATTTCGGCCCTATCCATTTTCTTTCAAAAAGAACTGGCTTCTCTTCCTGAAGTCCAGACGTTTGTAAAAGGAGTGCTGCATATTCAGCCTCCTTTTGTGCCTCCAGTGGCACCTTGGGATCTTAACGTGGTGTTGAGTTTCCTGAAGTCACACTGGTTTGAGCCACTCAAAACCGTGGAGTTAAAATTTCTCACGTGGAAGGTGGTCATGCTATTAGCCTTGGCTTCAGCTAGACGTGTGTCAGAATTAGCGGCTTTGTCACATAAAAGCCCCTATCTGGTTTTTCATATGGACAGGGCAGAATTGCGGACCCGTCCACAATTTCTGCCAAAAGTGGTGTCATCCTTTCATATGAACCAACCTATTGTGGTGCCTGTGGCTACTCGTGACTTGGAGGATTCCGAGTTACTAGATGTGGTCAGGGCTTTGAAGGTTTATGTAGCCAGAACGGCTAGAGTCAGGAAAACTGAGTCGCTGTTTATCCTGTATGCACCCAACAAGCTGGGTGCTCCTGCTTCAAAGCAAACTATTGCTCGCTGGATCTGTAACACGATTCAGCAGGCTCATTCTGCGGCTGGATTGCTGCTTTCAAAATCAGTAAAAGCCCACTCCACAAGGAAGGTGGGCTCTTCTTGGGCGGCTGCCCGAGGGGTCTCGGCATTACAGCTTTGCCGAGCAGCTACTTGGTCGGGTTCAAACACGTTTGCAAAATTCTACAAGTTTGATACCCTGGCTGAGGAGGACCTTGTGTTTGCTCATTCGGTGCTGCAGAGTCATCCGCACTCTCCCGCCCGTTTGGGAGCTTTGGTATAATCCCCATGGTCCTCACGGAGTCCCCAGCATCCACTAGGATGTTAGAGAAAATAAGATTTTACTTACCGGTAAATCTATTTCTCGTAGTCCGTAGTGGATGCTGGGCGCCCGTCCCAAGTGCGGACTTCTTCTGCAATACTTGTATATAGTTATTGCTTAAATAAGGGTTATGTTTGGTTGCATCAGTGTTGATCTGATGCTCCGTTGTTGTTCATACTGTTAACTGGGTAAGTTTATCACAAGTTATACGGTGTGATTGGTGTGACTGGTATGAGTCTTGCCCTGGATTCCAAAATCCTTTCCTTGTACTGTCAGCTCTTCCGGGCACAGTTTCTTTAACTGAGGTCTGGAGGAGGGACATAGAGGGAGGAGCCAGAGCACACCAGTATCCAAATTCTTTCTTAAAGTGCCCTGTCTCCTGCGGAGCCCGTCTATTCCCCATGGTCCTTACGGAGTCCCCAGCATCCACTACGGACTACGAGAAATAGATTTACCGGTAAGTAAAATCTTATTTTTTCTTGTGTTTCTTTATGTTAATTCCTCTGACTCTGGCGAGCAACACCAACCCTCTTTAAATGTTGAAAAGAGCTTTCATATAATTATTTACTGAGGTATTTGGCCATTTACTAATTGTAACCTCCTTGATTGAGTGGAGGAGTTTATGCCCTCTGGGGTAACCTTTCTATTCAAGGAGGGGCCCTGTGCGGATTTGCTCATGTTTGTGGTATTGTACCTCACTGAAGGAACCGACAGATAAACGTGTGGAGGGATGCCTGAAATCTATATACTCCCTTACAGGGACTGTTCATAGACCCACTATAACTGCCTCCTGGGCTGCAAAAGGTATTGTGGCGTGGGTTCAGGCATTAGAGGAAGAGCTTCCGAGGATATATCTGACAATGCCAGACAATACCTGTCTCACATTACCACAGCCACCTATTACATTCATGAGGCGTCCCCTGAGGCAGGAGTATTGGCAGCCAAGGCGTCGAACACGTCTGTCCTGGCTCGCCACATATTGTGGTTGAGGTCGTCGAAAGTGGACCTAGACTCCAATAAGACCTTGGAGGTGCTTCCCTTCACTTGGGACACTTTGTATGGGGAAGACCTAAATAAAATTGTGTCTGAATTAGCAGTCACTAAGACTGCTTTTCTCCCAAATACAAATCCTTCTGCACAGAAGGTAGAAGGTACCACTTTTCGTTACTTTCGACCTCAAGGAAAGCAAAGGGTCAGGCATACCCAAGACAATGTCGTGTTGCCAAAACCATTAAGCCCAAGGCAAAACAGTCCTGGGCTGCCCACCAGCCTGCTTCAATACATGACAAGCCTGCTGCATGATGGGGCGGGCCTCCCCCTGTGAGATCCCAGGGTGGGAGGCTGACTTCTTCAGTTTGCCCACGTCTGGTGAAAGACTACTTCAGACGCATGGGTATTGGAAGTTGTCTCTCACAGGTCCGCTGTCTCCTTCAAGAGACGTCCCCCTCGCCAGTTCTGCCCCATAGCTCTCCCTTTGTATCCTTTAAAGGCGCAAGCTCTACAAACAATTGAGTTCCGTCCGAAGTACAGGAGTGGTTGTGCCGGTACCTCAGTCTGAGAGGCAGAGGTTACTAATCGACCCTGTTTCTGGTCCTGAAACCCAATGGGTCTTTCCGGCCTATACTCAACCTCAAATCTCTGAACAAGTTTGTGACCGTGTCCAGGTTTCGTATGGAAATGCTGCTCAATTGTGCTGTCTATGGAACCCAGAGACTATATGGTATCCCTGGATATACAGGATGCATATCTGCATATTCCTATTGCCATGTCGCATCAGCAGTTCCTGTGGTTTTCTATCGGAACCTCCACTACCAATTCCAGGCTCTGCCATTTGGACTGGCTTTGGCTCCTCTGATCTTCACCAAAGGTCATGGCCATTATGACTGCACATCTCCGCCACCAGCCGTACTTGACGACCTGCTAATTCTGGCGAATTCGCACAAAGTCCTCCTCAGTCATCTGCAAGTGGCGGTAACCTTCCTGCAAGCCCATGGGTGGCTAATCAATTGGAAGTAGTCCTCGCTGATCCCAGCTCAGAGCATGGTGCACCTAGGGGCACTCCTGGACATGCACAGTCAAAGACTGTTTCTGTCTCCAGACAAAGTCCTGATACTTCAGGACAGGATAAGATGCTTCCCTTCATCACTCCAGAGTGTCGATACACTCGGTGATGCAAGTACTTGGTCTGATGGTGTCGGCATTTTACATGGTAGAGTACACTCAATTTCATTCACGCCCACTACAAAGGCTAATCATTTTCAAGTTGGACGGCCTGCCTCAGTGGATCAGATCTCACATGATCTCTTTGACTCCGGATGTTTGTTTGTCGCTGACCTGGTGGCTCCAGGACCAGCAGTTGAGCAGGGGCCGTCCCTTCTGTATCCCTGACTGGGACCTGATGACAACGGATGCCAGTCTGAGGGGACGGGGAGCGGTGTTGGAGCAACACTCTTTTCAAGGTCGTTGGACCATGGAGGAATCACTCCTCCTAATTAAATATTCTGGAGCTGAGGGCAGTATTCAATGCACTATCTCTTGCCCTGCCTTTGGGACGAAACAGACCTGTTCAAGTACGATCAGACAACTCCACCATGGTGGCATACATAAACCATCAAGGCAGCAATCGAAGCCGCATGGCAAGTATGGAAGTGTCAAAAATCCTTTGTTGGGCGGAACGCCATCTGCCAGCAATATCGGCAGTGTTCATTTCAGGCGTCCTAAACTGGGAAGCAGACTTTCTCAGTCGCCAGAACGTGCACGCCGAAGAGTGGAGTCTTCATCCAGAAGTCTTTCAACTCCTAGTGGACAGGTGGGGCCTACCGGTCGTAGACCTCATGACATCTCAACTCTATCACAAAGTTCCGGTCTTTGGATCTCAGACCAGGGATCCTCAAGCAGCGTTCGTGGATGTACTGGTGGTTCCATGGAATTTTCGGCTGCCTTACGTGTTCCCTCCAGTGTCATTCCTGCTCAGGGTCCTATGGAAGTACAAGATGGAGGAATGCTACTTCAAGTAGCTCCAGCGTGGCCCAGACGGCAGTAGTTCCCAGACCTACATGGTAAGTCGACCGACAAGGCATCCCCTTCTACTTTCTCAGCGACCAGACATCCTCGTACAGGGCCCTTGTCTCTATCCAGACCTTGCCAGACTGGCTTTTACCTTTTACGGCGTGGCTCTTGAAGCATCACCCCTGAGGGCCAAAGGTTTTTCTGAGGCAGTTATTCAAACTATGTTGAAGGCCCGCGGACCGGATTTTTTACAGGGTCTGAAATTCTTACTTCACCTGATGTGCATATAAGAAATATGCCTATAGATTCAGAACTTCCAGAATTCTGGCTTTTATGCAAATAGGTCTGGACTTGGGCCTTCCTCTGGCCTCCCTTAAGGTTCACATATCTGCTTTGTCTGAGTGGTTTCAGTGAAAAATTGCGTCTATACCTGACGTTCATACTTTCACTCAGGGTGTCCTACGGATTCAGCCTCCCTATGTTCTTGTGGCTCTATGGGATCTGTCTGTTGTACTACATGCCATGCAAGAGTCTCCATTTGAACCTCTTGAATCAGTGAACTTTAAATGGCTCACGGTCAAGGTCCTGATCTTGCTGGCTATTGCCTCTGCAAGACTGGTGTCGGACCTAGGCCCTTTGTCCTGTCATCCACCCTTTCTGATATTTCACCGTGACCGAGCAGTTCTACAAACTCAACGAGGTTATTTGCCTAAGGTGGTGTCATCTTTTCACAATACCAAGAGGTTGTGGTTCCCGCCTTTATCTCTTCGGACTTGTCTTCCAAAGAGCGTTCTTTGGATATGGTTAGGGCTCTCTGTATAGATGTGGAGAGGACTGGACAGGAGGTCAGATGTCCTTTTTGTCCTGTTTGGTTACCACAAACATGGCTGGCCTGCGAATAAGCAAAATTTGGCCAGATGGATTCCGATACGGTATCCGATAGATGAGTTAGAGAAAGCTAAACAAAAAGCGCTTAAACACAAATGAGAGAACCTTCTTTTAGATAAAAAGAATAAACAGCAGGCCAATCTTATACCATGGATCAGTGTACGCAAAGTAAGAATACTATAAAAAAGGTCAGAGCTCTGTGGCCAGTAGTAGCCACTGACCCTGACCTAACTGTATTACATGGGACACGATTATTAGCAGGGCACACCAGAAGTCATAATATCAGGGATGTTGTTGTGAAAACAGACATCTCCGGTTTTGGAAAACCAAATAAACAACATTTTCTAAGCCGAAAGAATGGTGCTTTCGCTGTTTGAGGTGCACCACGTGTGGCTATCTCCAAACAGGGGACACAGTGGTGCATGCCCAATAGGGGAAAAGATTTAAAATCAACTGGCCCCTGACTTGCACCTCTAGGTTTGTGGTGTATGTATTGTTTTGTCCCTGCGGGATGCAATATGTTGACAAAACCACTTGTCAATTTAAAGAGAGGATGGCGCAACATAGAACTGCTATTAGATCAGCCATCTCCACACGTTACAGTGAACAACCTGTGGCCCGACATTTTGCAGCCAAAGGACATGGGTTAGCCACAATTCGGAATAAGATTATAGATCATGTACCCCTTACATTATGTAGGGGTAACGGGCACAAAAGATTGCTTCCACTAGAGGCCCGCTGGATATTCAAATTGGTTCCCCTCATGCCTAAGGGTTTAAATGAATATATGGGGTTAAGCTGTTTTTGTAGCAGAGTACTCTTATGATTCTCATTAGTCCTAATATTATCTTTATTCTTATCGTTTCTGATCATCTAAAATAAATTTAAAGTTGGTTGTTATAGTACATTGCAGACTCAACATTGGTTTTACAACAAGTACATTTGGGTATATATTTACAGCAGGGATTAGATATTTATCCCTGATGGGAAGGATTAATTTTCATTGTATTTGGTGCATAATTTATAAATAAACATGTATAGCCCATAAACTATATGCATATTAATACAGCAATCCCGGGATGTCTTTTACATTGCTGTGCAGTTCATATGTATTGTTATATATATGGTCTAAATTGCACGTGTTTTTATTGTATACATTAGTTGGAACCAGCACTTCACACAGTGTCATACGTTTGGATTGGTGAGTTCACATTGTTATGTGACACAGTAGTGTCTGTTGACACAGATTTCAGCTAGTAAGTCACACGGCAGGTAACTGTTTATACGTTGCTGGACAACACAGTGGTGTGCTGGTTCCTAGGCAATGGCCCGCTGCCTGCAGGGGGCGGGTGCGTCACTTCCGGTTCCATGACCGGGGGTGTGGCGGCCGGGCCCGGGACGGACAGGCGGGAGCTGCCTTAGGATCGGATAGGTGTTGGTATGTCTAAATATGTTTATTATTGTTATGTATTTTAACCTTATGAAGGGGGAAACCCCGAAACGTTTATTAAAAGCGTCACAGCTATTTTTGCACGATTATTGGAGAATCTGAGTACCGATTCTTTTCCTGTTTTATATATATATATATATATATATATATATAGCAAAAATTTCCACTAATGGAAGGTGCACTCTCGCTGCAATGAATGAAGTCCGTTCATAAAAAAGACTTTTATTGGAAAGATCAAAAGCCTTATGTGTCGACGTTTCGGTCCGTGTACCGGACCTTTCTCAAGACTAATTGCTCTTTAGGTTTAACCACGTTCATCTTATACATGTGTCTAAGATCAGATCAGAAAAATCCAGTTAGATAACTAACATACAGGTAGCGTCCCGGACACAGCCATAAGTATCAGAGATATGCGTCTGATCTCACAGATCATGCTACCATGTTGCAGCGACAGGGTCAAACACGTTGAGGTGTGATGTGTGGAGGGTAAATCCAAGCGTCCCTGTGCAGCACAGGGACGCTTGGATTTACCCTCCACACATCACACCTCAACGTGTTTGACCCTGTCGCTGCAACATGGTAGCATGATCTGTGAGATCAGACGCATATCTCTGATACTTATGGCTGTGTCCGGGACGCTACCTGTATGTTAGTTATCTAACTGGATTTTTCTGATCTGATCTTAGACACATGTATAAGATGAACGTGGTTAAACCTAAAGAGCAATTAGTCTTGAGAAAGGTCCGGTACACGGACCGAAACGTCGACACATAAGGCTTTTGATCTTTCCAATAAAAGTCTTTTTTATGAACGGACTTCATTCATTGCAGCGAGAGTGCACCTTCCATTAGTGGAAATTTTTGCTGTTTGAGTGGACCTGACCAGGTTCATTAGGAGCACCCGCAACGTTGGAACCGATGAGATGAGAGTGCAGGATCAACGTGGATATATATATATATATATATATATATATATATATAATATAGAGAGAGAGCAGAGGCGTATCTAGGGTAGGGCGAGTGGGGCACGTGCCCTGGGTGCCTTGGCAGGCCCAGGAGAGGGGGGCGCCGCCGGCGGCCAGGGCATCATGCCCCACTCGCCCCCGTCACGCCGAAAGCCGAAATGTGAGGGGAGGAGAGCGCACCGTCTCTCCCTCCCCTCACCGCCGCTGAAAGCCCTAGCAGCGCTGCTGTGTCCGGCCTCCGGCGGCGTTAGCCAATCAGAGCTTGCGGACCGGCTCCTGATTGGCTGCCGGTCCGCGAGCTCTGATTGGCTAGCAAACCGGCGCCACACAGCCGCCGGAGACCTGTCCTGGAGTGGTGAGGGGAAAAAGAGGCGCTTTCCTCCCCTCACATAGAACAAGCGGCGGCGCCGCGCCGGTGACTCGGTAAGTGACCGGGGGGGAGGAGTGGGGGGGGAGCACAGTGGGGCATGTAACTGGCACAGTGGGGCATGTAACTGGCACAGTGGGGCATGTAACTGGCACAGTGGGGCATGTAACTGGCACAGTGGGGCATGTAACTGGCACAGTGTGGGGCATGTATCTGGCACAGTGAGGTATGTAACTGGCACAGTGGGGCATGCATCTGGCACAGTGAGGTATGTAACTGGCACAGTGGGGCAATGTAACTGGCACTGTGGGGCATGTATCCGGCACTGTGGGGCATTGTATTTGGCACTGGGGGGCAATGCAATTGGCACAGTGGGGCAATGTAACTGGCACAGTGGGGCAATGTAACTGGCACAGTGGGGCAATGTAACTGGCACAGTGGGGCAATGTAACTGGCACAGTGGGGCAATGTAACTGGCACAGTGGGGCAATGTAACTGGCACAGTGGGGCATGTATCAGGCACAGTGAGGGGCATGTATCTGGCACAATGAGGTATGTAACTGGCACAGTGGGGCATTGTATCTGGAACTGTGGGGCATGTATCCGGCACTGTGGGGCATTGTATCTGGCACTGAGGGGCAATGTAACTGGCACTGTGGGCCATTTTCAGTGGCCACACCCCTTCTGGAGCATGGCCACACTCCTTCTGGAGCGTGGCCACGCCTATTTTTTCGTCGCACACACATTCTTCTTTTGCTATGTTTTTTTTTTTTTTGGGGGGGGGGGGGGCGCCATTTTACCCTGGGCTCCAAAAATCCTAGTTACGCCTCTGAGAGAGAGAGAGAGAGAGAGAGAGAGAGAGAGAAAGAAAGTACCACACAGTGGAGGGTGCACTCTCACAAATAAAGAAGTCTTCAAACTTTTTTTCATAATTTATTGTAGCCTCATATGCATCGACGTTTCGATCCCAATCCGGAATCTTTTTCAAGAAAGGCTGTACTGTGCTCACAGTTTTCATAGTTAGCGTATATATATTGAATACATCTGGTGAAAACAAAAAAATTGAAAAAGGATTAAGCCACCCAAGCCCCATACTGTGGCAATGTCTCCTATGTATATATACAGTTTTCAATGTATATATATATATATATATATATATATATATATATAGTTATCCAAGAAAAACGGCACTCAGGGACTATCATATATGCAAGAAGTATATTGTAGTCAGATCAAACGTAAACGTTTTCGGGGACACAGCCCCTTCGTCAGGATCACAAGACAATGATTGTCTTGTGATCCTGACGAAGGGGCTGTGTCCCCGAAAACGTTTACGTTTGATCTGACTACAATATACTTCTTGCATATATGATCGTCCCTGAGTGCCGTTTTTCTTGGATAACTATGGATTTTCTGTGAGCTGGACACCGGGGCAATTGTTTCCCTTCTCTGAGTGCCGACTGAATTGGAGTTGGATATATATATATATATATATATACTGAAAAAACGGCTGCGGCACTCAGGGTCTTGTGAAGAAGTCAAACTGTATTGTTACATCACAAAGTAGAACACCAACGTTTCGGGGTGTCTAGCCCCGTTGTCAAGATGTGAGAGTATATCTTGACAACGGGGCTAGACACCCCGAAACGTTGGTGTTCTACTTTGTGATGTAACAATACAGTTTGACTTCTTCACAAGACCCTGAGTGCCGCAGCCGTTTTTTCAGTATAACTACTTCCACTGAGGGCACCGGGGCAAGCATCAATATATATGTATATATATATGTGTGTGTGTGTGTGTGTGTGTGTGTGTATATATATATATATATATATATATATATATATGTATATATATATATATGTATATATATATATATATATATATATATATATATATATATATATATATATATATATATATATATATATATATATATATATATATTCAAATGTAAGAACTAATACCTAAACCTCGCCACAGGTCAGTTAGTCATGTGTACCTAACCATACCCAATGCTGTCCACCCATCTCACCCCCGCATGTATAAACATGTTATACACACATCAATATCTCTACACCGGATTTGATACAAACGAATATCCCCAAATATGCAGGTGCCTCAATGTGTCAGCATACACTAACATATGCACATGAACAAAAAAATAGGATTTTGATACCTACCAGTAAATCCTTTTCTCCTAGTCCGAAGAGGATGCTGGGGATGACATCAAGACCATGGGGTATAGACGGGATCCGCAGGAGACATGGGCACTCTAAAGACTTTTCATTGGGTGTGAACTGGCTCCTCCCTCTATACCCCTCCTCCAGACCTCAGTTGTAGGAACTGTGCCCAGGGAGACTGACATTTCGAGGGAAAGAACTACTTAAACTAGTGGTGAGATATCTACCAACTCACACCCTCAACCATGCCGCACACATGGCATTCAACATAACACACGCCAACAGGCATGAACCAATTGCAGCAACATGCTGAAAACTAAGATAACACAACTTGTGTAATTCTAATAACTAAACTGCAGGTAAAGTACGCACTGGGACGGGCGCCCAGCATCCTCTACGGACTAGGAGAAAAGGATTTACCGGTAGGTATCAAAATCCTATTTTCTCATACGTCCTAGAGGATGCTGGGGATGGCATCAAGACCATGGGGTCTATACCAAAGCTCCAGTACGGGCGGGAGAGTGCGGATGACCCTGCAGCACCGATTGACCGAACTTGAGGTCTTCATCGGCCAAGGTGTCAAACTTGTAGAATTTTGCAAATATGTTTGACCCTGACCAAGTAAGTGCTCGGCAAAGTTGCAATGCCGAGACCCCCCCGGGCAGCCGCCCAGGATGAGCCCACCTTCCTAGTGGAATGGGCCTTCACCGACGTCGGTAACGGCAATCCAGCCGTAGTATGAGCGTGCTGAATCGTACTTCTGATCCAACGCGCAATAGTCTGCTTGGAAGCAGGACACCCAATCTTGTTGGGAGCATACAGGACAAACAAAGACTCTGTTTCCGTATTCAAGCTGTTCTAGCGACATAAATCTTCAAAGCCCTAACCACATCTAGAGACTTTGACTCAGTGAACGTGTCAGTAAATACTGGCACCACAATAGGTTGGTTTATGTGGAAAGATGAAACCACCTTCGGAAGAAAATGTTGACGAGTCCTCAACTCTGCCCTATCTTCATGGAAGATCAGGTAAGGGCTCTTGTGAGACAAGGCCCCCTAATTCAGACACCCGCCGCGCGGATGCCAATGCCAAAAGCATCACCACTTTCCAAGTGAGAAACTTCAACTCTCTCTCTTGTAGAGGCTCAAACCAATCTGATTGAAGGAACTACAACACCACGTTAAGGTCCCATGGTGCCACTGGAGGTACAAATGGAGGCTGGATGTGCAGAACCCCTTTCACGAAGGTCTGAACCTCTGGAAGAGAGGCCAATTGTTTTTGGAAGTACACTGACAAGGCCGAAATCTGGACCTTGATTGATCCCAATCGTAGGCCCGCCTCCACACCAGCCTGCAGAAAATGGAGAAAACGTCCCAATGTTTCAACGTTATTCCTTTCCTGGCCTGAATAAGGGTGGGGATGACTTCCTTGGGAATACCCTTTCGGGCTAGGATCCGCCGCTCAGCAGCCATGCCGTCAAACGTAGCCGCAGTAAGTCTTGATACACTCACGCCCCCCTGCTGCAGCAGGTCCTCGCGAAGAGAAAGAGGCCGAGGATCTTCTATGAGCAACTCCTGAAGATCTGGGTACCAAGCCCTCCTTGGCCAGTCTGGGGCAATGAAGATTGCTCGAACTCTTGTTCTTCTTATGATCCTGAGCACTTTGGTATCAGCGGAAGTGGAGGGAAGACATACACCGACCGGAACACCCACTGGGCCACCAGTGCATCCACTGCTATTGCTTGAGGGTCTCTCGACCTGGAACAATATTTCTGAAGCTTCTTGTTGAGATGAGATGCCATCATGTCTACTTGAGGAACTCCCCAAAGACTTGTCACCTCTGTGAAGACTTCTTGGTGTAGGCCCCACTCTCCTGGATGGAGATCGTGTCTGCTGAGGAAGTCTGCTTCCCAGTTGTCTACTCCCGGAATGAAAATTGCCGACAGAGCCTTTACATGTCTTTCTGCGCAGAGGAGGATCTTCGTCACCATTGCCGCTCTGCTTTTCGTTCCGCCCTGCCTGTTTATGTACGCGACTTCTGTTACATTGTCCGACTGGATCTGCACGGGATGATCTTGAAGAAGATGTACCGCTTGTTGAAGACGTTGTAAATGGCTCTCAATTCCAGCACGTTTATGTGAAGGCAGGCTTCCTGACTTGACCATTTTACCTGGAAGCTTTCTCCCTGAGTGACAACTCCCCAGCCTCGGAGACTTGCATCCGTGGTTACCAAGAGCCAGTCATGAATCCTGAACCTGCGTCCCTCTAGTAGGTGAGAACTGTGTAGCCACCACAGGAGCGAAATCCTGGCTTTTGACGACAGGATTATCTTCCGGGGCCTGTGTAGGTGGGATCCCGACCACTTGTTCAACAGGTCCCACTGGAATACCCTGGCATGGAACCTGCCAAACTGTATGGCCTCGTAGGCCGCCACCATCTTCCCCAACAACCGAATGCACTGATGGATCGACACACTCAATGGTTTCACTGTCTGTAGTTGTAGACTTCTGCTCCTGGGAACCTGAAGCTGCTGTGGACTTCTTTCCCTTTCCCCTTCCCCTGCCTGCAAAGAAGGGGGAACCTCTCGCTTTTTTGTTTTTATTGGGCCGAAAGGACTGCATGTGCGGGTGATATGTTTATTTTGCCGGTGCAGGCGCAGAGGGCAAAAATGTTGACTTGTCTGCGGTAGCCGCCGAGACTAATGCATCCAGTCCATCGCCAAATAAGGCCTCACCTTTATATGGGAGAGCCTCCATATTTCTTTTGGAATCTGCATCCGCGTTCCACTGGCGAATACACAATGCTCGCCGAGCCGATACTGCCATGGTAGCGGCTTGTGAACTCAAGAGTCCAATATCTTTCATTGCTTCTAGCATGTATGCGACAGCGTCTTTGATATTCCCTAACTTAAGGAGTATCTCATCTTTATCAATTGTGTCAATTTCTGATGACACGCTTTCTGACCATTTTTCAATAGCGCGACTCACCCACGCGCAAGCAACTGTGGGCCTGAGCAGCGTACCATTGGCAACATAAATGGATTTCAATGTAGTTTCCATCTTTCGGTCTGCCGGCTCTTTTTAGTGAAGCCGTGCCAGGTACAGGGAGAATTACCTTCTTTGTCAACCTGGACAGTGCACTGTCTAACACAGGGGGTGACTCCCATTTTTTCCTGTCCTCCACCGGGAAAGGATAAGCTATCTGAATTCTCTTGGGAATCCGAAATTTATTTTCGGGATTCACCCACATCCCTTCAAAGAGGGTATTAAGCTTGTGGGAAGGAGGGAAAGTGACCTTAGATTTATTTTCTTTATAGAAATAAGCCTTCTCCTGAGGTACAGGAGTGGCTTCCGTGACTTCCAGAACTTCCCTTATAGCCACAATCATATATTGTATATTTTTTGCCAATTTATGATCTATTTCCCTGGAGTCACTATCGTCGACACAAGAATCAGTGTCCGTGTCGGTATCAGTATTCACAATATTTGCAAATGGTCTCTTATGTGACCCAGAGGGGTCACCTGCAGATGGAAGAACAGAGCCCTGAAAAATCACACCCTCCACAGATTTTCTCAAGCACTCAGCATGAGATTCAGACTTGTCTAATCTCCTATTGATGTGATGCATACTATCACGTATTTCTTTCACCCATGCAGGCTCTTGGTGTGCCGGCAGCGTCACCACATTACACTTCTGTGTCCCTAAAATGGTTTCCTCCGGGGAGGAACTCCCTGCCCCTGACATGTCTTACACACGTGTACAACACACACACAGACACACTGGGACTTATTAGGGGACAGACCCACAGTAAAATCTGTCAGAGGGACACAGTTTAGGAGCAGCCAGTTCACAACCCCAGTGCCAGTATCTAATGCTTGTGAACATAGAATGCCCACTGACATGCAGCACTTTTTACACAGTAAAACACACTTGTAAAGCACCAAATTCGCTTGTGCCCCCCCCCTGTTTTGCACCCTGGATACTTGTAGTCAGAAGTGAAAGAGGACCAGCGATTTCTCTGCAGCCTGAGGAGAGAGAACATGGCACTGAGCAGTGTGCTGGCTGCATGAGGAAGAAGCTCCACCCTTTTTACCTCAGAAACTTTTCATAATATTTATACTGGCGGGGGTAAGGCTGTGCCTGGGCATCTTATGCCCCCTTTTTGCTGGTTTATAGAGGTGTTTTTGCTGCCCAGGGCGCCCCCTCCCCGCGCCCTGCACTCTGCAGTGCCTGCGTGTGTGGGCAGCAATGGCGCGCTGCGCTCCCGCCAGCCACGCTGTACCTCAGCCGTCACTTTACTTGATAGAAGATCTGTCTTCTACTTACCTGTCTTCTGACTTCTGGCTCTGTGAGGGGGATGACGGCGTGCTGTGGGAGTGAGCATCTAGGCACGGCTAGCGTTCAGTACCCTTCAGGAGCTAATGGTGTCCTGTCAGCCAGAAGCAGAGCCATGAAACTCTTCAGGAATTTGGTTCCTACTTCTGCCCCCTCAGTCCCACGAAGCAGGCAGTCTGTTGCCAGCAGTTCTCCCTGAAAATAACAAACCTAACATAAGTCTTTTCAGAGAAACTCAGTCGATCTGGGCACATTTCTAAAACTGAGGTCTGGAGGAGGGGCATAGAGGGAGGAGCTAGTTCACACCCAATGAAAAGTCTTTAGAGTGCCCATGTCTCCTGTGGATCCTGTCTATACCCCATGGTCTTGATGTCGTCCCCAGCATCCTCTAGGACGTATGAGAAACATAATTGATTGCTTGAGCTTAAGTGTACGGTCACCCCCTGTCATCAAGGGTGGTACCCAATCAATTAGCTTGCATTTTAAACTGGCTACCTGATGTTTGGCCTCTAAAAAATGACGGGCAACAGGTTTATCTGTTACACCTGCATTCAAAGCTGAATGAATAGAGGACCGGTGATTAGCCATTCGGTCCCTAAAATTTTGTGACGTTAAACCTACATAATCTAATTCACAGGGACATTTCAAAATATAAGTCACGTGATCCAATCTATAGTGTAGATGATACTTGATCTTAATATTGTGTCCAGTATGCGGATGAGTGAAAGTGGACCATGTCATCATAGATCGACAAGTGGTACAATTACCACATGAATAACTACCCAGCTTTTGTTGTAATAATTGTGCAGTAGATAATTTAGCTTCAGGATAGAGGGTAGGCCTCATTAGCATTTGTTTAAGATTTGGGCCTCTCCGATATGCCAACATAGGGGGCCTCATACGAGTAAAGGGCAGAGACAGGTCTGAATTAATAATGGACTAATGTTTGTTCAATATTTTATTAACTTGTCCAGAACAATTATCATAACGGATGGTGAATACCATTCGTCATCAGTTCTAATTTTTTTACTCCTATTTCCACCTATAAATATTTGCCGGGCCTTATCTAAGCAACATGATAAAACTCTAGTTTTGTAACCTCGTTCCAAAAGATGCCCAATAACTTCCATTTCTCTAACGTCCTAGAGGATGCTGGGGACTCCGTAAGGACCATGGGGAATAGACGGGCTCTGCAGGAGATAGGGCACTTTAAGAAAGCTTTGGATTCTGGGTGTGCACTGGCTCCTCCCTCTATGTCCCTCCTTCAGACCTCAGTTTTACACTGTGCCCAGAGGAAGATGGGCGCACTGCAGGGAGCTCTCCTGAGTTCTTTGCATTAGAAAGCATTTTTGTTGGATTTTTCTATTTTTACAGGGAGCACTGCTGGCAACAGGCTCCCTGCATCGAGGGACTGGGGAGAGAGGAGCAGACCTACTTAAATGATAGGATCTGCTTCCTCGGCTACTGGACACCATTAGCTCCAGAGGGGGTGAACACAGGTTCGTCCTGGGCGTCCACCCCCGGAGCCACGCCGCCGTTCTCCTCACAGAGCCAGAAGAACAGAAGCAAGAAGACGTCTCAGGCGGCAGAAGCCTTCAGCGGCTTCACTGAGGTAACACACAGCACCGCAGCTGTGCGTCATTGCTCCACACACCTCACACACTCCGGTCACTGTATGGGTGCAGGGCGCAGGGGGGGCGCCCTGGGCAGCAATAATAACACCTCAAAACATGGCAAAAAGGTATATACATGTACAGCTGGGCACTGTACATGTATATAAAAGAGCCTCCGCCATTTTTACACAAATTTGAGCGGGACCGAAGCCCGCCGCCGAGGGGGCGGGGCTTCTTCCTCAGCACTCACCAGCGCCATTTTTCTCTCCACAGAACGCTGAGAGGAAGCTCCCCGGACTCTCCCCTGCTTACACACGGTGAAGGGGTGTTTAAAAGAGAGAGGGGGGGGGGGGGGGCACATAATTGGCGGATAAGATATTATACAGCGCTGCTGGGGAAAAACATTGGTCATTGCGCTGGGGTGTGTGCTGGCATACTCTCTCTCTGTCTCTCCAAAGGGCCTTAAAGGGGATACTGTCTTCAGAAAAGAGTTTCCCTGGGTGTATGAAGTGTGTCGGTACGTGTGTGTCGACATGTTTGACGAGGAAGGCTCGCTTAATGTGGAGGGGGGAAGGGTTTGAATGTCAGGCCGACACCGGACTGGGTGGATATGCTGAATGTCTTAAATGCAAATGTGAATCTCCTGCATAAAAGGTTAGACAAGGCTGAGACTAGGGATCAGTCAGGTAGCCAGACCGTGCCTGTCCCTGTGGCGCCAGGTCCTTCAGGGTCTCAAAAGCGCCCCATATCCCAGGTCGCTGACACAGATATCGACACAGATACTGACTCTAGTGTCGACTATGAGGATGCAAAATTACAGCCGAAGGTGGCAAAGGGTATTAGATACATGATTATTGCCATAAAAGAGGTTTTGCATATCACTGAGGAACCCCCTGTCCCTGACACGAGGGTTCACATGTATAAAGGGAAAAAGCCTGAGGTCACGTTTCCGTCCTCATTTGAGCTAAGCGAATTGTGCGAAAAGGCTTGGGAGTCTCCGGATAGGAGACTACATGTTCCCAAAAGGATTCTTATGGCGTATCCTTTTCCACAGAAGGATAGGATACGATGGGAATCTTCGCCTACAGTAGACAAGGCACTGACACGCTTATCCGAATACTGCTTCCCTCAAGGATCCTGCTGATCGCAAGCAGGAAATTACCATGAAGCACATTTACACACATTCAGTAACTATCGTTAGACCGGCCATGGCGTCGGCCTGGGTTTGTAGTGCTGTCGTGGCATGGGCAGACTCCTTATCTACGGAGATTGACACCTTAGATAGGGATACCATTCTAATGACCATTGAGCATATCAGAGATGCTGCCTTGTATATGAGGGATGCTCATAGAGACATTTGTTTACTAAGCTCCAGAATAAACGCTATGTCTATTTCTGCTAGGCGACTCTTGTGGACCCGACAGTGGACGGGAGACGCCGACTCAAAGCGGCATATGGAGTCATTGCCTTACAAGGGGGAGGAGTTGTTTGGAGAAGGCCTCTCGGACCTTGTCTCTACTGCTACGGCCGGTAAATCGAATTTTTTACCTTATGTTCCCCTGCAGCATGCTAAGAAGGTACCGCATTATCAAATGCAGTCCTTTCGTTCCAATAAAAGCAAGAAGGTACGAGGATCGTCCTTTGTTGCCAGAGGTAAAGGCAAGGGAAAAAAGCTGCACTCGGCTAGTTCCCAAGAGCAGAAGTCCTCCCCTACTTCCGCAAAGTCCACCGCATGACGCTGGGGCTTTCCAAAGGGGTGGGGGGTCAGATCAAGTGGGGGCACGTCTTTGTCTGTTCAGCCACGTCTGGGTTCTCTCACAGGTGGATCCCTGGGCAATAGAGATTGTTTCCCAGGGATACAGACTGGAATTCGAAGACATGCCTCCTTGCCGGTTTTTCAAATCGGCTCTGCCGGCTTCCCCGTCGGAGAGGGAGCTGGTGTTAGCTGCAATTCACAAATTGTACATTCAACAGGTGATAGTCAAAGTTCCTCATCTCCAGCAAGGAGAGGGTTATTATTTATCCCTGTTTGTGGTACCGAAACCGGACGGTTCGGTCAGACCCATTTTAAATCTGAAATCCCTGAACCTGTACTTGAAGAGGTTCAAGTTCAAAATGGAGTCGCTCAGAGCGGTCATCGCCAGCCTGGAGGGAGGGGATTGGATGGTGTCCCTGGACATAAAGGATGCGTACCTTCATGTTCCGATTTTCCCTCCTCACCAGGCGTTCCTGAGATTTGCAGTACAGGACTATCACTACCAATTTCAGACGTTGCCGTTTGGTCTTTCCACGGCCCCGAGAATTTTCACCAAGGTAGTGGCGGAAATGATGGTGCTCCTGCGCAGACAGGGCGTCACAATTATTCCGTACTTGGACGATCTCCTCATAAAGGCGAGATCTCGGGAGAAGTTGCTGGACAGCGTGTCTCTGTCCGTGAAGACGTTGCAGAGGCACGGCTGGATTCTCAATTTACCGAAATCCCAGCTAGTCCCTACAACGCGTCTGCCCTTTTTGGGCCTGATTCTAGACACAGACCAAAAAAGAGTTTTTCTTCCAGTGGAGAAGGGTCAGGAGCTCATAGCTCTGGTCAGGAACCTATTGAAGCCAAAAAAGGTTTCAGTGCATCATTGCACGAGGGTTCTGGGGAAGATGGTGGCTGCATACGAGGCCATCCCCTTCGGCAGGTTCCATGCAAGGACCTTTCAATGGGACCTATTGGACAAATGGTCCGGGTCCCATCTACACATGCAAAAACGGATCACCCTGTCTCCCAGGGCCAGGGTGTCTCTCCTATGGTGGCTGCGCAGTGCTCACCTCCTGGAGTGTCGCAGGTTCGGCATTCGGGACTGGGTCCTGGTGACCACGGACACGAGCCTCCGAGGTCGGGGAGCTGTCGCACTAGGAAGAAATTTCCAGGGTCTCTGGTCAAGCCTAGAGACTGGTCTCCATATCAATGTCCTGGAGTTGAGGGCCATATACAACGCCCTACGCCAAGCGGAGGAATGGCTTCGGAACAAACCGGTTCTGATTCAGTCAGACAATGTCACGGCAGTGGCTCATGTAAACCGTCAAGGCGGCACAAGGAGCAGAGTGGCCATGGCAGAGGCGACCAGGATTCTACGCTGGGCGGAAGGCCATGTAAGCGCACTATCAGCAGTGTTCATCCCGGGGGTGGACAACTGGGAGGCGGACTTTCTCAGCAGGCATGACCTGCATCCGGGAGAGTGGGGACTTCATCAAGAAGTCTTCACACAGATCACGGATCGGTGGGGACTGCCTCAGATAGACATGATGGCGTCCCGCCTCAACAAAAAGCTAAAGAGGTATTGCGCCAGGTCAAGAGACCCTCAGGCGGTTGTGGTAGACGCTCTGGTGACACCTTGGGTGTTCAGATTGGTCTATGTGTTTCCTCCTCACCTCTCATACCCAAGGTGTTGAGGATAATAAGAATAAGAAGGGTCAGTACAATCCTCACTGTTCCAGATTGGCCAAGGAGGACTTGGTTGGTATCCGGATCTGCAAGAGTTGCTCACAGAAGATCCGTGGCCTCTTCCTCTAAGGCAGGACCTGCTGCAGCAGGGGCCCTGTCTGTTCCAAGACTTACCGCGGCTGCGTTTGACGGCATGGCGGTTGAACGCCGGATCCTAGCGGAAAAAGGGATTCCGGAGGAGGTCATTCCTACCCTGATCAAGGCTAGGAAGGACGTACGTCGAAACATTATCACCGTATATGGCGAAAATATGTTTCTTGGTGTGAGGCCAGAACTGCTGCTACGGAGGAGTTCCAGTTGGGCCGTCTGCTTCACTTCCTTCAAACGGGAGTGAATTTGGGCCATAAAGGTTCAAATTTCGGCCTTATCCATTTTCTTTCAAAGAGAATTGGCTTCTCTTCCTGAAGTACAGACTTTTGTGAAGGGCGTGCTGCATATTCAGCCTCCCTTTGTGCCTCCGGTGGCGCCTTGGGACCTTAACGTGGTATTAAGTTTCCTCAAGTCACCTTGGTTTGAACCACTCAAAACAGTAGAGTTGAAATACTTCACTTGGAAAGTGGTCATGTTGTTGGCCTTAGCTTCTGCAAGGCGGGTTTCGAAATTGGTGGCTTTATCATATAAAAGCCCATACCTGATTTTTCACGTGGATAGGGCAGAGTTGAGGACTCGTCCTCAATTTCTGCCCAAGGTGGTCTCATCTTTTCATATGAACCAACCTATTGTCGTACCTGTGGCTACACGGGACTTGGAGGATTCCGAGTCCCTGGATGTGGTCAGGGCTTTGAAGATTTATGTGACCAGAACGGCTAGGATCAGGAAGACCGAAGCTCTGTTTGTTCTGTATGCGGCCAACAAGGTTGGTGCTCCTGCTTCAAAGCAGACTATTGCTCGCTGGATCTGTAACACGATTCAGCAGGCACATTTTTCGGCAGGATTGCCATTGCCTAAATCGGTTAAGGCCCATTCCACTAGGAAGGTGGGCTCTTGGGCGGCTGCCCGAGGGGTCTCGGCACTACAACTGTGCCGAGCTGCTACTTGGTCGGGGTCAAACACCTTTGCAAAGTTCTATAAGTTTGATACCCTGGCTGAGGAGGACCTCCTGTTTGCTCAATCGGTGCTGCAGAGTCATCCGCACTCTCCCGCCCGTTTGGGAGCTTTGGTATAATCCCCATGGTCCTTACGGAGACCCCAGCATCCTCTAGGACGTTAGAGAAAATAAGATTTTACTTACCGGTAAATCTATTTCTCGTAGTCCCGTAGAGGATGCTGGGCGCCCGTCCCAAGTGCGGACTTCTTCTGCAAGACTTGTATATAGTTATTGCTGACATAAGGGTTATGTTATAGTTGATCGGGTTTGAACCGAGGCTATGTTATTGTTCATACTGTTAACTGGGTAGTTTATCACAAGTTATACGGTGTGATTGGTATGGCTGGTATGAATCTTGCCCTTAGATTTACAAAAATCCTTTCCTCGTACTGTTCATCTCCTCTGGGCACAGTTTCTCTAACTGAGGTCTGGAGGAGGGACATAGAGGGAGGAGCCAGTGCACACCCAGAATCCAAAGCTTTCTTAAAGTGCTCTATCTCCTGCGGAGCCCATCTATTCCCCATGGTCCTTACGGAGTCCCCAGCATCCTCTACGGACTACGAGAAATAAAATTTACCGGTAAGTAAAATCTTATTATTACTGCTCTTGGAATTTATCCTCCTAACCCGTAGATATTGCAAAACTGGCAAATTATCCTTCAACACTGGAGGATGATGACAGGTAGCATGAAGGGTAAGATTGAGATCGGTGGATTTTCGAAAAAGAGTGGTGACCAGAGTCCCCAACTTTGCTGATGGAAACATCTAAAAAACGAATGTCCGTAGAGGAAATTACAGACGTAAATCTAATAGGACACTCAAACCGATTCAGATCGGCAACCATCGAAAAAATTCTTCCTCTGTGTCTTGCCACAGTAAAAAGACATCATCAATGAAGCGTCGATAAAAAAAAGATTTGATGTCCATACCGTGGGAAAATATGGGTAGACTCATACCAGGTCATATACAAGTTGGCATACGACGGGGCCAAATTAGACCTCATCGCTGTGCCTGACAATTGCAGAAAGAACATGTATTTATACATGAAGTGGTTACATTTGAGAACCAACTCAGTTAGTTCCAGGATATACTCAGTGGGTACACTAGGAACAGGACATTGCGTTAAAGCAGCTCTCAGGGTCTCTAACCCCTCATTATGTGGTATAACAGTATAAAACAGTATATTTGTATAACATTTGTGCAATATGTGTGTTTCGTGTAAATGTGTTGTATGTATGTATGTATGTATGTATATATTGTTCTGTGTGGGTGTGTGTATATTTTAAGTTTTGTTGTTAAAAAATGTGTGTATTTTGGGCTGCTCACTATCCTGCCAGGTTCCTGATGGCAATGATTAATCGCTCATTTGGTATAAAGTAATGCGCATGACAATTAGTGCATATACTATACCTTGCCCCAAGATGTCAGCAGTAATGTGTCATATTTTGATATACTGAGCCGTATTATGCACCTCACTATGGCATATAGTATTTTGTAAATAGAGTGTGGAACGCATATTTAATTTGCTTTACGAACTGAGTGCAACGTATAGCCCTTCCGGTTTCCAGTCTGGTGGCACGCATGGTCCCTTCTATTTCCGGTCGGGTGGAACGCATGGCGTTCCCGGAGGGGCGATGCGCTGTGGTTTTGCTCGGGTTGCGTGGGTGTTGTGGGGTTTCGGTGATGTTCTTCTTTGGTCTCTAGGTGTTGGATTGTTTTGTGCCTTTTTGGGCACTTTGGGTGGATTGTACGAGTTTTCACTGTTATGGTTCTGAGCATTGATCCCCAGTGAGGCACTTCCAGATTATGCACTATATATACCTAAATCTATCAATTCACACTGTGCACCCCACTATGAACTCCCTTCAGTATGTAGATTGTAAACTAAGGGGGGCCGATCTCATTCCTCCTCCAGCTGTCAGACTAGGGGAACCTGCAGCCACATACCACCGATGTTTGGCTTACATTGGAAGTAAGAAAGCCAATACCGGGATTGGGATCGACGGGATCCCGGGATATTGGCCCAAAAACGGCCGGGCAGGGGCAAACGCAGGATTTAGCGAGAAGGTTATCCGTGGGTGGGTGTGTATGCATATATCCATGTAATTGTAATATATATATATATATATATATATATATATATATATATATATACCAATACAATTCAGTCGGCACTCCTTGCTTCTAAATTACTGGTCCCGGTGTCCTGTGCAATATTCTGAAACATACCCATACAATAGGCACGGCACTCCAGGGACTCGTTGCAGAAAAACTTTAATTAAGGTGCTGTGATCAACATGTTTCGGGGCATGCGCCCCTTCGTCAGGACCCACCAAAACAAACAGGACATACACACAAAGAACATTTATATACCTGATGCCAGAACTCACCTGTTGCCGGCGTCCGCAGCCGCTGCTGCTGATTCACACCCGGGGTCTCACTTCCGGGTTACGCAAGCCGTGGTTGCTAGGCAACCCTTGGCTTGCGCTCCTGTTGTGTGAGTCCGGCTTCCGTGTTGTCAAGCAGTGCGGCATGTGAGCGGACCTGGCAAAACAAGCAAGCATAATAAGTTTAAAAACAATAATAACAATAATATTAAAAACGTTTGCCTGACAATACAAAAGCCTGGATATTCACATATACATACAATAAACGGTTAACCATATAGATCATATCTCATTCGCAAAAGCTCGAGGTTATCAATTAGGGGATAAACTACACGTACACCACGCCATTATAAAGCACCTCATCTCAGGCTATTCCAGTTAATTTTGTCGTTTAATCCGTCTGGTGCTATAGTGCCTAATCTAACAATCCATCTGGATTCCAGGATGCACAGAGCTTTGATGCGATCTCCTCCCCGTGGGGATTCCACTACATGATCTATTATAAAGTGCTTCAGATCAGACAAGGAATGGCCCATCATTCTAAAATGACGGGCCACAGGTTGGTCCATAGATTTACCTTCAGCTGATAAATGGATGGCAGACCTGTGCAGAGCCATCCGCTCCCGGAATTTGCGGGAGGTCTGCCCCACATAATATAAACCACAGGGACATGTAATCACGTACACCACAAAAGATGAAGTGCACGTGAGCACATGCCGGATGTCATACTTTTTCTGTGAGTGTGGATGTTTAAACGATTTACAGGTCACCATATATCTGCATGTAGTGCAGTTATGGCAACCGTAACAACCTGCTGGTTTCACATACACATTAGGTAATTTGGGGATCCCTCTCCCTGTAATGTCAGTGATCATGAGCCTATCTCTAAGGTTACGGCCCCTTTTAAATGCTGCTATAGGCCGTACATCTTTAAAACAAGATAGATCCTTGTCTGAGGCTACAATTGGCCACAGGGCCTTAGTGGCTCGATTAATTACAGGACTGGCTGTTGTGAAACTGCTAACCCAAGGGAGGACTTTAGCAGATGGTTTGGTACGTGACTGTAGTAATTGAATTCTAGGTATTTTTAACACCTGTTGTTTGTTATCCTGAAGCATTTTAGGATCATAGCCCCGAGCTGTAAATTTGGCTATTAATCTATCAATGGATATTGCTGCTTTTAGCGGATCACTTGAAATCCTAGCCACCCTCATCATTTGAGAGCGGGGTAAACCCCGCTTCAACGATGATGGGTGATGGCTTGAAGCGAGCAAAAAGGTATTTCTATCCACGTCTTTATGAAATACCTCTGTTGCTATCCTCCCTTCAATAATATTTACTTGTACATCTAGAAAATGTGCCTGAACTTCACTATACTGCATGGTGAATTTCACTGCCGATGTCCCACCATTGATCTCGTCTAATGCATTCTTTAATGAATCTATGTTGCCGGTCCACAGTACAAAAATATCATCGATATAACGAGTATATACTTTGATATTACCAGCTATCTCTGCCTGATTCAAAAACAATTGCTCTTCTTGCTCAAACATATAAACGTTGGCGTACGACGGGGCCACCGGGGACCCCATCGCACACCCCCGTTGCTGTAAATAATATTGACCGTCATAGAAAAAATAATTTCTATAGAGGGTCAACTCCAACAGTTTCAAAAAGAGATCATGATTAAATAATGCAGGATCAAGGAATTGTTGTAAGAAATTTTTCATAGCTCGCAATCCACCCTCATGGGGGATTGACGTATAAAGACTACATACGTCTAGGCAGCATAACCATGTTCCCTTAGGTACTTGGGAAACATCACCTAACAGTTTCAGAAATTCTGTGGTATCTTTCAAGAAAGTCTCCTTCTTACTCAACAATGGTTGAAGCAGATAGTCCAATAATTGAGCCACAGAATAATATAAGGAACCCCGCGCCGATATAATCGGTCGACCGGGCGGATTCCTACTATCTTTGTGTAGTTTCGGCAATGTGTATAGTGCCGGCACCTTCGGATGATCCACTAATAAGGCATTGCAGATCTTGGGGGTGATGTGTTGTTGTTGGACAGCTACTCCCAACATCTCACGTAGTTCCTTTTGAAATTTGCTTGTAGGATTCCCAGGTAAACGACTGTATACTCCTTTTTCGGAGAGCTGTTGCTCAATTTCATGGCGGTAGTCAGTGATGTCTTGTACCACAATGGCCCCGCCCTTGTCGGCTGGCCTGATAATTATATCCTCATAGGTACTCAAACTTTTTACCGCAGAGGCTTCCTCTCTGGAAAGATTTTTGTGTACTTTACCAGGTGCCATTCTAAATCTCGTCACTGAATCATGTAGTAAACGGTCAAACGTTTTTAGTGATGGATTGACCGACACTGGATCAAATTTCGATCTAGTCTTGCCCATTAAGAACAATTCAAGCGGCGAGCTCTCTGATGTCAGCTTTTGATGTTGAAAATGTTCCTTTAAACGCAAATTTCTGGAGAACTTGTGATGGTCAAGTCTCCATGTAAATTCATCGTGCATGTTGGTAGGCACGAAGGCCAAGCCTTTCTGTAATACTTGAATTTCTGATGGCTGCAATGTCCTTTTTGATAGATTAAAGATCAGGCTGTCTTTTTTGCGGGGGGGATTGCGCCTGACTTCTCTTGTTTCTTTTATTCTGCCCGCCCCTGCGGGTGGTCTTTCTCCACCCCTCTGGGTGGCCCCACCTTTGCCTAAAGGGATCCTCTCTGATGTAGTTGCTTCGTCTGATTCAGAGATTGCGAATTCACTATCGCTGTTGTTTTGAGGCGTTGGAGTATGATATTGTGGACGCCGAGGTTGCCACGGTCTGCGGCGTCGTTCTACGGCATTGTTACGTGTTGCCGATGCGCTCCCAGACAGCCACCTGTAGATTTTGTTCTCCTCATAGTCAGCGTCAACTGTATGTTTTTTGTTCTTTTTGAATTTAATTAGGTTCTTCTTATATTGGTCGCATTGTTGTTGTAGTTTGTTAAGCCAACTTGAATTGGCTACATCTTCCAATATATCCCGGTGGGTGTTCTCAAATGCTGAGATCTTCGTGCGTGTCACCTGTAGTTCACGGCCAGCTTCTTCTATGACCAGTACCATTAGGTCTAGCGCACACTTGTTGAGGATCCCTATCCACTTTCGTACAAACTCAGGGTTTTGTCTGCCAATCGTTGGCACATTTGCCACTCTAAAACCCCGCGGGATTTTCCGTTCGCGTACATAATCGGATAGGGATGTTCCGTGCATGAGATAGTCTATTTCACGTCTTTTCAATTTGAATAATTGGAAATGCATCTCCTCTAAGTTGTGAACTGGGTCAGTTGTTGTCACTGGCTCTTTGAACAGGATTTGCTGCACCTGATCTGCAGTGAAGCTGAAAGTCTCACAGGGGGGGACTTTGAAATCCCTGCATCCACTAGCCTCATGTGTCTCCAATACCTCCATAGTTGGTTCCATAATGGTTATATACTCGTATCAGCACTAAATTGTTGCTGATGCCTTATCCAGTTGCTGTTGCAGGCAAACGGCAAATGATTAATCAGTGTAATCCCAGTGGAATCAAAGATATAAATGTCTCTTTTAGCTATTCATAGCTGTGGTGCCATACAACCGATGTGGAAAAAATCCAATGTCTTCCACAACACATGTACCAATACAATTCAGTCGGCACTCCTTGCTTCTAAATTACTGGTCCCGGTGTCCTGTGCAATATTCTGAAACATACCCATACAATAGGCACGGCACTCCAGGGACTCGTTGCAGAAAAACTTTAATTAAGGTGCTGTGATCAACATGTTTCGGGGCATGCGCCCCTTCGTCAGGACCCACCAAAACAAACAGGACATACACACAAAGAACATTTATATACCTGATGCCAGAACTCACCTGTTGCCGGCGTCCGCGTCCGCAGCCGCTGCTGCTGATTCACACCCGGGGTCTCACTTCCGGGTTACGCAAGCCGTGGTTGCTAGGCAACCCTTGGCTTGCGCCCCTGTTGTGTGAGTCCGGCTTCCGTGTTGTCAAGCAGTGCGGCATGTGAGCGGACCTGGCAAAACAAGCAAGCATAATAAGTTTAAAAACAATAATAACAATAATATTAAAAACGTTTGCCTGACAATACAAAAGCCTGGATATTCACATATACATACAATAAACGGTTAACCATATAGATCATATCTCATTCGCAAAAGCTCGAGGTTATCAATTAGGGGATAAACTACACGTACACCACGCCATTATAAAGCACCTCATCTCAGGCTATTCCAGTTAATTTTGTCGTTTAATCCGTCTGGTGCTATAGTGCCTAATCTAACAATCCATCTGGATTCCAGGATGCACAGAGCTCTGAATCAGACGAAGCAACTACATCAGAGAGGATCCCTTTAGGCAAAGGTGGGGCCACCCAGAGGGGTGGAGAAAGACCACCCGCAGGGGCGGGCAGAATAAAAGAAACAAGAGAAGTCAGGCGCAATCCCCCCCGCAAAAAAGACAGCCTGATCTTTAATCTATCAAAAAGGACATTGCAGCCATCAGAAATTCAAGTATTACAGAAAGGCTTGGCCTTCGTGCCTACCAACATGCACGATGAATTTACATGGAGACTTGACCATCACAAGTTCTCCAGAAATTTGCGTTTAAAGGAACATTTTCAACATCAAAAGCTGACATCAGAGAGCTCGCGGCTTGAATTGTTCTTAATGGGCAAGACTAGATCGAAATTTGATCCAGTGTCGGTCAATCCATCACTAAAAACGTTTGACCGTTTACTACATGATTCAGTGACGAGATTTAGAATGGCACCTGGTAAAGTACACAAAAATCTTTCCAGAGAGGAAGCCTCTGCGGTAAAAAGTTTGAGTACCTATGAGGATATAATTATCAGGCCAGCCGACAAGGGCGGGGCCATTGTGGTACAAGACATCACTGACTACCGCCATGAAATTGAGCAACAGCTCTCCGAAAAAGGAGTATACAGTCGTTTACCTGGGAATCCTACAAGCAAATTTCAAAAGGAACTACGTGAGATGTTGGGAGTAGCTGTCCAACAACAACACATCACCCCCAAGATCTGCAATGCCTTATTAGTGGATCATCCGAAGGTGCCGGCACTATACACATTGCCGAAACTACACAAAGATAGTAGGAATCCGCCCGGTCGACCGATTATATCGGCGCGGGGTTCCTTATATTATTCTGTGGCTCAATTATTGGACTATCTGCTTCAACCATTGTTGAGTAAGAAGGAGACTTTCTTGAAAGATACCACAGAATTTCTGAAACTGTTAGGTGATGTTTCCCAAGTACCTAAGGGAACATGGTTATGCTGCCTAGACGTATGTAGTCTTTATACGTCAATCCCCCATGAGGGTGGATTGCGAGCTATGAAAAATTTCTTACAACAATTCCTTGATCCTGCATTATTTAATCATGATCTCTTTTTGAAACTGTTGGAGTTGACCCTCTATAGAAATTATTTTTTCTATGACGGTCAATATTATTTACAGCAACGGGGGTGTGCGATGGGGTCCCCGGTGGCCCCGTCGTACGCCAACGTTTATATGTTTGAGCAAGAAGAGCAATTGTTTTTGAATCAGGCAGAGATAGCTGGTAATATCAAAGTATATACTCGTTATATCGATGATATTTTTGTACTGTGGACCGGCAACATAGATTCATTAAAGAATGCATTAGACGAGATCAATGGTGGGACATCGGCAGTGAAATTCACCATGCAGTATAGTGAAGTTCAGGCACATTTTCTAGATGTACAAGTAAATATTATTGAAGGGAGGATAGCAACAGAGGTATTTCATAAAGACGTGGATAGAAATACCTTTTTGCTCGCTTCAAGCCATCACCCATCATCGTTGAAGCGGGGTTTACCCCGCTCTCAAATGATGAGGGTGGCTAGGATTTCAAGTGATCCGCTAAAAGCAGCAATATCCATTGATAGATTAATAGCCAAATTTACAGCTCGGGGCTATGATCCTAAAATGCTTCAGGATAACAAACAACAGGTGTTAAAAATACCTAGAATTCAATTACTACAGTCACGTACCAAACCATCTGCTAAAGTCCCCCCTTGGGTTAGCAGTTTCACAACAGCCAGTCCTGTAATTAATCGAGCCACTAAGGCCCTGTGGCCAATTGTAGCCTCAGACAAGGATCTATCTTGTTTTAAAGATGTACGGCCTATAGCAGCATTTAAAAGGGGCCGTAACCTTAGAGATAGGCTCATGATCACTGACATTACAGGGAGAGGGATCCCCAAATTACCTAATGTGTATGTGAAACCAGCAGGTTGTTACGGTTGCCATAACTGCACTACATGCAGATATATGGTGACCTGTAAATCGTTTAAACATCCACACTCACAGAAAAAGTATGACATCCGGCATGTGCTCACGTGCACTTCATATTTTGTGGTGTACGTGATTACATGTCCCTGTGGTTTATATTATGTGGGGCAGACCTCCCGCAAATTCCGGGAGCGGATGGCTCTGCACAGGTCTGCCATCCATTTATCAGCTGAAGGTAAATCTATGGACCAACCTGTGGCCCGTCATTTTAGAATGATGGGCCATTCCTTGTCTGATCTGAAGCACTTTATAATAGATCATGTAGTGGAATCCCCACGGGGAGGAGATCGCATCAAAGCTCTGTGCATCCTGGAATCCAGATGGATTGTTAGATTAGGCACTATAGCACCAGACGGATTAAACGACAAAATTAACTGGAATAGCCTGAGATGAGGTGCTTTATAATGGCGTGGTGTACGTGTAGTTTATCCCCTAATTGATAACCTCGAGCTTTTGCGAATGAGATATGATCTATATGGTTAACCGTTTATTGTATGTATATGTGAATATCCAGGCTTTTGTATTGTCAGGCAAACGTTTTTAATATTATTGTTATTATTGTTTTTAAACTTATTATGCTTGCTTGTTTTGCCAGGTCCGCTCACATGCCGCACTGCTTGACAACACGGAAGCCGGACTCACACAACAGGAGCGCAAGCCAAGGGTTGCCTAGCAACCACGGCTTGCGTAACCCGGAAGTGAGACCCCGGGTGTGAATCAGCAGCAGCGGCTGCGGACGCGGACGCCGGCAACAGGTGAGTTCTGGCATCAGGTATATAAATGTTCTTTGTGTGTATGTCCTGTTTGTTTTGGTGGGTCCTGACGAAGGGGCGCATGCCCCGAAACATGTTGATCACAGCACCTTAATTAAAGTTTTTCTGCAACGAGTCCCTGGAGTGCCGTGCCTATTGTATGGGTATATATATATATATATACATATATATATACATATATTTATACAGATGGAGCCATGCTCATTGAGCGTGGCTACATCGCAGGAGAGGGGTGCCCGGCGTGCCTCCGCCCAAGCACGCTGGCGAGCGCACAAAGACTCTCCCATTCACTGGGCGCACTCAATCGCAGATGGAGCCACAATTAGCGTGGCTCCATCTGTGTATGTGTATTTACACACATGCACATACATATATAGCACACACACATACACAAACACACATGATACATACTGTACATACACAAGCACAAACACATACATACAAACATACAAATACAGTCACACATGAACATAGACTCCACACTTACATATAGAGCATTATATGTAATCCACCAGGCGCTGAGAGCAGTGTGATAGGACGGAGGGAGCTGCTGTGGCTGAGCATGCGCAGCCAGCAGCCCCCCCCCCCCCCCCCGAGCCCAGGGACATTCTGCAAGCAGAGAGCTACTTAACTCTCTGCTGCTGCAGCTCCACCGAGGCGGTTGCAGCTTTTGTTGAGACCGAGACACAGCTGTCTCCGTCTCAAAATAGAAAATTCAACTCTTCAGGGGGGGTTTCCAGGTACTCAGAAACCCCCCTTCCCTGTGTGCGCCACTGCCGGGATTCAATCCCGGGATTGGAATATCCTATCCCAGGGATTTCTGGATCAGGTGGCCATTTGATTTTGTAATGCCTGAATTCATAGGTCACGCTGCGCAGCCAGCCGTCACCCGCAGGAAGTGTCCCACCCTCCCCCCAGCCGGTGTTGGATGGTAAATTATGGGAGCAGGGTGGGGGGACAGCCACACAGGGAATAATCCAATCCTAGGTATCCCGGGATCCCCGGGATTTACCAATTTTCAATCCCGATGCCTGGAATTGGCCTCCCTACTTGGAAGGGTGGGCAATACAAAAAGCAGAATGTGTAGGGATGGTCAAAGTGTGCTCAGACAGCTTGTTTTTCAACTCTTATATTGTTCTCCATTACTTACTTGTTTGTTTTACTAGAGAGCAATAATTTGGCTATATAGTGCTCCTGTTTTATGACCTCTCACATGTTTCATTTCAGGGAGGAGCGTATTATTTCTTGGAGCACGTTACTGCAGATCCTTCCTCATGGAACTATTTTTTCCAGATAATTTTGGATCCGACCTGGAAATATATAGGGGATGGATGTAAACTTACAAAGGAAACATGGAAATACCTGGAAAAAGCCAATTTTTCACAAGTGAAACTTAGACACATCACGGCTCCATTTAAATGGAGCCCAATCAAACCCCACATTGTTGGGTATGCTGTAAAATAAGTGGTACGTAAATCTTGTTTAGCCATTATTCATGGGATGAAAGAAATGTCTGTCTAGCACCTAAACAATGGTTATTTTTACATATTGGTTCAGAAATTCAAGATTTATTTCAGTATGTGATCCACAATGAATGACTATGCTTCAGTTAGTATCTGTTTATTACAAAAAAAAAAATCCAGTTTATTTAAAAATGTAATAAAATGGACTTACTTCACTTTAGCTGCCATCTGCTGCCAGTTCTTCCCCTGGTGACACCTTCGGCTACCGAGCGAGACCCCTGATTACATTTGGTCAGAAATTTAATATTTACAAGTTAGTAAGAAGTGAGGACAATATGATGCAGCCTGCTTTATAGGTTGGGCCTACTTTGTGGACTCTCAGCTTCATCCATCAGCTACTAAAGATGGGTAATAGTACTTTTAGCAAACCTACAAGTGGGATATAATCACCAGCAGAGGGAAATGGTGATTTATGAGCATTTTTCTGATTCTTGCTTTAGTAAACTAACCTTACACTGTTGCATGCAGACATTAACAAGATGAAATGGCTAGTGATCTTTCAGTCTGAAAAGGACCACACAAAAAAAAAGAAAAAAAGGCTAGGAAGAAACAAAAGTAAAAAAGTACTGGTACAAGTTAATAAATCATAATTAACAATAACAGATTGGACTTGCTTGATATTATAGAAACTTCATTTATATAATGACTGCTGATAACAATGATGTCATCACTCTTGCAAATGGTGACAGTTTGTATGAATTCTGACCCATCTTACCAATGAGGAGAGTGAGATGGTAGAGGTGGGGAGAAAGTGTCGGGCCTGGAAAGGAAGAACAAGGGGACGGGACAGAGTGATGGGAGGGGGGTAGACAGAGAAAAAAATAAATACAAACCATACAATACATTACAACTAGTAAATAATAATACAAGTCTATAATATAAATATCTGACTTAAAAAGTAAAATATTTACACATCTGTATGTCAAGGGTTCCATCCTGTGACAGGAGTTAAGTTTACACCTACTGACGAACAATTGTATCTTGTATCCCACAGCAATTATACATTAGCCACCTTAATATGCTTCTGAAGGCACAGCAGGCTCTCTATACAACCTGTGACTGATGCTAGAGTAGACTGAGGGGTATATTCAATTGAAGTCGGATCCATTCCGACATGCATTTGTCGAAATGAATCCGACAAGGGCTATTCAATGACCATCTCAATCTTACTTTAAAAAAAAGTCGTATTGAGATGAGGGACATGAGAGGAGGAGAGGGGAAGACCAGCGGGAAGACGGGGGAGAGCAGCGCTACAGCAGCGTTTTACGAGGATGTGGCACCGCCGCCAGACCTCACGGCAGCATCCACCCGGCTCCAGCAAGTGAGACCTTGCTTGCTGGAGCCAGTGAGCGGCGGCTCTGCCACATCCTGCATATGCTGTGCTGTAGCCACTGCTCTCCCCCGTTCCCCGCGGCTCTCCCCCGTCTCCCTCTCTCCCCCCTCTCATCTCAACCAACTTTTTTTAGAGTCTGATTGAGATGTCGGAAACAGGGCCAAAACCCGTTTCCGACACAAGCACACGGATCGACAGCTATTCTGCCGATCCATGTGCTTTCCGACAAGTCGAATTCCCCGACTTGTCAGATAAAAAAAAAGCTGGGGATTGAATAGGTCGGAACCCCTTCCGACCTGAAAAAGTCGAAAACTGCAGTTTTTCCGACAAGACGGCAGTTTGGACTTCAATTGAATATACCCCTTAATGATTTTGTTGCAGTGCACTGAGCAGTACGTTGTTGATGTCTGTATGTTTATTGCAGACCAAATGAACGGTTGGGATCAAGCCATAAACACAACAGTACTTTGCAAGGGTGATAGATTTCTACAGATGCTGATTTGTGAATGCAGAAAGCAGCCTTACTAGGATTATTATTATTATTATTATTATCATCATCCTCACCAAAAGGGGTCCTTAGCAACTTAAAGAGTAAATAAACAAACAATATGAACAAAAACCAAGAAAGTCACTTACAGTATAAAACATTGCAGAGCATGGGTAAGTGTATAAACATTGCTACAGTAGTAATCGTAATATCCATATGAGCAGCGGGGTGGCCAAACCCAAAGGTTTGGTGCTGTTGTTGGTCATACAAAGGAGATGATGGTATAAGCGAGGGGGAAAAAGCATATAAGAGAAGAGGTCCCTGCTAATGAGAGCGAACAGTCTAAA